>NC_136918.1:24780123-25380123 GCF_949752795.1 Hyperoodon ampullatus | reverse complement strand
AGCATTCCCCATAGTTGGCCAAAATTTAAAACATTCTACATATTCATTTACCAAATCTATGAATAGAATACAAAATGTCCACAGACTGAACACTGAAAGACAAAGGCAGTGTGATATTAATGAAGCAGCTCAATCCTGGATGCTGAAATTTGGCCTCACACAGGGTTAAACAATGCATGTTTCTGCACTGCAAATTACCCTCCTCTCTTACTATAAGAACTATAATATTTGACAGATAAATACTATTCCAGTTTCCATTCCATTCTTCATATCTCTAAATCATCTTAATCAAACTCCTACCCAATGTAGAATCTCAGGAATATTTGTGGCACATGGCAACCCATCTAAATAGTGGGTAAATGCATCCTTCTCTGAAAGTAAGAAGCAGTAGTTTAGATGCAAACCTGACAACGATTTCATCTGGCTTCATACTAGGGATCACTGAGAGACTGAAGGAAATCACTGGCATTTGCCTCTGCATCATACCTTTAATTATTAAATCCCACTGCAAATCTGCCATCACTGACTGCCGGCTATTCTCAGGAGCCACTTTTGAAGTTAATTGTACCTATTCCTGTACATGACTCTCATTTTATTTAACTTATTATTTTATATTGGAGTATAGTTGATTAACAGTGTTGTGATAGTTTCAGGTATACACCAAACTGATCCAGTTATACATATACATGTATCTATTTTTTTCAAATTCTTTTCCCATTTAGGTTGTTACATAATATTAAGCAGAGTTCCCTGTGTTATACAGTAGTAGGTCCTCCGTGGTTATCAATTTTTTTTTTTTTTTTTTTTTCAGTACACGGGCCTCTCACTGCTGTGGCCTCCCCCATTGTAGAGCACAGGCTCCGGACGCACAGGCCCAGTGGCCATGACTCAAAGGCCCAGCTGCTCTGTGGCATGCGGGATCCTCCTGGACCGGGGCACGAACCTGTGTCCCCTGCATTGGCAGGTGGACTCCCAACCACTGCACCACCAGGGAAGCCCCGTGGTTATCAATTTTAAGTATAGGAGTGTGTACACGTCAATCTCAAACTCCCTAACTATCCCTTCCCCCCACCCTTCACCCTCGGTAACCATAAGTTCATTCTCTAAGTCCCTGAGTCTGTTTCTATTTTGTAAATAAGTTCATTTGTATCATTTCTTTTTAGATTCCACATATAAGCAATATCGTACAATATTTCTCTTTCTCTATCTGACTTACTTCACTCACTATGACAATCTCTAGGTCCATCCATGTTGCTGCAAATGGCATTATTTCATTCTTTTTAATGGCTGAGTAATATTCCATTGTATATATGTACCATATCTTCTTTATTCATAACTCTGTCGATGGATATTAGGTTGCTTCCATGTCTTGGCTATTGTAAACAGTGCTGCAATGAACACTGGGGTGCATGTATCCTGCTGGACCATGTTTTTCTCAGGATAAATGTCCAGGAGTGGGATTATGGGATCATATGGTAGCTCTACTTTTAGTTTTTTAAGGAACATCCATACTGTTCTCCATAGGAACTGCACCAATTTACATTCTCAACAGCAGTGTAGGAGGGTACCCTTCTCTCCACACCCTCTCCAGCATTTGTTGTTTGCAAATTTTTGATGATAACCATTTTGACTGGTGTGAAGTGATATCTGATTGTAGTTTTGATTTGCATTTCTCTAATAATTAACAATGTTGAACATCTTTTCATGTGCTTCTTGGCCATCTGTATATCTTCCTTAGAGAACTATTTAGGTCTTCTGCCCATTTTTTCACTGGGTTGTTTGTTTTGATGATATTAAGCCACATGAGCTGTTGTAAATTTTGGAGACTAATCTCTTGTTCATATCATTTGCAAATATTTTCTCCCATTCCATGGGTTGTCTTTTCATTTCATTTATGGTCTCCTTTGCTGTGCAAATGCTTTTGAGTTTAATTAGGTCCCAGTTGTTTATTTTTGTTTTCATTTCCATTGGTCTGGAAGGTGGATCAAAAAAGATCTTTCTGTGATTTATGTCAGAGAGTCTTCTCCCTATTTTCTCCTCTAAGAGTTTTATAATGTCTCGCATCACACTTAGGTCTTTAACCCATTTTGAGTTTATTTTTGTGTGTGGTGTTAAAGAATGTTCTAATTTCATTTTTTCACAAGTAGCTATGCAGTTTTCCCAGCATCATTTATTGAAGAGACTGTCTTTCCTCCATTGTATAATCTTGCCTCCTTTGTCATAAATTGACCATAGGTGTGTGGGTTAATTCTGGGCTTTCTATCCTGTTCCATTGATCTATAGTTCTATTTTTGTGCCAGTACCGTATTGTTTTGATTACTGTAGCTTTATAATATAGTCTGAAGTTAGGGAGCTTGATTCCTCCAGCTCTGTTTTTCTTTCTCAAGACTGCTTTGGCTATTTGGGGACTTTTGTGTCTCCTTACAAATTTTAAGATTTTTTGTTCTAGTTCTGTGAAAAATGCCATTGGTAATTTGATAGGGATTGCACTTAATCTGTAGATTATCTTGGGTGGTATAGTCATTTTGAAAATATTGATTCTTCCAATCCAAGAACATGGTATATCTTTCCATCTGTTTGTGTTGTCTTTCATTTCTCTCATCAGTGTCTTATAGTTTCTGGAATACTGGTCTTTTGTCTCCCTAGGTTGGTTTATTCCTAGGTATTTCATTCTTTTGATGCAATGGTAAATGGGATTGTTTCTTGAATTTCTCCTTCTGATTTTTTGTTTTTAGTGTACAGAAATGCAACAGACTTTTGTGTATTAATATTGTAACCTGAAACTTTACCGAATTAATTGATTAATAGTTTTCTGGTAGCATCTTTAGGATTTTCTATGTATGGTATCATGACATCTGCAAACAGTGAGCGTTTAACTTCTTTTCCAATTTGGATTCCTTTTATTTATTTTTCTTCTCTGATTGTGCTGAATTCTCTTAACTTGTGTGTGTCTGTAAAGTTTTTGATTCCTCCATCAAATCTGAATGAGAGCCTTGCTGGGTAGAGTATTCTTTGTTGTAGGTTCTTCCCTTTCATCACTTTAACTATATCACACCACTCCCTTCTGGCCTGCAGAGTTTCTGCTGAGAAGTCAGCTGATAACCTTATGTGAGTTCCTTTATATGTTATTTGTTGTTTTTCCCTCGTTGGTTTTAATATTTTTTATTTGTCTTTAAATTTTTACAATTTGATTACTATGTGTCTTGGCATGTTTATCCTGTCCCTGGTTTTATCCTGCCTGGGACACTCTGTGCTTCCTGGACTTGGGTGACTGTTTCCTTTCCCATGTTAGGGAAATTTTCAAATATTATCTATTTGAATATTATCTATTATCTCTTCAAATATTTTCTCAGGTCCTTTCTCTCTCTCTTCTCCTGGGACCCCTACAATGTGAATGTTTGTGCATTTAATGTTGTCCCACATGTCTCTTAGACTGTCTTCATTTATTTTCATTCTTTTTTCTTTATTCTGTTCTGCGGCAGTGATTTCCATCATTCTGTCTTCCAGGTCATTTATCTCTTCTTCTGCCTCAGTTACTCTGCTATTGATTCCTTCCAGTGTATTTTTCATTTCAGTTATTGTATTTTTCATCTCTGTTTGTTTGTTCTTTAGTTCTTCTAGGTCTTTGTTAAACATTTCTTGCATCTTCTTGATACTTGCCTCCATTCTTTTTCCAAGATCCTGGATCATCTTCACTATCGTTATTCTGAATTCTTTTTCTGGAAGGTTGCCTATCTCTGCTTCATTTGGTTTATTTTTGGGGTTTTACCTTGTTCCTTCATCTGGGACATAATCCTCTGCCATTTCATTTCATCTAACTTTCTGTGATTGTAGTTTTCATTCTGCAGGCTGCTGGATTGTAGTTCTTGCTTCTGCTGTCTGCCCTCTGGTGGATAAGGCTATCTAAGAGGCCTGTGCAAGATTCCTGATGGGAGGGGCTAGTGGTGGATAGAGCTGGGTCTTGTCCCTCTGGTGGGCAGGGCCATACTCATTAAAACTTTAATCTTCTTGTCTTCTGCTGCTGGGTGGGCCTGTGTTCCCTCCCTGTTGATTGTTTGGCCTGAGCCATCCCATTACTGGAGCCTACAGGCTAATGGTGGGGCTTATGGTGGCCTGTGGGAGGACTCATGACAATGAGTGTTTCTCAGGACTGCTGCTGCCAGTGTCTTTGTCCCTGCCATGAGTCACAGCTGTCCCCACCTCTGCAGGAGACCCTCCAACACTAGCAGGTAGGTTTCATTCAGTCTCCTATAGGGTCACTGCTCCTTTCCCCTGGGTTCTAATGCACACAAGACTTTGTGTGTGCCCTCCGAGAGTGGAGTTTCCATTTCCCCCTGTCCTGTGGAAGTCCTGGAATCAAATCCCATTGGCCTTCAAAGCCAGATTCTCTGGGGGCTCCTCCTGTTGCCAGACCTCCAGGCTGAGAAGCCTAATGTGGGGCTCAGAGCTTTCACTCTAGTCAGAGTCCTTCTGTGGTACAATTTTTCTCCAGTCTGTGGGTATGGGACTTGATTCTATCATGACTGCATGCCTCCTACCTTCTCACCTTGGCTTCCCCTTTGTCCTTGGACGTAGGGTATCTTTTTTGGTAGCTTTCAGTGTTTCTTTGTTGATGGTTGTTCAGCAGTTAGTTGTGATTCCAGTGTTCTTGTAAGAAGGGGTGAGTGCACATCCTTCTACTCTGACATCTTGAGCTAATCCGTCTCATATATGTCTCTCATTTTCCAGAGAATAAACACGAGCTCAATATTTCAATGTACTTCAAAAATGTCCCTGATTATTTTTGAGTCTTTGTTTGGCAGATAAGGAAGCTGAGGTATGGAACATATGTTTTATCCAAGAACTCATAAAAGGTAAGTAAAAGCTCTAATTTTGGGAAATTGGGATTGACATATATACACTAATATGTATAAAATGGATGACTAATTAGAACTTGCTGTATAAAAAAAAAAGAAAGCTCTAAGTTTTTCTTTCTGGCTGTGCAGTTAAATGCCTAATACATATGCTCATGCTATTTTCACTCTGCCTTTTCTATTTACAGGTGGTACATTTGGTGAAAGCCTCATCTCAGACTCCTCTGAAGTAACCTGTAATGCACCAACCCTGCAAAGACTTCCTTCAGTAGCTGATTCTGTTTACCAAGGTGGCTGTTTAGAAGAAAAATATGATGTAAAATCCTTTTCTTGAGACGGACAATAATTTATACCTGTAACACCATGGGAGGTAAATTGTTATATTATTATTTTCATTTCCACATCTTAGTGACAACGATGCACTTAAGCATTGAGACAACTGAATCACGGGATGATAAATTTGACTCTTTTATTCCAATTTAGTGTTATAGATAGTAACTGAAGCTACCTTGTGGTAAGGAGGTCTGAGAAAGGGTAGAATTTCTTAAATGCACATGGAAATTCCTTAACTAGACATGGACAAAAGCCATGTGTAACAGACTACTGTGACTATACTTTGGCACTACACTGCATCCCTTGGTACCTGTGGGGGATTGTTCCCAGGACCACCCCACCCCCATGCTGGACATCAAAATCCACAGATGCTGAAGGCCCTTATATAAAATGGCCTAGTACTGTCAGTCCTCTGTATTCACAGGCTCTGCACAGGAACCATGGATACAGAGGGCCAACTGCATATATTCCTTAGAATTTACTTGTGGATTGAAAAATAAAAAGGAACATGACCATCTTAATAAAATACTCAAGATTTTGGTCATATAAGAGGCTTCTACTGTTCCTTCAAGCAGAATCAAGCATCTTCTAAAGAATGCCATCAAGGATCACTAGAACTTAAGAAGAACAGCTCTGTGCTGAAGTGCTGGTACATAAAGAAGTATTATACTTCTCAGATTTTCCTCTATGGATTTGGTTACAGAGTAAAATTTTTAAAAGCAGATGATTTTAAAAATCTATATTATATAGTTATATAAAGGGAGCAAAACTGAACAAAAGAAGTAAGTAATGGAAGTCAGATGAATGGAAAGGAGAGAGGGAAGAAGGGAAGGACAGAGGAAAAGGAAGGAAGGATGGAGGGAAAGGGAGAGACATTAGAAAAGTCAGACAAGTAGAAATCATAATAGAGAAGTACAAACCTGACTCCATACTGGATCTATTTCTTTTACTTTAATCTTTGTATTCTATTGCTTTTGCTACAGGTTAATCACTAAAAGGATATTGTCTATAGCTTAAAGTGTACATAATGGGCCATCTCCAGGAACCCTGCCTTCCATGCCTGGGTGTTAAGCTAAAGTACCTGTTTAGCTCACAGGAAACATCCTGACTAGACTCGCCTGTGAATGGCTGCAGGTGGGAAGAAATTAACACAACCCCTCTCTGGAGTCTGGCCAGAACCAGGAAGTATCTACAACAAGTTACTGCCTTTTTTCTTTTTACTTTACCACTTACCTCCCCCTTTTTGTTCTATAAAAGAAACTAGCCCCCAGGAAAGATGGTTCTTTGGGACACTAGTCCACCATCTTCCATCTGCTGACTTTCCAAATAAAGTCGCTCTTTCTTGCCTCAACACCATTTCTCGATTATTGGCCTGTCATGTAGCGAGCAGTATGAGCTTGGACTCGATGACAAAAATACAGAGGAAATACTAAAGGTTGGATGAAGGGTGGGATAGAAGAGAGGAATCAAGGAAAGTAAGCAACTAAAAGGAAAGGTCTAGATTTGATTCCTGGTGCCCTGGAATACATATGCTTCCCTGAGGCTATGCTGCTTGATTTTAATTGAGGCTCCCTGGGACCCAAGTTAAAAGCTTCTGCTCTCAGTACACAGAGAAGCTAGCTCTCTTCTTATTTGGTTTCCAGGCACTTTCATTCTTTTCAGAAGTGCAGACTCCCAGCTCAAAGTACCTCAAATCACCATTGAAGTAGAAAGCTCTTCAGTCATAAAAAAGCAGCTTCCCTCAGGGCAGAGATGCATGGACTTAGCAAGCTAAAAGCACCCTTGGAATACACCTGCTGGAAACAAAGCTAGGTTCTGGTCAAAACCCAGACCTTTAGTCATCTTTAAGTCCCAAATTATTCACTGAAATCATAATTTGGAGACAAATCCTATCATACTCCCCTTTCAGGTCCATGCTTTTCATTTTCTAAGTTACTTTAATTTAAAATTGGTTTTATGTAAAGAGGAGATTGGTAGTTAGGGGAGGGAAAATAAGCCTAATTTCCTCTGAAAGAGGTTGGGGTGAGAAGGGTAAAATGCCATGATTTCTCCCCTGTTAATGCTTTACTCCTTAGGGTATGAGGAGTTTAAATTTCCAGAAATTCAATCTTTCTTGAAAGTTAATAATTGCCTTATTTTTAGAGTATAAAAAGCCACACTCAATGACCTTTCTTGGGTAGAAAAACATTGGCAAGGAATAAAAAAGCATGGAGCCTAGTCCATGGCCCCCATTACAAGACTATGGCACCCATTACAAGACTATGCAATTAGTTTAGGCTTTTAGTTTTTCTTCACCTGTAAAAGGAGGGTAATACAGGTTTCCCCACTATCTGAAAGTAGTGTGTTCCTGTGAAACCTTCCCTAAGTGGAAATGGTGTAAAGTGAAGATGCAATGACCTAACAGATGCACAAAATAAATCGAGGTAAAGCATAGATGCTCACAGAAACAGTTCAAAGCCATTGGTGACTTGATGCTGAGATGCTGAGTGTAGTTCCCGGGGGAAGGGGAAGGATTTGGAGGCGATGTCACTCTCAGGGGTGGGGTGGGATTGAAGGTGGGGCATGAGGGCATTGTGTCTATCACAGCTGCTGTAAAAAAAAAAATGCTGAACACTGTTTTTGCTTTTCACTTTTTTTTTTTTTTTTTGTAAAAGCAAATATCCTCTTCGGATTTCTTTCAGTTAGCGAAATCAAGTAATAAAATAATGTAAGTCTTTGTGAAAGCAAAGTGGTATAAAGCAAGCAAACTTTTGAAAAGCAGGGGATGCTTGTATTAGCTTCCCTACCTTTCTAGTTTGTGGTGGTCATTAAAGGAAGGGGAGCTTGCACAGTAGGGATTATGAACTGTTAGCTTAATTAAGGAATACATTTGGAATCTCTCTAAATAGATAGAAGCACAATTTTAAGTGTCATAAAAAATGCAGAAAGAGGTTAAATGCCAATCCCATAGACTTCGCCAAGGCAATATACCCATTTCTACCGAGAGGAACATTTATCTCCCATGAAGCAACTTTTTACAAACAAGATTATTTTATATAATTCACAAATGGTTTTGCATCCTTTAAAAGGGCAGCTTACCCTTGTGTGTTGAAAGGAACATACTTATTAAAAATCTGGTTAATTTTTTTTTCTGCTTATCCAAAGTACATTGATTTAATCTTTCCTGCACATTTCCAGGGATCTTCAAATCTAGTTCGTGAGTATTCTGGTACCCTAAGTAACTCTTGGTGGACATTAATATTTTCCTAGGATATTTTTTTTCTGTTTTGGTGTACCTACATGATGAAGACATCTAGAGTGAAATTCCCAAAGGGTTTACAGAAACAAATGTCAACAGCTGCATGATTTGCTTGCCTGTGCCAGCTCATTTGTTCAGAACAGAAAAGGCAAAGACAAGCTGATCCCACAATGATCAGATGGAAGGAAGGCACTGATTATGTCAATGTGAGAATAATTAGACACATAGTCACCATAAACAGCCTTTGAAGTGTTTCAATAGCTATAATTTCATCCATTGCTATCATCTAGCCCTTAGCAGAGAAGCCAACTCTCAATTTTTCTGTGGATGGATCTAAGCAAAAAGGATTTGGTCCATTGCCTAATACTAGAAGATTACTAATAAGTGGTAGTTGAACAAGAATCTTATATATTGGTCACTTCTGACTGTTGCAAGTGAAAATTATACAAGCAGACTACTTCCCCATTTTAAATTCCTGATTCAAACCTAAATTGGTACTGCCTAGTGTCACTACTGTAACCGAGCAGGACCCTATGAGGCCTTCCCAGGACAGATCCCACCCATGTCCTCTGCCTGCCTTTTGTCTGGAGAAAAACTTGAGTCAAAGAATAAATTTAATCCGAGAAGTGAGAAAATGCAAGAAAGGAAAACAGTCAAGCAAGACAAAATAATATGTTAGCCATTAAACAAAGTCAAAGACCTTTAGTTCTTCCGAGAGGGCTATAGAGAATATTCTGAGCCATGGCCTTTGAGCTGTTTTGAAGATACTGAAACCCCCATCAGCTGGGAGACGTTAACTGTATGCCGCCCACAAGCATGTAGACCCCAGAACAGTTGGAACCAGAAGGCTGATGATGCCAACTCCCCATTACCTCACCACCAACCAATCAGAAGAATGTCCACGAGCTGACCACGCCCTGCTCTTGAACACCGTAAGACTCCTCACGACCCCCTCCAGGGTGGGGCACACAGTCTTGAGGGCATGAGCCCACTGTGGCCCCCTTTGCCTGGCAAAGCAATAAAGCTATTCTTTTCTACCTCACCCAAAACTCTGTCTCCCTGTTTCTATTTGGCATCAGTGAACAGAGGCTGAATTTCGGCAACACTACTATATTTCTATAGTTTGCTTAATATTCACAATATGAGAAAATAACCTTCTTCTTTCTTCAAAATGTATGCTCCCATCCTCTACTCAACTCTCATTTGATTACCTTACATATAATTCATTGAGATGGCCATGCCCTTACCTTCCCATCTCAGATCAATCATCCTTTTCCCATCACCGTCCCCTCCTGTGATCATGGAGGAAGGCAGCCTCTGACCATCAAGGGTACATCCTTCCACGGGTACACTGGACCCCCTCTCTTTAACATCTTTATATTAGGTACATTAGTTCTGCTAGTTCAATGGTCTCAAAGTGTGGTCCCCAGACCAGCAGCATCACCTAGGAACCTGAATCAGAAACTCTGGAGGGTTATTCTGAAGTCTTATAAAGTTTGAGAAACCACTGAGTTAGTTCAGTGGCCCTCAATACTAACTACATATTTGAATTATGTGGGGAATTTTTAAAATACCAGTTCCAGAGCCCCATGCCCAGAGATTTTGATTTACTTGGTCTGGGATTGGCCCAACCATTGATGTTTAAAAATTTTTCCCACCTGATTGTAGCATGACACCAGAATTGAAACCACTGAAGGTTGAAGCCTTTTTCTCTCCTATATTGTCAACCTCAATGATTGTTTCATAAGATGTTTTTGCCACCATAGTTTGTCACGTAATTACTTAGGAAGTTATATATGTTCCTTGTCTACCTCTTTACAGCTAATGGGTCCTGAGAACCCATTCTGTTTTATCACACAAGTTAGAGTGTTACTGATACTGTAGGTCCTAACAACTCCAAAGTGGTGAGGATCTTGTGTCAACGACCCTGGGAAACTTTAATGAATAGAAAATTGATACAGTTATCCATACAGCTGACACGGCTGCTTTAAACTCGTGTGTTGAGAACACTCATTCTACTTGTGCCTTTAGAGGACCCAATGTCCATGAGCAACGAACAACAAAGAAATAAAGAATCTGTTTTCTTTCTGTATCTTGATAGAAACTCATAAACTTTAAAGAAAACTAAAATTCATCATGTAATTCAAAGTTGTAAGTTCTTTGCCCCTCAATATATTCATCACAGTTGTTATTTGTATGCATACATCTATATAGCTATAATAGCTCTAGATTATATAAACATATCAATAACTATAGATTATAGGTATTCAATCTACATATATGTATATATAAAATATATATGTACCTCCAACTATATTATAAATCTCTGAAGATTAACAAGCGTGTCTTAAATCCCTTTATATCTACCACATTACCAACTAAAATGTAATAGATGCTCAATTAATGATTTTTGTTAAATGCTTGTGGTTAATTTAGGTTAGCTTATTAATCTATTTGCACAAAATTCTTCCAACCCTCTTCCTATATTCCATCCACCCATGGGTTCTACTTTAAGATGTCAGAAGTAGTGTGCTACAGACTGGTTTGGGAACATGAGTTTAACTCCTTATTCTCACATTTAAGAGCTCCATTCCTTTGATCGAGCTCCTTAACCTCCATCTCCCACAAAATATTGTATTAATATCCAAATTATCTAATACATAGCTTTCTAGCAAAACATACAGATATGTACACATGCTTTTAAAACTGTGAAATAATGTAAAAGTTCAGAATGGTTACAATAATGGCAGAGGCAGAAATGAGCTAGCCATTCACCAGAGCAGTTTCCTCTTCCTCCTAAGCACACAGCCAGCCTGCTCTCCTAGCAGATTGGTGTTCTAGAAGATTGAATATCTTAGCCTCCTGTTGGTCAGAAACACCCACATTAAGTCAGGGCCAACTGACAGCTATCTGTTTTGGTAAGTAAAAATCTACTGGATATTAGTACACCCACTTATGCATGTATTATCCACGGTTGCTTTCAAACTAAAACAGCAGAGCTGAGTAGCTGTGATAGAGACTATACGGCCAGAAAACCCTAAGATATTTACTATCTGGCCCTTTGCAAAAAAGGTGCAGTCCACTACTTCAGCAAAAACAAACTATTACTCTATAGATCCACTGAAATTGTTAGATTTGCTTTTTACAGCACATAGTATTACCCCTGCTAACACAAGGATCTCCCATTCTCTTAAAGTTACTATCTATTTCTCCCCTTAGTAGTCCCAAAGGCAATGGCTTGCTTTGTGGTTGCTTCTTTGTTTCCTTTCATGTTTTTAATCTATCAAGCCAAATAAATGGTTTGGTACTACAGTGTTAGGAATCTTCTGATTGGAGGATGTTTATCCACAGAGCGTATGCTTGTGAGATATTCTCTGAAGAGCAATGATTATTTGAATATCACACATTACTCTTGAAAATGATGCCTTGTATTCAAGCAAGATAGTAAAATTAAACAAGTTACTATTTTCTCACTTACTATGGCCACCATCTGTAACATATGCATGTGACAGAGACTGCCAATTGTCTGCCAATATCCATTTCCTCTGAGCCCTTCATTGTTTTAGCTAAACACATGGGTGCCCAGAAGAAACAAAAAAGATTACGTTACCCAGTCTCCCTTGCAAATAGCTATGTTATGTGTCTATGACCTGGCCAAAAGAAGTAAGTGAAAATGAGGTGTACAAATTCCAGGAGTGGGAGAAGGATGCTTTATCCTTCAGTGGCTTCAGTCCTGTTTGCTGAAATGTAACATGATGGCTGGAGCTACGGAGTTGTTCTTGGACCTCGAGGTAGAACTTAGTTATTGAGTATGATGCTTCAACAAGAGAGAATCCTTGGTGATTTTTTTAAATTTATTTATTTATTTATTTATTATTTTTGGCTGCATTTGGGTCTTCATTGCTGTGCACAGGCTCTCTCTAGTTGTGGCGAGTGGGGGCTATTCTTCATTGCGGTGCACGACCTTCTCATTGTGGTGGCTTCTCCTGTTGCGGAGCATGGGCTCTAGGCACGTGGGCTTCAGTAGTTGTGGCGCCCAGACTTAGTTGCTCCGCAGCATGTGGGATCTTCCCAGACCAGGGCTCGAACCCCTGTCCCCTGCATTGGCAGGCAGGTTCTTAACCACTGCGCCTGGAGACTTCCCTGGTGATTTTTGAGCCATTATACCAACCAAGGACATCCTACTTTCACATGAGACAGAAATAAACATGAATTTAAAAAATTATTTTAAGTTTGAGTCTGGTCACTTGAGGCCCAACTTAATCTTATTTGATAAAATAGAAAAGTGAGCTAGAAATTAATGATTTATTAACAATAAGAAAAAGAAACTAAAACAGTGAAATAATTTTAAAACAACAAAAACCAAATAACAGAGTATAAAAGTGATTATCCAAAAAAGAAGGCTGTATAAAAGAGACAATATTTTTGAACTATATGAATGACCCCTGTCTCTCATATTTCTTTTAATCAACATTCCTGCTATTCTGCCAGTAGCATGGATTTGACTGGAAAGGTTTAGGGTGGTTACAGCAGGAATGCAGAAAGAATGTAAATAATCAGCTTCTGACACCTAAAAAATAATCCTGTTGCTAGTACTGAAGTAGGGCTTTGTCTAGAACAAGAATATTGTACAAACTTAACTCACTTAAAAAGTCAGAACCAAGCATGGAAGGAAGGGCTGAAATCATTAATTTTCTCCATTTGTAATTCGAAATAATACTCTTTTACCCATAATGTTGGGCTACAAGGCATGTAAAGGTGTGTACAATGTACATAGGATGTAGCAATTGAGAAAATCCGAAGTTTCCGTGAGAGGAAGATGGAAGACAAAATATGAGATAGCACACAAAGGGGGCTCTGGATAATTTCTTTCCCATCCTGATCTTTATAGATGGCAGAATTAGAAACATCCTGAAAGCACTGAGTCTGGCAAACCATTTTCTTTGTTGCTGGGTGACTTTCAGATCACCTCAGCTCTGCACCATCCAAGAGCAAGAGCAAATGTGTGCATGGCTCCTAGTTTCCTGTGGTCTGAAATTGTTGTGGAAGAGACTTAGAAATGTTCTTGGTCTGTGGAGAGTCAGAGCAGTGCAGGAACCAGTGGGCAACTCAGGAGGAGGTTTAGTCTGGGATCCTTGGGCTCCAGTGGCGGAATCACCCCTCTACCAAAAATACCCAAGATGAAACCTTACTTGGGAAAGGAGAAAACCAGACAACATCACAGCAAGAACCAGTGAGAATCCAGAAAACAGTGACCAGTGAGAACTGAGATTCATCTTTCTCTACTGTAACTAAGTTGCCTTGCCTTTACACCTAGATATCATCAAGAGGAGGACACAGGAAGGGGGCGGGCTCAAAGAGACTGAGCACTATATTAAAAGGACTAGTTTATCTAAAAGGATATTTTTTTAAAGATATAAATTGTAAATTTTATACTGTACTATGAGGTATCACTTCAGACTAGTCAGAATGGCCATCATTTAAAGGTCTACAAATAATAAATGCTGGAGAAGGTGTGGAGGAAAGGGAACCCTCCTACACTATTGGTGGGAATGTAAATTGGTGCAGCCACTATGGAAAACAGTACAGAGGTTACTTAAAAGGCTAAAAATAGAGTTACCATATGATCCAGCAATCCCACTCTTGGGCATATATCTGGGGAAAACTCTAATTTGAAAAGATACATGCACCCCTAATGTTCATAGCAGCACTATTTACAATAGCCAAGACATGGAAGCAACCTAAATGTCCAGATGAATGGATAAAGAAGATGTTGTGTACACACACACACACACACACACACACATATATACACAATGGAATATTACTCAGCCATGAAAAAGAATGAAATAATGCCATTTGCAGCAACATGGAAGGACCTAGAGATGATCTTAAGTGAAGTAAGTCACACAGAGAAAGACAAATATCATATGATATCACCACTTATTTGTGGGGTTTAAAAATGATACAAATGAACTTATTTACAAAGCAGAAAGACACTCACAAAGAAAACAAACTTATGGTTACCAAAGAGGAAAGGAGGGAAGGGATAAATTAGGAGTTTGGGATTAACAGATGTATACTATCACATATAAAATAGATAAAAAACAAAGTCCTACTGTAGAGCACAGGGAACTCTATTCAATAGCTTGTAATAAACTATAATGGAAAAAAAAATTTTAATTGTACCATTTTTTCTTTATCCAGTGGGTAGTGATCATAAGAAAGATTATATCAGCCAAAAGAACCAACAGAGATGTACATATTCCTTACACCTCTAACTGTTAGTGAGTTAAACAGATTACTGTATTTACAACGTTCAAAGAGAAGGCATGTCAAGACACCGCTTCCTTTTAATTGTGGCAAAGAGCTTTTGAACAGACTATTTTCTTAAAAGATTAAAATAATTTATTTGCATATCTCTTACTATTTCTGAGATGTAGAAAAGAGTGAAACAGCTACATCAAAATGAAACATAAGAATGAAGCTTAATAAATTAATGGAAACTTCCTTTAAGTAACTTCAGAGGAAAATCTATCAATGTATTCCAAGTTTAGACTATCCATATTTTCCTTTTATTCCGTAAACATCTGTTATAATGTCATGGTGAGTGGCCACCAGTGCATTGAATAGGCTCAGTTTTCCTCAAACAGTCTCTCTTCTGTTTCTATTATTGCTATTGCTGCTGCTGCTGCTGTTCTTATTATTTTCACATTGCTCCTACCTGGATCCAATATTAATATATAGATTTCTTCACTCATTTATCATCAGAAAAATAAATATGGCTCACTCTCCTACATTTTCCACATCATATTAGAGCATATGTTCCTACTTTCTGGGTAAAATTATTTGCAAATATAATCTTAACGGCTATCAGTAGTGTTCTGTGATAGCCAACAATTTTTATCTTTCTACCCTAAATCCACCCTTCACTGTCTATTCTGTAAAAATGTTGATAGGCCCTGTAAATACTTGCCATTTGTCAGTGGTGTGGTGTTAAGCTTTGTCAGCAGAGGGCGCTAAAGGGATCCAGGAAGAGGAAACTTTCTTGGTTCTGATGAACTCTGGGATAGGCTCTTGCAGTACAAGCCTTGGGTGGCTTCTGCTCCCAGCAGCTCCTGGTGGTTACTCGTATATGGTAGCTGTCTGGGGGCAGTGTCCCTCGCCACTACCCCAAGGGGCTCATGACCTCAGTAACGTTTGCTCTCCAGTGGGCCTCAGATGCACCCTCTCCAATGAGGTTTAGATTTCAGCTCTGGGAAAGGGGTTCTTCCAGCTCCTAATGATTCCTTGGCTGCACTCAACCCAAGGGGTAATGGGTGCTCCCTGTATGTGCTCTTCCTTTATTTTTTAGAGACCTTATGTACACCATCCAGTCTGGGGTAGGGTTAGGGTTAGGGTTAGGGTACTATTAATCATTCATCATTACATGCCTGTAATGATTACCTCGATCCTCTGTTGTAACGATAATTCTCTATATTAAGCCTTTCCTGTTCAAATCACTAGGAGATTTTCTGCCCTGGGATTGGTCCCACGGGACAGATCTGCAAAGATGGGTTTCAGGAGAGGTTTGGTTGTACCCTTGAGCTTGACTGCAGTGCAGAGCTCTCTGTTAATGGCACATGGCATTCTAGGAGCCCAGGGCATGCAGTGACATCACACTTAAACTAGCACCTCTGGTGTACTGTGATAAAGTGCCAACTGAAGCAAGTGTCTCGAGAGCCCAAGTGGCTGCTGAACTTGACCATTACGGCAGTGATGATGGCTACAAGGACTTTGGTGAAGGAGAGATGTTTTCTAAGTGCACTTGAGCACTGACAGCATAAAAATGACAACCTCTCAGCTCAAGTCACAGCCTGAGGAGTAGGGAGCTACGGTGAGAACCATGACACATTATTTGATTTATTGTAGCCAGAGGGCTGATCTTGCTAAAAACCAAACTCGGTATTTCATTGTGCACTGAGTTGCTGAATGCCAGCAACCCTTGCAAATCCGCAGTTCGTTGCATTCTCTACCACAATGGAGCTGGACCCTGTGAACATTTCTCCTTTGCCGGTTGGCACAGTGCTAAACTTTGATAAGAGAGCCTGGAGGAGGAATGGGTTTCTCTTCGGGGTCCTGGCATTCTCCTTGTGGTAGCCTGGAAGCACCTCTGTGCAATGTCCTGCTCCAGCCCCACCCATGTCCTCAAAGTGTCAGCTCCAGGAATTCAGGGACCACTTACTCAGAAGTCCTTTCAGGTGGCTCAGGGCAGACTCTTGCTGACAGGACATCACCTGTGAATGGCTTCTGCTGGCACCCCCTTGAGCA
Source organism: Hyperoodon ampullatus (assembly GCF_949752795.1). Taxonomy (NCBI): domain Eukaryota; kingdom Metazoa; phylum Chordata; class Mammalia; order Artiodactyla; family Ziphiidae; genus Hyperoodon; species Hyperoodon ampullatus. Next base: position 25,363,389 of record NC_136918.1, on the reverse strand, counting down.
GCTTTGCAGCCTCAGAAAACTCGGCCATCCAGACAGTCATGGCTGTGTCTTCTCCAGTGAAGTTTGCATCTTAGTCTACAGCATGGGGCATCTTCCAGATCCTTTTCCATCCATTGCACACTATTGAAGTCCTAGGGGCTGGGTCCTATTCCTGTATCTGTTATTACTATACTCTTTACAGTTCTGTTTATTGCTAGCTGGTCCCCCATCATGGCTAATAATTTTTTTTTTTTTTTGCGGTACGCGGGCCTCTCATGGTTGTGGCCTCTCCCGTGGTGGAGCACAGGCTCCGGACATGCAGGCTCAGTGGCAATGGCTCACAGGCCCAGCCGCTCCATGGCATGTGGGATCCTCCTGGGCCGGGGCACGAACCCATGTCCCCTTCATCGGTAGGCGGACTCCCAACCACTGCACCACCAGGAAAGCCCAGCTAATAATTTTTCATGTTCAGATTTCTGTGTGCTCTCATCTTCTCCCGAATTCTAATACCTCTTAAAATTTCAATATTTTAGCTGGGGAATAAAGAAAGCATGAAAACTAAGTAAGATACGACTTAATCATAATCTCCCAGGAATCATTCCTTTCTAAGTTCTGTATCACTACATTTAAGTTCTTTATCACTTCATCTATTCTTGAAATTTTCTAAAGTGAATTAGATGCAATGAAATAACTATTTGGAACGTTACTTAAGTAAAGTTAAAATCAGTAAACCCATCAAAACTTAGTATTACAAAAAAGCCTGTATAAGAAAAATGTGCAAGATACGATTTGGTCCTATTTATTGATAAAATTACTGAATATATTGAGTTTATTGAAGCCAAAATCTTGGAAAGGTCTGTTAAAATTAAGAGCAAATATTTTATATATGTAATTCTGAAGGAAAGATTAAACAAACATAACAGATGTGATATAACTGAAATACGACTTTAGCTTTGCCTAATAATATTCTCTTAAATTTCAGGGGAAGCCCATTTTTATCTGAATCCAGGAAGAAATCTTAGAATCTAGTACATCCCTTGGTTTATTGGCTGATATTTTAAAAGTAAAAAATTATTTCGTTATGTTAATTATAAACATACGGTCAACTGAGAGTTCTCCAAGGATTGAAGTTTTACTCACTTCAGTTAAAGTAAACGGACACGGGCCCTCCACTCTACTTAGGAAGAAGATAGGATGAACATTACTTCAACAGGTGTTTTCAAAAAGTGGTCTTCTTTTTCTGTTTCTGGTCATTCTTGTGAAATTCTTATTTCTTTTGTCTGGTTTAGTATTATTGGATAAGGGGTGCAAAAGTAATGAAACTAGATGTAGTTTGATAAGTTCATATTTTGGTCTGATATCTCATTTTTGTATATGCATCTTCTGTTGCATCTTGGTGCCTTGCTTGAAATGGCAAATTTAATATTATATATACATATGCACACATATATAGTTATATTACATATATATTTACTATTTTACTTAATAACATAAAATTTTGATTGATAATTTGAATTAATTTGGAAGAAATTTCATGTTATTGAAAGTTTCACATCAAACAATTTTTTTTTTTTTTTTTTTTTTTGCAGTACGCGGGACTCTCACAGTTGTGGCCTCTCCCGTTGCGGAGCACAGTCTCCGGAAGCGCAGGCTCACGGGCCCAGCCGCTCTGCGGCATGTGGGACCTTCCCAGACCGGGACACGAACCCGGCAGGCGGACTGTTAACCACTGTGCCACCAGGGAAGCCCCAAGCAATTTTTTATAATGGGAAATTTATTAAGGGCTTCTTAACTGTTTCTTATTTTTTCTTGTGCAAAATCACTTTGAGTCTTTGACACATTTGTTGTTTTACCAATTGCTTAATTTGACATGCTCTAAAAATCTCCATGGTTAATCATGCTAAAAGTAAATTTAAAACTCAGACTTAGTTAATATTTTATCAAAGTACATCTTGATAATTCCCTTGCATAATTTCAACTTCTGAATTCAAAACCTTTTTGACTTTTACAGGCTTATTTTCTATCTTCTGACATAAATCAGCATTTAAAAGATTTGAACAATGTATTTTAATTTCATGTAAGCAATTATAATACTTATTATTGTCACTTTAAAATATATTATTTATACCAACTTAATGTGTGCTCATAAAAAAGAAATAAAAAAAGTAAATCTACATTTTTTTAAATGAAGAGATTTAAGTACTCCATGTATTTTGTTTGTTTTGTTTTGAATTTGATTGAAGTTTTCTGTTCATTAAATAAAATGTATTCTTCAGGGAGAAAGAACAGATTAAAAGTATAAACCCTATTCGGTAAGGCATCTCTACATTGAATCTTAAGAAAATAAGGAACAGTGCAAAATTCTATTAGTTATGAGCATTCTTATTCTTAGCATAAAGAAATGAAGCATAAACCCTGATTATAGATTTTTAAGGAAATTTGTCAGAAGCATTGTTCTGTATAAGCCAAACATTAGAAACTTACAGAGAAAATCTGTAGGCACATAAAAATATGAATTAAAGTACATAACAGTACTCTTTGTTCTTTGATTGCTGCCTGGCTAGAGAAGCATGAAATCAAAGTACTTTGTTATTTGCCTATCTCTACAAATATCATTAAATTTGATATTAAGTATGGGTTCCTCTTTCAAAGATTTAAAACAGAAGGAAAAATCAGCAAAGAAGTAGTAAACACCTGAATTTTAGTAATTTAGTAACTTTAGTAATTTTAGTAACTTATTTTTATATGTTTAATCATAAGGTGCATCTTCACTTGTTTCTGTATTTAAAAATACGTTAATACAACTGAATAAAAATCACACTCAACATGGCTTCATTCATTCATCTGTTCACTCACTCATGTACCCATTCATTTGAGTTATCAAGGGCCCATTCTATTCATGCACCAGGAGTTCAGATGATGATCACAGAATCCTGGTATTCAAAATGGTTACATTTTAGTGAGAAAAATTTTCACTTGAAAACTAAAAGAAATACGAAAGTATAATTATAAGGGTTCCAAATAAAATGGCAAATGTGCTTGGAAATTTCGAGAAAAAGAAATGGCCTGATTCTGTTAGGAAGTGTAGGAGAAGGCAAAGATGCCCATGAATGAGGTTCTGTTTGAGATAAATCCTGAAGAACAAGTAGGATTCCAGTAGCTAGTGATGCAATAATAGTGGAAGAAAGCTTTGAAGTCCTGGATGTACCATATTTGGGATACACAGGGAGAGTACCTGGGAAGTCACATAAGAAATGAAACTAGAAAATTATTAAGGTCATGGGCATCAAAGGGCCTGTATCATTTGCCAAGGATGTTGGACTTTGACCAATAGGCCAGTGTTTTCTAGTCTGATAAACTGAAGCACACTTTAATGATTTATCCCTACCAAAAAGGAGTCAAATGTTCATGTATAGTTGATAAATACAAATGCATAATAGCATAACATACCGCTATGATCACCGTAACAATGCTACATAAAGAGCAGACAAAAACTTGAGTGATATAAAACATAAGCACTTCAAATCAAAACTACAATAAGGTATCACCTCACACCAGTCAGAATGGCTATCATCAGAATATCTACAAATGCTGGAGAGGGTATGGAGAAAAGGGAACCCTACTACACTGTTGGTGGGAATGCAAACTGGTACAACCACTATGGAGAACAGTATGAAGGTTCCTTATAAAACTAAAAACAGAGCTACCATGTGATCCAACAATCCCACTCCTGGGCATATATCCAGAGAAAACCATGGTTTGAAAGGACACATGAATCCCAATGTTCATTGCAGCACTATTTACAGTAGCCAAGATATGGAAACAACCTAAATGTCCACCAACAGAGGAATGGATAAAGAAAATGTGGTACATATATACACTGGAATATTACTCAGCCATAAAAAAGAATGAAATAATTTGCAGCAATATGGATGGAACTAGACATTATCATACTAAGTGAAGTAAGTGAGACAGAGAAAGACAAATATATGATATCACTCACATGTGGAATCTAATTTTAAAAAGTTGATACAAGTGAACTCATTTACAAAATAGAAACATACTTACAGATAGCTAAAAAACAAACTTCTGGTTACGAAACGGGAAACATTGGGGGGAGGGATTAATCAGGTGCTTGGGATGAACATACACACACTATTATATATGACAGATAACCAACAAAGACCTACTGTATAGCACAGGGAGCTCTACTCAATATTCTGTGATAACCTATTTGAGAAAATAATCTGGAAAAGAATAAATATATGCATATGTAAAACTGAATCACTTTGCTCCACACCTGATACTAACATGTTACTATGGTTGTAAGTCAACTATACTTCAATAAAAAATTTATAAATAAATAAATAAATAAAATTAAGAAACCAAAAAAAAAAACCAAAACAAAACCGTAAGTACTTATTGTTCACTTGTCTAGAGTCAGCTGAGGGTTTGACAGCTCTGCTAGTCATGGCAACACTCATGCACAAGCTCATATCACGTGTCTGACTGGGTCACTCCTGTTAACATTTCATTGCTGAAAGCAAAGCCTGTCACATAGTTGAGTCCAGTGTCTAGGGGCAGGTGGATCACAGCCTCCCCACCTCTAAAGTGGGAGGAAGATGTAAAGTCACATGACATGGAGAGTGGATACTGGGAGAATTGAAGCCCTGGGGCCAAATGATACAATCTATCCCACGTAATACAGAATTAAAAAAACTAACCAGGAAAAACAGTCATTGAATTGTGTCTAAATCATTTTCTGAGTTTAAAGACTAATGACTTTACTATTCAACTATTATATAAAATGAAAACATGTTTCTTTAAAAGAGCAAACCACCCATCATTTAAAACTCAGAAAGCTCTCTTTTAATACATGTAAATCAACCTATCCATCAATCTACCTATAGATACAAATTTTCAAGGATATATTACTGTTAGAAACATACAGCGTTATAAATAATTTGATAAAAATGCAATTTGAATAAAATATGTTAAATTTATTTTATTTGATTTTCACCAAAAGTAAAAGAAATCAAAGTAAAATAAATAGAATGGCTGAACATCATATGAATGTTTCTTTTCCAGGATATTATTAAAAAGTTCATTCATGAGTAAAAACATTTTGAAGAGTACTAAGGGTTGAAAAGCTTTGTGATTTTAACAATAAATTTTATTCTCATCTATTATATCAAGTGACACTCTGTGATGAAAAACAATCAGAAAGTTAGCAAGCATTCAGCTATATCCTCCTACCTACCCTTTTCCAAATTCCCACTTTTATTACTCATGTTACTCATGTTTTTGTTTTTGTTTTTCCCTGAGGCTTAGTAATATTTGGATTATGTTCTATAATTCCCACAGCCATTCAGGCTTTAGTTCTATTATTAATATGGGTTCTAATAAAATTTTGTATGAAGGTATAATATATACACATAAAAGTACACATATACTAATATTAAGGTTTTATAAACTAAGGAAACCCATACAACCATACCCAGATCACAAAATAGAACTTTACTATCATTCCAAATAGCTCCAAGCCCATTTGCTTCCTTCCATTAACTAGCCATATCTATCTCAGGGAAACTAGTACCTTGATTTCTAAACTAGTAACAGTTTAACGCTTTCAGTTTTTAATAAATGAGTTAAAAACTGGATTTTATTGTCAATTTTTAAATGAAAGGCTTATTGCTATCGAATTCCCCAAGTTCCTTCATATTTAAATATGTATCTGTTATCTGTGTTTCCTTTACACTTATAGTCATTAATATAATGTCATCTAGCATCAAGGATTCTATTGATCATTTTCCTTTTTAACAATTATTTCATTCACATTTTCATGTTTGTATTTCAATACCAAGTAGTATTGTTTTTCCAAAAAATCTCATGGCTCTTTGAGTTCTGGAATATTTGAGAATGCATGTATCTTGCTTTTATACTTAAATGATAACTTGGCTAGGTATTTTGTTCTTCAGTTTTACATTTTTAAAAAATTCTGAAATGTGTAGACATTGCATACTCCCTTCTGTCTTTTAATTTTGATTAATAGAAATATAAAAGCACTGTATCAGATGAGTCCACCAAGAAGAAGACAAGACAGACTTAGAAGTGCCAGGCATTTATTGGAGGTAACTTTTATGAGAGAATAAAACAAGAAGGAGATCAGAAGTATTCAGGGGAAAATTTCAGACAAAGACACAGGTCTGACACCCATGAAAAGAGAGAGGGAGGAAGGAAAAGCCTCAAACTGAGGTATGGTTCTGAGAACATTTCAGCCATCCAATGAGGAACTCTGGTTCCAAGACTGCCCACTGATGAGTCCCGGGCTGGTGGGAAAATGGCTACAAGCAAGATTCCCCACAACGATCAGTAGTTTATATTTCCACACCAGGAGATATGTGATTTCAGATCAAATGCCCTGGAACATCTTAAAGACAGTGTTAACTGTAGTTTCTCAGGTACTACATGCCCCATGGCTGACTGGCACATTCTTTCCTGAAGACACACCTCCATGTCTACTAGGGCATTATCTCTTTCCCTTTCTAGATGCCTGGACTTTTTTGCTTCATCCTTGAAATCAACCTTGAGATCAAATAATTTTGTATTATAGCTTTATTTTTTTTCTGGACCACTCTGTGTCTTAATTCTTCACATCCATTTGCTTCTTTATTCAAGAAATTATTTTGTGCCATTATTTTTCCTCTTTCTCTTCCATCAGAAGACACGGGTACTGACCTTTCTTTTGAGAATTTTCTTAAATATTTTCTACCTAGTTTGACTCTGGAGAGTATATCCTACAGTATATCCCACTTCTATGAGGTGAGACTCTAGGGTTATTGATCTACCTCCTGACCAGTATGGAACTCTGGCTGCTGTGAGCCTCGGATGAAATTCCTCCCTCTAAAAATGCTGCTCTGATACACAGAATCTTCTCCTCTCTCTAATTTTTCCAGAGTGCAACATATGAAAACCCATGGCATGAAAATAAGCTCTTTTGTCTTAGTTTTGTTGCTATTGCTGAATAATTGTTTTAAAAATAAAACTATTCTTTATTTTACTTAGTTTTGAAAGCAGAAAAGATTCCATTACCTGTCATTAGTTACCATCTTTACTGTTCAAGAAAAATTAATTTACTACAAATTAATTTTAAAAACTAATTATGAAAGAAATAGGCAATTTTTCATTTAGCAAATATCGTATACTGTATTTCAAAATTCTTGAATCATGGAGCTGGTATTCACCATATTATATCTACTAATGCCACAATGGACTATTGATGTAGAATTTATTTTGAGAATGCTTCTCTAAGTGACTAAACCATATGTCTCTAATGATAAAAGCTGAAAGTTTGAGGTTAGTTTTGAAAGTGGAGAATTGAAAATAGAGTAGATGGTAGAAAATTTATGCAGAAATTCAACCATTCCTCAAGGAGGAATAAATTGGGAACTGGTCATTGATATAGGGCAAAAAGATTCACACTTGAGAATGTTTGAGACTTGCTATTGAAGAAATATAGGCTTCTTGAATTATTATAAAATTCCTTAGAAAAATAGAAAAAAACCTGACAAATTATAGTCAAAATCTAATGAAAAACAAAATAGAGACCTAGAGAATTCTAAAAAGAGCTCTCCCTATCAGAGAATAATGCTGACAAATGCTCTCCAAATACAAAGATTAATAAACTTAACTCCTCAAAAAATGCTGAGGAGAAATTTTGTTTCTCCTCAATGTCCTGCCCCCTTGAGATTAAAGCCATTGGCTCTTTGCCTAAAATAAAATTGAGAAGACATCCCTGTAATAACCTAAATGGGAAAAGAATTTGAAAAAGAATACATACACGTATATGTATAACTGAATCACTTCATTGTACACCTGAAACTAACACAACGTTGTTAATCAGCTACACTCCAATATAAAATATAAATGAATGAATGAATGAATAAATAAATAAATAGACATCCCTGTACTGTATGATCTCTTCTTTTTGAGGCAGTCATAATGAAGGGATATTTCTAGCCTCCTCCATGCTGTCTGGAACATGGAACAAGAAGGGATAACTGGAAAAAGAAAATAACAGACACTGACATCTGTGGAGTTTTACAATTAGGTCCACAATTCTTCAATGTTCCTCCCTTTGAGAGGTAGAACCTATGCCTTTACTCCCTTGCAATGACTGCATTTATCCAGAGAGAGTGGGATTTATAGGAAAAGTATGAGTAGAGGACAGGTGCTTAAAAGGACTGACCAAATAAGTGATAAACCCAACTGAGTAGAACTGGAAAAAGTCCCTCAAGTGTACATCCACACAGAAGAGACGCTAAGGTAAGCAGTCCTCCTGGGCCTTATGGAAGACATTTGACTCGCAGCGGATCTTAAAGCATAGGAGGGATACCGATGGATGGATGGAGTGGAAGGACACCCAGTACCAGATACCAGTGAAGGTCAGCGTGTCCTGACTGGGGTCTGTGGAAAGGGCAGACATCTAGTGTTTACCTGGCAATGAGTAGGAGCTATTATGAGAAGAATAAACAGATTGGGGTCTGACTGTAGAATTCTTAGAATGCTAGGTCTAAGAACGGAGTATCTGGTAAGTACACTTTATCAAAAATTTCCAATATTAAATGTCAGCCTTTAAGATATTTTCAGAAATGATAAGACTCTGAGTGTTGTGCTAGAGATTTTAGGAATAAATAAAATGGTAAACGTGAAGTCAGGCAACCTTGTATTGAATACAAGTACTCAGGTCTACAATGCAATCCATGGGTCCTGTTATAAATGGGCCACCCCAAAAGCTTTTAATGCTATGGTTTCTGAGGTGCATTAACTTGATGTTAATAGAAGCTTAAAGAAAATAAGATTTTGTTGAATCCTAATGCTCATAAATAATCAGGTTCTATTTGGACTACAATTTGTAGAAAAATCAACAATCTACTGTCTTTTCTAGCAGTACTCAAAATGGATTTAGGAGTTAAAAAGCACCAAAATTTACCATGAAGCAATAACTAAAAAATGCTTAATTTATAACAAAGTACAAAACAATAAGATATATAAAGAGAACTATTTATCTATATGGACTTCCATGAGTGTGTATGTGAGATGCTGGAAAAAAAGCAAAATAAAGGGATGTCAGTTCCCTGAGCAGGTTCCATGCACCAGTCTGTGTGCTAAGTGTTCTCAAAGAGGTGACTGCTGTCAGCCTGGTAGTAAGCGGCAGAGATGGAGTCTAAAATTTAATCTAAACGACTGAAAAATAGCATACTATTACTCCCACGCTGAACCATTTTCCTATAAGTTCTATTTATAATGTGAAAAGACTGGCAACATCAGAATAGAAAATGACACATTTAATTTTGCAAACTAAAGCTTCTATAAAAAACAATAAGGGTATGTAAGTTTTGCAGAGTTTCAGTTCGGCTACAAACCACAGAAAGGATTCTCTGGCAAAAGTAATACCAAGTCAGCAGTGTTCTTGTGCCCATAAACTGTGGACCCAAAAGAATATGAAATCAACTAGCAAAAAAAAAAAAAAAGTCCACTTCTTGGAAATCTTAGAATGAACCCAAGGACAAATTTCAAATCATCTGGCGACTGTAGACTTTTAAATTTTACAAATGAGCAAGCTAAAGCCTAGAGATTTACTCCAAGGAACAGAATGAGTTAGTGAACGAATTGGGCTTCTACAGATATCAAATTTTATGGGATGTAGTATCCCGTTACCTTTTTAATATACCACATCAGTTTTGGGTTTTTTTTTTTTTCTAAACAGAATAAAAATTTAAAAGTGTTTATATGGGAAAGTGTAGTCCTGCTATGAAAGAAAAGCATCAACCATGATCAGTTCTCCTTTAGAACTCAAAATACCCCAGGACTGGTAGTCAAGACAACTGTATTGCCTGTGTTCTTTCCCATGGGGATACCTTTATCCATTGAGCACTGTCAGTACTTCTAAACCTGGCCAGTATTTACTGAAGCACCTGATATTTGCCAGATACTGTGCTCAATGCTTTATATTCATGACTCCATTTCATTCTTCTAGTTACTATATGAAGCAATCCAGTTATTTTTCTTCTCATTTGAAAGGTGAAGAAACCAAAACGGAATGAAGCTAGGAGTCCAAGTTTGCTTAGACAGTAAGAGGAAGATCTGAATCCTGGCAGTTTTGAGTCAAGAGTCCTGTACTTAATGGTTATGCTAAGCCAACACCCCATCTCCCACATCACTGAGATTTAATGGACAGTATGTTTACTCAAAATATAGTCTAGGGCTTCCCTGGTGGCGCAGTGGTTGGGAGTCCACCTGCTGATGCAGGGGACATGGGTTCATGCCCCAGTCTGGGAAGATCCCACATGCCGTGGAGCGGCTGGGCCCGTGAGCCATGGCTGCTGAGCCTGCGCATCCAGAGCCCGTGCTCCACAACAGGAGAGGCCACAACAGTGAGAGGCCTGCGTACCGAAAAAAAAAAAATATATATATATATATATATATATATATATATATATATATATATATATATATATATATATATATATGGTCTAAAACCGCAATAGGCTGGTTCTTGAGTACTGAGGACCTCCTAGGAAAGTTAGCAAGTTCTTCGGTGTCACTGGCCAAACAACGTACAGGTAGAGATGAGAAAAATATACATTGACAAAAGGAAAACTGGGATTAAAAGAAAAGGAAAAGACCTTACCTCATCTTTAAACTAAGAGTGTTCTGACTGCTCTCCAAGCCCTGGCTAGTTCTAAGATTAAAAAAAAAAGAAAAAGTCACGTGCTTTTCTATATTTGCTCACAGAACTTCATACATACTTCTGTGGTCACTGTGATAGGACTGATCACTTGCACTGTGGTCATTTTTCAAAATATGTGTTTGTCTCTCCTTATAAACTGAGCTTCTTGAGGGCAAGGGTCATATCTAAATTCTCATTAGCTCACCAGTGTCTACCATTTTGCCTGGAATAGTAAGTGTTCAATAAATATTTGGGAAAAGGTAAGAATTAAATCATATGGTTACAAAATAAGTATTTGCTCCAAATACTACCCAAGACTCCCAGACTGCTCTGAGCTGCCCTACAAGTGATATGAATGATTTGGTGATTTTGATAAGCTTGTATTTTCAGTCTACTTGTTTGTTTCCTAAACTGAGTCTGAGGAAATGATCTGAGTATTGAGAAATTATCTTTGATAATATATTTTTGCATTTTGTATGGTTTTTGTTTTTTGTTTTTTTGTTTTGTCTGCATTGGGTCTTCGCTGCTGCACACGGGCTTTCTCTAGTTGCAGTGAGCGGGGGCTACTCTTCGTTGTGGTGCGTGGCCTTCTCATTGTGGTGGCTTCTCTTGTTGCAGAGCATGGGCTCTAAGCACGTAGGCTTTGGTAGTTGCAGCATGCGGGCTTCAGTAGTTGTGGCTCGTGGGCTCAGTAGTTGTGGCTCACAGGCTCTAGAGTGCAGGCTCAGTAGTTGTGGTGCACAGGCTGAGTTGCTCTGTGGCATGTGGGATCTTCCCGGACCAGGGCTCGAACCTGTGTCCCCTGCACTGGCAGGCCGTTTTTTAACCACTGTGCCACCAGGAAAGTCCTATCTTTGCATTTTGATCATCTGGAAAACCAACATAACGTTTTGGATCATCTAGGTGATCCACAAAATTAAAACTGAATCCTGTTTTGCAACCTCAGTGCCCACATTTGGGTTGGTGCCTGTGGTCACACTGATACCATGTGAATATCAAGCAATACCACTGATGAAATAAAAATCTCATTATAGTACAACCAGAAGCCAGGAGTAGGAGAACTGAGTCCTCGTGTGGTTCATGTCAGAACAGCAAACTATGCCTTAGAGTAGTCGTGAGAGGTAATTTCACACTGGAAGGGCTCATCTCATTTTGAGAAAACACTAACATCCAACTTATTAAAGTAGCATGATTAACCTGAATTGTATGGCTTCAAATTTTTATTTGAATTTAACCGGTAAATCAATTTTGACTTTAGTTATACAAAGTCGAGCAGCATTAGGAATTTGTTCTTCATTTATAATCATATATCTAAAAATATATATAAAATATAATACATAAAATATATATGTATAAATAAAAATATATAAAAATACATTATACATAAAAATCACACTATAAAAATAATTTGCCTACCTTGGTGAGGGATGGAGGCCTGTGAGAGTCTTTCCTTTTCTTCTTTAAAAGGTATCTATGTAGTATTCAATTTGGAAACAAACTGATCCAGCTTTTATGGAAAATGCATTTCTGCCAATGCAACTGCCATCACTGCCAATGAGGGATTCTGGCAAATGCATCTGCAGAAACCTTCCATTTCCCTACATATGGCATCCTCTGTAGAGGGCCATCGCTCTCAGCTTTCATGTGCACTAAAATTCACTGAGTGTGCCTCCTGCTATCAAAGACTGCTTGAAAAAAGATGTTTTATTACTTGTTCACTATAATCTACTTTGTTGATTCTTGTCATTGCCCTGCTTTAGAGGAAGAATAATGCCGTTCTTCTGCAGGTATTATTATGGTGCTTGGACTCATTTTTTTTAACACAGCAATTTCTTCTATTCCCCTGACTGTAAATGTTTCATTCAATACTTTACAACCCTCTGAGTTTGGCAGGAAGTTCCTGTGGGGATGTGTACGTCCTAGTGGTGCTTCCCTTGCTTCATTTTTTAGAATTATGAATTTCTAGTGCACTCTACATAAAAACTACAACGTGAAACAGCGGCATAAAAATGAGCCCAAAGCTTTTAGCCTCTTTCTACCCACACTAGAAAGAAAAATGGTTCCAATCAAAAGCATGAGAAAATAAAGAATTGTTATGGAAGATGAATTGTACCATCTAGCAAGTATGAATCATATTCTGTGCCACAAGTCACACTTCCTGAAAGTATAAAGTCTGAAATCAAAACAACAACAACAACAACAACAACAACAGTCTATGAACTTGAGTGAATTAACTAAAAGGATATTTTCTCCAGGGAATCCAGTGACTGCTGCTGTACCTGAAGGGAGTTTGGAAGAACGGTCCACGTTTTATTGAAGTCTGTCACTAAGTGCCACAATATCTTAATACCAACCCAGTATGATTAGAAAATCAAAGGGATTCAGAAGATTAAAATTGCTGACATGTTGGAATTTGAACTCTGTTTGCACAATAAAAAGAAATGGAATCCCTTTATAAAGAGATTTGGGAACTAGGATAATATTCACTTTTACTGCCTATTTGGGGACAACATTCATTCATTCATTCATTCATTCACTTGCATGCGTCAGTGCTGTGGAAGGTAGGCAGAAGAAATTAGGATCCTCTGTATATCAGAATCATGAAACAGGGATTCCCTGGTGGCACAGCAGTTAAGAATCCTCCTGCCAATGCAGGGGACACGGGTTCAAGCCCTGGTCCGGGAAGATCCCATATGCCGTGGAACGACTAAGGTCCTGTGGCATAACTACTGAGCCTGCATTCTAGAGCCCGGGAGCCACAACTACTGAAGCCCACGTGCCTAGGGCCTGTGCTGCACAACAAAGAGAAGCCACTGCATTGAGAAGCCTGAGCACAACAACGAAGAGTAGCCCCCGCTCGCCGCAACTAGAGAAACCCTCACGCAGCAACAAAGACACTTACACAGCCAAAAATAAAATATATATTTTAAAAAACCTATAAATGTGCATGCTCTTTAAAAAGAAAAAGAATCCTGTCAATCATGCGAATGACGCTTTTCTCTATTGTGAATACAAGTACCAAATAGTGCATTTTAGCGCACCTAAGACAATGAAACTTATCGCCTCATTTTTTTTCTTCAGAGACTAGTGTAGTAGTTATTTCAGTTCTAAGCCTGGGAAGTGATCTAACAGCATATATCTGTTACTAGGGTGTTACTTTAAGTAAACATCAATAATGTTTGTGTTACTGTAAATAATCATAAATAATTTTTAGTAAATCAGTGTCACTATCACATGCTTAGTCATTCTTTACAGGATAAACCACCCCTGGAATTCTCGGAAAATCAGAGATCCTCACACTTCAGCTCAAGAAATACTAAGATAATAGGACTGGAGTAGAGTCCAGGTTTTTGCAGCTACAAAATACTCCATAGGCTAGTCTCGCTTGTGACCTGAGTTGAAATCCACTGGTATAAACATTAGGTTATAAGGGAACTGGTCATCAAAAAGAACCAAGTTTTCCCAATAATAAACCTAGCACTCAACACATTATGTATCACACAAACACTTGTGTGAGGTGGAGGCGATCACTGTTCCCATTTGACATATGAGAAAACTGAGATATGGTTCTGGGTTCAGCTGCAGGAAATCAACGTCTGCACCTCACAGGCTCAGCCCACAAAACAGAGAGGACCTGAATGGGCAGCATTTTAGGACCTTCTGCTTTAAATTTCCGGGAGTGTCCGGGGAGTGTTTGCTGTGATTTTAGCTTGTGGTTGTCTGCTCTGAGACCCCTGTTAGTAAACCTGAGTCTCTCTCTCACCAGTTCCTGCCCCCTTGGTTCAGTACCAGCTCCTGCAAGACTAGCCCTGAGCCTGAGCCCAGCTGGCAGAAGACCTGCCCTCTTGCCTGGTGCTGAATCCTTGCAGCTGAACTGTCTTCCAGGGTCTCCTCAAATTGCCTCCATGTCCCACCTTCCTCTAGAATCTCTCTCTTACTTAAAGCTGAGAAGCTTGACCAGTTTGGATCTGTATCAACATAGATGCAACTCCGATTCACTATGATCCCTTAACTTGATGATTTGGTCCCTCCTTCTTCCCTGGCGGGGTCAGCTCACCCTTTTTCCACTCCAGCCAGTCCTGGCTGGCTGCTGCTCCCTCTCAAACAGCTCCTTGATAGGAGCTCCCAAGGGTCCTCACCTAACTGATACGGGGACCTTACCTAATTATGAAAAAAAAATGTGCAATTACAGTTTTTAAAAGGCAATTTCCCTTTTGACAGAAAATTCTTTTAAACTTTGGAGATTCTTTCTGGGAGTGCGGATTGTAAAATGAACTGATGTATAGAAAGCGGAGGTTATACATGAAAATACGAACTGTTAAACATTTTTAAATTTATTTTTTGCAATATACTTTACTGTCAAGATTGTTCTTTTCTTTTTCTTTCTTTCTCTTTCTTTCTTTTATTGAAATATAGTTTAGCAAACTGTCAAACTTTTTAAAAATCCTCAATTTTTCTGAAATAAAATGGAGCTGGTTAACAATGAAATGCTTTATATGCAAATAGGAATCTAACATGACGTGACTTAATAACTATAATTTCATAACTTTGTTTAAATTATAAAAACAATATATGCTTATTGCAAAACAATATAAAATAAAATTATTGAGTAATATCATCCATAGCTAATTGCTAGTGGTTGGTCTAATTCCTTCTCTAGTCTCCTTTATTCTGTGTATATGTTGCATGATGCCAACTATATGAATGTATGTTATTTACATACATATGTAGTATAATTTTAATAATGTTGGTTTATGTAGATATTTATATACAAAATTTTGTATGTTTGCATCCATAGGCAAACTTAATATCATAGCAGATATTTTTTTACCATGCTTTATTTTTAATAGAAATTTCTCTTTCATTTTAATCCACAGATTGGGTCAGAACAGCTGTCAAGTGTGTGCTTTTCTCCCAAGAGGTTATTTTCAACACAGAAGCTCTACATATAATGGAATTTCTTTCTCATGGTCTGTTAGGACATGACATTTCTTAAGAGGAAAGAAGTAAGAATGGGTGAAAGGAAACTATAGTTTGATAGGGAGAGAGACAGGAAGATTTGAATGATGGGACACACTTTTTTATCCTGGTCCCCATGACATGATGGTCAAATTAGTTTATTGTGTATGAACTAATAAGCCTTTTGCAGTTGGACAATTTAAGGTTCAAATTCAGGCTTTGTAACTCATTATCAGAGTGGCCTTAGGAAAGTCACTTCACCTCTTTGGGCTCAATACTCTCATCTGTGAAATGGATATAATCTATAATTATTTCACAAAGTTGTTATAAAGTCTAAACAAGGTTAGTATGAAAAACATTAGGCAATAGTGCTTACACAGGGTAAAGACTCAACATATAGTAGTTATTACTTTTCTCCTACCATAATACCACTGTTTCCTTAAGGTGTACCCACCAGGGAAGGAAACTCTACTTGATTTCTGCTCCTTGAAGCTACAGATAATGAAAGTCAACTCTTGGTGATGGCAGGCCATTTTGGAAGGATGGCTGAGCCAGAGGTGAAACCCTACACATTCATTCATTCACTCATTCATTTATTTAGTCCCTCCCCTTATACTCATTCACTCAATAATGATTTATTAATCTCATCATATGTCCCAAGCACTACACGCATCTGGACATATAAGAATAAATAGAAGATACTGCCCTGTGTACAGACATGTAATATAAGCCCCTAGTGTGTCATAGCTACCATTACGGAAGTGTGTACATGGTAAGGCTTGAGCTATTTAAGGATGGAAGTGTGGCTTCTACCTGGCAAGTGGAGAGAAACTTTTTAGAGCAAATACTTTTTGAACTGAATTTTGGAAAGGAGTAGGTATTTGTCAGATGGATGCAGCTGTAGAAAAATAGGATTCTTCACAGTGGTAATAGTGAAGATGAAGGTAATATGAAAAATGTCAAGAGAACTACAGCTGCAGCACAAGGTATGGGGGTACTATCAAGGGGAGTAAAGCAGAGGATGCAGCTGTCAAGAGAGGCTGGATTTAGCTGAGAGTCTTGTATGTAAGGACCAGCAACATGAAATGGATTCTGTAGATGACTTTTTTTGGGGGGTCATACTGCGTGGCATGCAGGATCTTAGTTCCCTGACTGGGAATCAAACCCGTGCCCCCTGCAGTGGAAACTCAGAGTCTTAACCACTGGAACACCACGGAAGCCCCTCTATAGATGATTTTTTAAAGTGATGCACTGAAGACTTTGGGGCTGTGGAGTGTGGTGTCATCAGGTTGTTTGGGAAAGGTCCCTCTGGTATGGTTGTTAAAGGCAGATTAAAACGGTGTAAATTCAGAGAATGGGACTAAGACTATTATAAGAATTTAGCCTTAAATGGATGAGTATTTAAACTAAGGCAGTGACATGTCAGGGCTCCATGTTGATGCTTTATACTCTCAGGGACTGTTTTACATTTTCTGAATGTGGAAAGGAGTCTGTAAGCAGCTCTATTTACTTAGTAATAATTCAAGAAAAGAAGAGGAACATCTGGAAGGTAGAAATCTGCCCTGACTGTGAACTTGGTAAATGTAAATTGACTAAATATGTATGAGAGCATCAATTTAGTAAACTCAAAAACAGAAGCAAGCAGAGCAGTACTCCGGCAAAGGACACCAGATTGGACATGGCAGAAAGAGGGCCCCACTGGAGCTACTGGCAAACTCCTGGGGAGCCCACAGGATGATGCAGTCAGCAAAGGTCATTACGTTCAGACTGTGAAAAAGCCACACGCAAGTGACTGAAAACTGTTGGATTAGACACTTTGGGCCTTTTCCTAATATACCATCTTGGCATTGTGTTCAACCACTTCTGATTTCCCTATATATTTCCTTTCAGTGACTCAGTGAATTCAGCTCATGGTTTTGTTGTTTGACTTACACTGGTAGGTAGATGGTAGGCTGAAACCCATAAAAAGTAGAAGGCATCAGATCAAACTTTTATCTCTGATTTCTTGTATTTCTTTTGACCATTTTCCAAATGCTTTTCCTTAGGATTCTCATGAAAATCTGAACGGTGAAACGTGGACTTAACTCACTGTTCTGTTGGTTCTATAAAGAATAGACACAGGCTGGGTTTACAGGACAGAGAACACACTACTAACCAGGGAAAAGCACAGGAGAGGCTATGTTCAGTTTTAATTATGACTTGTCTACTTCCATCAAAGGCATCCCAGTCATTCAAAAGTAGAAAACCTGGCTGCAATAATATACTTAAATTAATCAGACTTTTTTTTAACCTCCATTTACCCTTATCTCAAGGGCTTGCAACCAATTTTACTTGACTTGAACACTAATAAAGTCAAGATGATGCATTAAAACCAATAAATAACTATAAATTAACATGTAAACGCCACCAATGTGGCAGTTTCCTGAACTTAGAAATGTTTAAGGCTGTTGTTTAATAGGGTATTATTTATTAGCCCTATATCTGATTAGCTTTAACTGAAAACCTGTCTCTCTTTTGCATAAACTATAAGTAGAATGATTTCTGAATTTCATAGTCAGGGAAATTAAAATAATTAATGGATAACCACAAGAAACCTTTTCAGTAATTAATAATTTTAGACTGATCGTTTTCTTCTAACCATCAGAAACCAGAAGAAATAATGCACAAAAATATTATATAGCATAGAAGCTTTAGAGGACATGAATAGAATGAGAGTGGTGGGTGAGGACTTTAATCACACTACTCACTTCTTTATTTCTTGTTGATAAACAAAATTATATTTTTTAGCGTTACCAATTTACATAAATCATCTATGAATTTATTTTATTAATATACTGCACTTGCAGATTTAATTTTATTTTCACTCTTTATAAATAAATGAGGGCTAGACATACATAGATGCAGTTTGGAACAATGAACCTAGGTGTTATACTGAGAAAGCTATGCACAGAGAATCAAGAGATATGAGTTGCATTCTCAAAAAAGGGAAAAAGCTTTTTTTTTTTTTTTAACATCTTTATTGGAGTATAATTGCTTTACAATGGTGTGTCAGTTTCTGCTTTATAACAAAGTGAATCAGCTATACATATACATATATCCCCATATCCCCTCCCTCTTATGTCTCTCTCCCACTTTCCCTATCCCACCCCTCTAGGTGGTCACAAAGCACCGAGCTGATCTCCCTGTGCTATGCGGCTGCTTCCCACTAGCTATCTGTTTTACATTTGGTAGTGTATATATGTCCATGCCACTCTCTCACTTCGTCCCAGCTTACCCTTCCCCCTCCCCGTGTCCTCAAGTACATTCTCTATGTCTGCATCTTTATTCCTGTCATGCTCCTAGGTTCTTCAGAACCTTTTTTTTTTTTTAGATTCCATATATACGTGTTAGCATATGGTATTTGTTTTTATCTTTCTGACTTACTTCACACTGTATGACAGACTCTAGGTCCATCCACCTCACTACAAATAACTCAATTTCATTTTTTATGGCTGAGTAATATTCCATTGTATATATGTGCCACATCTTTATCCACTCATCTGTCGATGGACACTTAGGTTGCTTCCATGTCTTGACCATTGTAAATAGAGCTGCAATGAACATTGTGGTACATGACTCTTTTTGAATTATGGCTTTCTCAGGGTATATGCCCAGTAGTGGGATTGCTGGGTCGTATGGTAGTTCTATTTTTAGTTTTTTAAGGAACCTCCATACTGTTCTCCATAGTGGCTATATCCATTTACATTCCCACCAACAGTGCAAGAGTGTTCCCTTTTCTCCACACCCTCTCCAGCATTTATTGTTTGTAGATTTTTGATGATGGCCATTCTCACTGGTGTGAGGTGATACCTCATTGTTTTGACTTACATTTCTCTAATGATTAGCGATGTTGAGCATTCTTTCATGTGTTTGTTGGCAATCTGTATATCTTCTTTGGAGAAATGTCTGTTTAGGTCTTCTGCCCATTTTTGGATTGGGTTGTTTGTTTTTTGATATTGAGCTGCATGAGCTGCTTGTAAATGTTGTAGATTAATCCTTTGTCAGTTGCTTCATTGGCAAATAGATTCTCCCATTCTGAGGGTTGTCTTTTCATCTTGTTTATGGTTTAGAAAAAGGGCAGAAGCTTTGATGTAATGTCAAGAAATGCAGGTTCCATTCTGGGCTAAGACTTTGCTTTACTCAGGGGCTGAACTGTCACTTTTCCATGGGGAAAAAAATATAGAAGCAATTTTCTACCAAGTTCAAGTACTTTAAAGTGAATCCAGAGATGAATCACTGATAGAGTGACACAACATCCATGGTAGTGAAAGTGAACATGCCCAGGAAGTATGGAATTTTCTTCTCTTCTTCAACTAACCAGCTGTATGGCCTTGGTCAACCCCATTAATTTCTGTCTGTCTCATGTGTAAAAATGAGGGACTAGATTAGGGCCAGAATGACAAATCATTTTCACATCAGTGCCAATAATGGTGGGCTGGAGGAAGCTGCTTGGTGCTCTGGATTGAAACAGATTATGAGTCTATGTCATGGTTCAGCAAGTAAGAATGGGGTGCAGGTAGGGGATTTGGCAATTCAAGTGTTGCTTATTACTGCTGAACTGGTTTATCCTTCGGTAATTCCTATTTCTAAATCTCTCTATAATTTAATTTAACATCAAGCCTCTATAATTTAACATCAAGATAATTGGTAATGTTGAAGCATATCAGGAAAGCAGGCAATCTTTTGACAGACTTTAGGAACGGTCTTAGTACTTAAAAATATCACCTTCAATTGCATCGCTTTGTATGCAATTGTTCAAATTTCTCTAGCTGTTCATCCTTTTGGTAAAGGTGATCAAGGCAGCTATTATCAGACTGAAGTATTACTAATCATTAACACCTTAGTTCAAATTAACTGATAGACAGAGCTAACCTACGATGATAGAGGACCTTGGAAAAAATGAAGTCTATGAAAAATATGTGCATATAAGTAAAAAGGAGAAAGGTCTTATGTATGGGACATTATTGTCAGTAAGGACAGTGCAGACTGAAACGGCCACTCAGGAACCAGGAGATCAGAAGCCTTGTCTTATTGCCAAATACGAGGAGTGTGTCTCTAAGTCAGGGATGTGGGTGATGGGAGACTGATCACATGACGCCCAGATACAAAAGCAAGTGTGTTTATTCCTACAGTGTCTCTTGGGGCCTGCTCTGCTAAAGCAAGTGAGAAAACTTGGCTCTTATTCAAGAAGATTCGAGGGCTTCCCTGGTGGCAGAGTGGTTTAGAGTCCACCTGCTGATGCAGGGGACACGGGTTCGTGCCCCAGTCCAGGAGGATCCCACGTGCCGCACAGCAACTGGGCCCATGAGCCATGGCCGCTGAGCCTGCGCGTCCGGAGCCTGTGCCCCGCAACTGGAGAGGCCACAACAGTGAGAGGCCCACGTACCACAAAAAAAAAAAAAAAAAGAAAAAAGAATTTGAGTATATCAATAGAGACCATATCTACCACCCAGGATTAAAGTGCACAGTTCTACTTGGCTAATCTAGGTCAGAAGAACTAAATGAAAACACCAGAGTCCATTCATCAGATCAAGAGTCACCAATCCTAGCCATGGCATTTGTTAGAAGTGAGAATTTGCCCTTCATATACTCCAATTGAGAAGTGATAAATATGATGATATAAATGTTATAATTATTAACAGTATTATAAATGAATTAATACATATTTAACAAGGGAAATGAGCAAACATGAATCACATTCTTTACAAACATTTAAAATTAAATGTTTATAGCATTTGGATGAAAATGCAACACTGAGTAAATTTCAAATTACTGCTAGAGCCCAAGTGAAAATAATTATTTCTATTTGTTGCATATTTATTTCTCTCTAGAAAACATTACCTATAGGTAAAGATTTATATAACATTAAATATTTATATTGGCAGAAATAGAAATATTTATGAATTCAAATAAACATTTGCAAATATAAAATGTGAGTAGTTATATGTGATACAAAGGCCGTATATGTATGTATGTGTATGTATATGAATATACAATTTACACATTTGCACATAAATATGCAGTTTTAACAAATTATATTCGGTTACTTCTATATTTGAAATAGCAAATAGAAATAATCTCTTTTGTCAACTTGGTTTCATTGGGAGGAGCTTCCAAGAGACATATACTGAGAAGGATTTCAAGAGTGTTTGTCCTGTCAGTAGGAATGAACACTCAGATTGATTATTGATGTCTGCCACAGGCATAGCAGTACAGTGTAAATACTCACTTCATGTATTTGATATTCTGTGTACTAAGGTAGGAGATAAGCATTACTGAAAAAAAATTTTCATTTTTCAAATTGTATTTTAATGCTCAGACCCAGGGTGAGTGACCAATGGTTAAAGTGGCAAGAATATGAGGGAATAAAGAACCCTCAAATATCTAAGGAAATAAAAACTTCAATAATAACTCTCAGAATAATTACATTGTATTGTTAAGTAATATAAAATCATAAAAGCTATACAATTTCTGGAATCAAGTTGTGGGGCTATATTATAGTCATCATGAAATAATATTGGAGAGAGTAAGAAACAAAGTCTGCAAAAATTGTTATGTAGCAAGCTTTCCTAGGAATACAGCTAGTATTGTTACAACACCTGGAAAAATAACTCAGAATTTTCAATTTTATCGTGTTCTTGAAGTTCAAGTCTATTCAGCAGCTATGGTGATCAAGAATTTAATGCTAAGAGGTTATTTTAAAGTATAACAGGGGGCCTCCCTGGTGGCGCAGTGGTTGAGAGTCCGCCTGCCGATGCAGGGGATACGGGTTCGTGCCCCGGTCTGGGAGGATCCCATATGCCGCGGAGCGGCTGAGCCCGTGAGCCATGGCTGCTGAGCCTGCGCATCCGGAGCCTGTGCTCCGCAACGGGAGAGGCCACAACAGTGAGAGGCCCGCGTACCACAAAAAAAAAAAAAAAAAAAAAAAAAGTATAACAGGGCATGTACTGTTTATTTTACACTAAAATGTTGTTTCATTTTTACTCACAGTGAAACTATAACAATTGTAATTTTTCACATATAATTATCATATAGAATTGTCTGAAAATATTAACTCAATAATAGTAATATTTTCTATAACCCACAGATCACAGAGCATATGACTTATTATAAACTGCAAAATAGTATGTGCCTTTTAATGAGAAAACTTTCAGAAAATGACGCCATTCAAATTTTTTAAATAAAACATGGTGTGTATGAAAGTAAGAGACATCATTTTTCCCTCATCAATATATATGATTTCTCTTCTTACTATAACAATTACATTGCATGTATTATGCTTATAGTTGAAAGTGATAACATCTTGACAGATTGATCTTTTACACCGAATTCAATTCATAGTGCAGTATCAGTTCTCAATAAATATCTGTGCAACATAGTTATACTGGTCTTTCTACACATGAAGGACAATACTTGTTTCTCCTCCTCTCAGTTACTGTGACGAAGAACAGTTTACCTAGCTATTAAATTACCTTATGTTGATACTATATGAAGCAAAGAGATAACTTTGAGGAAAGAGAAATAAAATGTTTAGACTGGTACCTGAGCTAATCGGCTACTATCTAAATTTCTCTTTAAAACAAGAACACTTGATAATTTGGTAACTGAAATAAAGGCATAATTTATCCACAAGTACCCATACACCCACCCATCCATCCACCCCTCTCCAAGCATCCATCCATCCATCCATCATTCACCAAGTATTGGGCTGGCTAAAAAGTTTGTTCGGGTTTTTCCGTAACATCTTACGGAAAAACCCAAACGAACTTTCTGGCTAACCCCAATATATAGTGTGATCCTGGCATACACAATGTTCTACTTCTTGTTTCCACAGAAGTAGATCCTGAAACAGAGACTTGAGTGCAAGTAGTTTATCTGGGAGGTGATCCCAAGGAACTCTAGGGGGTTGGAGAAGAGGAAAAGGAAAAGAAACGAAGCCAAAAGAAGGTACATTCATGAGTGAGGAAGTTGGGCTCAGCCCCACTGGTGGCCATTGGAAGACAGTGTGTAGAACATACCTAAGAGTTCTTCCAGCTAAGGGATGAGAAATCTGGGGTATTTCCTTACCAACTTCCATCAGTTATTCTGGAGTGTTAACTCTCTAGCACTTCTAGACTGATTAGGGTGTATTCTCTAATGGCCAGAGGAATCCATCGGGCCTGCCACTGTAGGGCTGGCAGCAGTAAGTCATTGGTGAAAGGTGAGAACCTAGCAGGTTTGGTCAGGGCATTGACAATATTTGCAACATCCAGGGAGAATGCTAAACATTGCAGACATAAAAAGGAAACACAGACTCTACGCTCATGGAGTTTCCAGTAAAATGGGTAAACCCTGGAAATCAGTGATTATAATACAGCTAAAAAAATGAACAAAAAGGAAGTGTATGCACAAATTAAAAAGGGAGCATCGGTGTTTAATGTCAAATAATATTTTTTACTGAGGTCATAATTAGTAGAACCCACAGAGTGAAAGATTCAGTGGTTAATATATATCACCTTCCTTTCAATATATTAGCACTTTTCCTGCTCAAGGACCACTCAAATTCATTTTGTTCATTTGCCTGCACGGATGACTGAACTTCATAACTAGTCCAAGAAGAAATGTAAGACCTCTGGCAAAAATATTCGTAATAAAATGTAATCGAAGTGAATTAAGAAAACAGAAAAAAGGGGGAAATGTCTATAAAGGAAGAGATATAAAGAAATATGAGAGGTAAAATTGTGCAAAATCAAATTTGCTAGAAACAAGGCAAAATTTTGAATGTAAGCTTTCTAACAACTAACACAAAGACACAACCATGACAGAGATTTGATTCAAAGTGATCATCAGATAAAGCCAATTAACTGCTAACATAATCTAAGGCATGATAGTGCTAAAATTAGAGACACATTTCTTCCATGGGGTCAAGTAATATAGTGACTATATCCTCAAAAATATATTTTCTATAAATAGGACAATAGGTTCTATAAAGCTATTTCTAACAGGCTTTTTACAGAGACTATATGAAACACTAAAACTAATAAATATAAACATTCATTGAGTTGTTCCCATGTGCTAGTCACTTTATTAAATGCTAGGTCATTTACTCATCATAACCACCCTATATTAGAGGCAAAATTATTATCCTCGTTCAACAGCTCAGGGAAATGGCTCAGAAAAGAGGGCATAAATCACCCAGGATCACTTCTCCATCAGTGGCATGGACAGAATTCAAGTTGATGATTCCAAACTCAGGCTCTAAGATGCTAGGCTTTAGGAGTTCCCATTGGGTAGGTCCAATGTCATGATATCTAAGTGGTTATGAACAGAAAACTCCAGAAATATGGAGCTTATGGAAAGGTCTTAAATTATTAGAAGTAGAAGTAGGCTTTTGATACCATGAGGTCTGTGCTCTCCTGGAGATTCAATAGGAACTTAGTAACCATTCATAAGCCATCCTTTGAGCCATATAACTTCCAAATGGTCCCTCCAAGACAAACAGGGTACAGAACGGGTTTCTTGTTAACTGAGTTAACTTGATATGTGGGAATATTAGCTATGAGTCAACTTAAATATGGGGGATAGTAATATAAATTGATGATTCTGAAATTTAAAAGATGCTTATCTTTCTGGCTTCAAGAGGAAGGGATGAGGCACAGGCTTCTTGCTCAACTAAAATTGGCATCAAAGTACTAAGTAACAGGGCAAATAGAAAAGCCATCTGAGTTCACACTAATTTATACAAGTGGACTTTTTTTTACAAACACTTGATACTTTCTCAATTAAAAAAATTGACCCTAAATATTTTAGATATTTACTTATAAATAAACTTAATGATCATAAACCTCTAACTTGATCAAAATTACTAGTAATATGACCACTGAATATCATTAACGAGTTTACATGAGACGATGTCCACTATTGCCAATAAAAGAAGAAACTGAGAAAAAAGATTCACCTTTCCATATTATATAGCATTTAGCTGACAAAGGCGGTAACCTCTTTAACACAATCAGAATAGCAACTGGAAGGTTGGGATGTTTTTACAAATAATTTCATGTGGCACAATTTCTTAATATCTGAACTAGGTACTCTACCGCCCTCTCATGGATATTACATAAGTAGCATGAAGAATAAATACACCACCTAAAGATGATCAACAAAATTAATTTTGCTTCAATGAAGCCTGTGACAAGTAACAGTACCACCATGAAATAAAAAATGATGTTGTTTTCTTCATGAAGAATATTACATTTATAATGAATGCCACCAGATGTTTATACACAAACACTTTCAATCACTGTAAAGTAAAATAAATGTGGTATGATTTACTTATGGTATTATGAACTATAATTCTAAAATATGCTCTTATTTCTATGAGTTTGGTAATCTCAGACGACTTGCAGAGAGCAAAAGGCTTCAGGTTGGTAATTCCTCCAAATGATAAATTGTTTTGCCATAATTGATAAATTCCTTCATGGAGCAAGAGGTAACAAATCTCAGGAAATTGCAACACAAGTAGAAATACAAGCATGGTGCTCAGAGTAAAAGACTGTGGTTATGGGGGTGGAGGGAGGGACAGGAAGGTTTCTACATACAATTGCACAGGTTGTAGACCGTGCATCTCCAAAGAGTGTTGTACACATAAAATATTTTTAAATGATAGCACACTTGTAAATGATGCCATTGGGACTTCTAGTATTTTGAATTAAGAAATTAAACATTTTTTACCAATGATGTCACTGAGAGGTTAAAAAAATCCATTAGTACTGCAGTAGAAGTGCAGCCTATACACTGTTAAAGCAAGCAAAGCCCTGATAGGTACAGCATTTCTGAAGCATAATATCCTTGACCTGACTTAGCACAACCTCAGCTAATAGTAGCAGTTCCAGATTTAGAATTTCACAGTCCTAAGAAAGTGAGGTAAGCACTATTTTAATACTGTCTCTTGGTTCATTCCAGATGTAGAAATATGAGCATTCCACACGTACTTTTCACTGCTATTTTTTGGATAAAAGTTTCTAAAAACAGGTACAAGTCTTATGACACTGTCGACCAAATGGAAATGCTTTCAGTTGTTTAGGGTGTACAGGGAACTGTCACCTGCTATTTGTATTGCTTCTTCAGGCATGATCTAATTCTAAAAAAAAACAGAACGGTAATTCTCTTAAATAAGAGAAGAAGCAAGTCCAGATTAACTGTTCTAGAGGAGTTACAGAGCCCACCAACGAGATGCCCATGTGGGCTGCCAGGAATGCCACCTGCCAGAGGAACTCTGCCACTGGCTCTGCCTTCGGAAGGGACTTGCTTGGAACTTCGTATAAGATAAATGCCTAGTCAGCTACTAGGATACACGGATACAAGTCAACATCTTCATTGCTATAAAACTAAGTCAGGAGAAATACTAAACAAACACAAAAAAGAAGACATTGACCTATGACCAATTTTCACAATTCTGCTCTAAAATCTAAAATCATACTTCCTTGGCATATGAACTGGAACTCATTCTAGAGTGATTTACTTCCACTTTCATCTGAAAACATGTTTCATTTACAAATCACTCAAGGGCATGGAGTAGGCTTGTGTATGTGCATGCTCAAATAATTTTGTATTAATCACATTTTATTGATCTGTTCTCTGTTTCTTTAATTAGTTCTGCTTCCACAGCAAGCTCCTCATCTACTATATTTTCAGAGTTGTTTCTCACTTTTGAGCCACTGTGTCTCCCTCGATAGCTTCTGGTCATTTACTCTGCTTCTGGGGACCTCTTATAAGTCCTTCAGCCACCAAGCAGGTCTGACGCTGGGGCCTCTCTCATGGCGGTGGACATGAAAATAGGCTGTTTATCATCAATCCAGTGCATCTGCTGTCAGAGGATTGGTTGGGACCTCTCTGCTGAATTGTTTGAGGACATTCTGCTGAGCCTCTATGAGTGAATATTTATTCAGCATCTATTGCATACAAGGTACTGTGGCAAACTAAAAAAGGGACTTCAGACACATGGGACAGAGGTATAGCATCTTAGTCTGCTAGGGCTGCCATAACAAAGTATCACAGACTGGTTGACTTGGTAGAAATTGACTTCTCACAGTTCTGGAGGCTGGAAGTCCAAGATCAAGGTGTTGGAGGCTGGGCTTCTCCCCTGGCAGCCCTCGTTGGTGGCCAGACACCTCCTCCCTGTGTCCTCACGTGGTCTTTGCTCTAGTGCCTCTTCCTCTCCTCATAAAGGCATCAGTCATTTCAGATGAGGGCCCTACCCTGAATGAACTCACTTAACCTTAATCACCTCTTTAAAGGCCTTGTCTCCAAATACAGTCACACTGGGGGTTACGGTGTCAACATATGAATTCTGGGGGGGTACAACACAGCCCATAACCTGCAGCACAGCACACAAATGTTCCAGCTCTGGACTCAGGCCACCGTGGTTGGAATATTCTCCCTGCCTCTTAACTAGCTGTGTGATATTGCATGTAACATTCAAAGGAAAACTAAGCTGTCTTAACTTCTTCATCTATATTTTGTGAATATTAATATAACCTAGTTCACTGTACTACTGTTTATCTCATTTAATACTCATAATTAGCGCCTAAGAAAAGAAGTTTTAAAATACTTTCTTATTCACTTTTTGTATACCCAGGACATTACATAGGACTTGAAACAATCTGGTTCGTGAAAAATATTTCTTACAAAATGAGCACCGTATGAGAAGGAGTGACTCTTAAAAGGTAGAAGGGAACTTTGAGACCATCTATTTTTACACCCATAAACCAAAATGAATCACCCAGTTTATGTTTTTCTTCTGATGGGGCCATATTCAACATCTGGAAGGCCACTGAAAATTGCACATAGAGATGCAGAGATGCTTTGTATCAAAATTATTTTATTTAAAGTGACATTTTTTGTATAGCACAGGGAACTATGTAAAATAAATAAAAATTTTTAAAAAGGGACCTAGAGATTGTCATACTGAGTGAAGTCAGACAGAGAAAGACAAATATCATATGATATTGCTTACATGTAGAATCTTAAAAATGGTACAAATGAACTTATTTACAAACCAGGAATAGAGTCAGATATAGAAAACAAACTTATGGTTACCAAGGGGAAAGGGAAGGGGAAGGATAATTGGGAGATTGGGATTGACATATACACTCTACTATATATAAAATAGATAACCAGTAAGGACCTACTGTATAGCACAGGGAACCCTACTCAGTACTCTGCAATGCCCTATATGGGAAAAGAATCTTAAAAAGAATGAATATATGTATATGTATAACTGATTTGCTTTGCTGTACAGCAGAAATTAACACAACATTGTAAATCAACTATACGCCAATAAAAGTTAATTAAAAATAAAAATAAGGGCCTCCCTGGTGGCGCAGTGGTTGAGAGTCCGCCTGCCGATGCAGGGGATATGGGTTCGTGCCCCGGTCTGGGAGGATCCCATATGCCGCGGAGCGGCTGGGCCCGTGAGCCATGGCTGCTGGGCCTGCACGTCCGGAGCCTGTGCTCCGCAGCGGGAGAGGCCACAACAGTGAGAGGCCCGCGTACCACAAAAAAAATAAAAATAAAAAAAAAAATAAAAATAAAATAAAGAAACCCTGATTAAGCCCCCTGGTCGACACCCACTGTGACGAATGTTTCTTTAAAAGAATGTGCTTTCATTTTATAACCTCATCATTAACGCCAACCTCTAAGCACAGGAAATTCAATCTCCTTGTTAAGATAGGAACATCCCCTGTCTCAGTGATCTGTAAATAATTGACCAGGTAAGCACTGAAGCGCAAAGGCAAATAGATCAATACTCCCACCAGTGCTCACGGCACAAGAGAGAAACCCTATTTGCCTTCATTTCCCACCACTGAGGACCTCATCCATGAATCAATTCACAAGCCTGCAGCCCCCAGATTTAATTCAGCATGCATAATCAGCAACAATTGCTGAAGTCTTTGATTAAACTTTCAAATTGTCTCTTAATATGATGTAAATGGAAAAAGGTATTGATTAAAGAATCTCCAAATGGGAAGCTGTTCAGATGAGAAAAGAAAATGCTTTGAGTTGGTGAGTCTGCCTGGCAAGAGGAACACTGTGAACAAGGCACTAAGGATTTCCAGATACAAAGCAAGCAGCAGAAAGACCTCTGGTCGTCCTGTTCATGGACTTAAACTTAGAGAAAGTTGTTGAATGGTGTGAGCTGTATTTATAATGAAAAATGAGATAGATAACCTGAAAAACAGAATCCCTAAAGACCTATACAGGATTCAATTTTTACCCTAGAAAATTCTTTTTTTTTGTCCTACTATTATTGATTCTGGATTTTACAGAGTAACAAGTTGTGTATGTCATTTCCCAATAGTATTCTCTCAAATAAAGTTATAACAATTATATGAAATGGATTCTTTTCCTGCCTGAAAAATTTATTCATTCACTCTACTCATTTTACAAACATTCTGGAGCATCCAATATATGCCAGAGTGTTTTCTAGCTATTGAAGATACAGCAATAAACTACACTGACAAAACTCCTTGCCTTCATGGAGCTTAGGTTCAAGTGGGGAAGAGAGAAAATAGATAAAATAAACAAGTATAATAAATGGTTTGTTGAATAAGTCCTATGGAGGGAAGGGGAAAGGAAAGCATATGTATGAAGGGGTCACAATGTGGACACACAAAGTGTCAAGAAAGGTCTAGTGAAACGATGATGTTTCAGTAAAGAGCTAAGTTGGGAAGGAAATGAGTCATGCATTCTTCTGGATAAAAGTATTTTAAACAGAGGTAACAGCAAGTGCAAAGGCCCTGTGGTGAAATCAAGTTTAGTGTGCAATCAGAGAAAGAGCAAGTAGGCTGGTATGGATTGTCAGCTATAAGTGAAGGGGAAAGGAGGAAGAAATGAGATAAGAAAGAGTTAGGGAGTCAGATTATATAGAACTTTGAAGTCAGATTATATAGGACTTTGCTTTTATTTCAAGTGCTCTAAAAAGATACTGGAGGATTGTAAGCAGAGAAGGAACATAATCTTACTTTTGTTCTGATAGAAACACTCTGACTGATATATTGAAGATAGAATGTTGGGAGTTATTAGACTAGTATAGAATGGATACAATGGGATGAGATGAGATAATAGAATAGAACAGAATGACTGAACACCAAATTGTCACAAAGGTAAGAGGAGCAGATCTTAAAGGGGGCGGGGGAGGTTAGGAGCTCAGTTTTACACATGCTAGCTTTGAGAGATTGATTGATCGTTGATTGGTTGATTATTTATTAATACAGGCATTAAGTAGTCATCAGCCCTGTAAATCTCATATGGCTATATAAGTTCAGGGGAGAAATCCTGGCTAGAAATACTTGGGAAATCATCAATATTTAGATAGTACTTAAAGTCAGGACACTGGATGAAATCACAGAGGAAATAAAATGGATAGAACAATAGTTCCAAGGGCTAAGCCCTGTGGCACTCTGACACTCAGAAGTCAGGGAGACGAGGAACCAGCAAACAGAGAAGATGTGGTCAGGAGAGTAGGAGGAAAAGCCGAAGATTAGAGGCTAATGAAGATCATCTTTTAATGAGAAGAGAGTGATCTGTTTCTAATAAGTCAGGTAAGATGAGGACTGAGAGCTGACCTTCAGGTTTACCAGCATGAAGTCATTAGTGACCTCGAAAAGAACAGTTTCAGTGACAGGGTGAAGGAAGCAATGCCTGTTGGAAAGAAAAAAAATGGGAGAGAGACCTTGGCAATCGCTAGCGTAAACAGATCTTCCAGGGAGCTTTTCTATAAAGGGAAAGAGAAAAGTGGGGTTGAAGGTAGAGGGGAACATGAAGATAATAATTTCAAGATGAAAGAATAATAGGATATTTGGATAGTGATGGAAACACCCAGCAGAGAAGGAAAAACTGATGTGTCAGGAGAGACTGGGGTGAACAATTAATGCAGGACACACAGGGAAAAACAGGACCTAAGGCACGGGGTTGAGTGTGGGGGGAGCGGGGGAATGGGGGCAAGAGAACAGATGTTTATCCAGAGAAGAGAGGATGGGAACAGATGCAGGTGGGCAGGCAGATGCCGTAGGGGATCTCATGGAAGTTCTTGTCTGATTGCTTCTATTTTCATAGTGAAAGAGGAAGCAAATTCATTAGCAGAGAACAAAGATGGGGAGAAGGCCAAGAAGATCTGAGGACTGAGGGAAAGTATGAAAGCCACCTAGTGGATCTAGAGAAGAAATAAACCAGGGAAACTCAGTGTGACTCCCAGGCAGCACTGAGAACCCACAGGAAGTCAATGATCATGAATTTAAAATGAAACAAGCCATCATGGGTCTCTGTGTGTGTCAAATACATTCAGCTGTGTGGTGCAGGTCTGAAGCAGAGAGGTGTTTGACTGAACTACAGTTGATGTTTTGTCCTTCAAGTGAGAAAGGAGGAAAGCAGTTTAGGGTATATGCAAGGGAGTGATTGTAATGGTAAAATGTATAATTTAAGCTACACAAGGAGAGAACTAAGAACAAGATGAGGGAAAGTTTCAGTGGATAGACGGTAAGATCAATGCAAGAGACTGTTATATCCAAATATATTTCAAAACACACCTCACTATACTATATGACCAGCATTTATTCCATTAAATACATTTTGTGAAAACATTCCTGTGGATGAATTGCAGAAACATCACTGAATAGCAATAAGGATGAATGGTCTTTAACTTATTGACATTGCAGAAACTTACTGCATAATGATTTAGTACCTGGGAAATATTAATACTTAAAAATTTAATAATGTACGCATAGGTCTTTAATAGTGACTTTTCTAAAGGTCAGTAAAAGTGGGGGGGGAGGTGGGATGAATTGGGAGATTGGGATTGACATATATACACGAATATATGTAAAAAATAGATAACTAACAGGAACCTGCTGTATTAAATAAATTAAATTTAATTTAAAAAAACTTGTAAAAAATAAAGTCAGTAAAAAGTATATTTATAATAAATTAGTAGTGATTTCTTCCCATTCTGAAATTCCAGAAAATGTACTTTGTATAAACTGTTACAGATATTTCAACACTTAGAAATTAACTAGTCCAAGTTATACACTGAAAATTCCGTTAGCTTACAAAAATATAACACCATAGATTCAGACTGTGTAAATATTGTGAAGTTGCCTTAAATTGTTCCTTTTTACAATAAAATGAACAAAGTAGACTAGGAAATTGCTACCGTCACTCCAACGACTAACATTCTAGATGTTTATAAAACCTCTTAAGTGGCTTATTAGCTGAAAGTGCAGTTAATTTATCTCTTTTAATAAAACAGTCGTTAGTTTTATATAAATGATCTTTAAAAAAAAAAAAGACCTCAGATGTTCCTTTCCTGGCAGGGATAAAAGAAGGTTCATATTTTAAAATATTTTTTGGCTGTGGGACATACTTCATATCTTCAACATGTCTTTTTCTTCATCCCCACAAATAAAGTTTCCTTAATATCCTACTCAGTAACATGAAGACTGTAAGGTTTTAAAAAAGCAATTCAGCCAGACCGTGGAGCAGAATACTCAACACGGACTCTCTACGTGGGGTGTGCACACGCACATGCGTGTGCGGGCAGAGAGACAGAGAAAAAAAGGCTTTACAAAACAACAATCCAAAAATGCTGTGATTTTATTTTATGCACAGTACAATGGTCACATAAAAATAATAAGAATGCTAAAGAAATTTGTTACAGATCGCATTTCTAGTTTGAGGCAAGATAAAGAACATACATTCTACCCTATCGCTCCTGCTAAGTACATCTAAAAACCCTGGACAATATACATAAAGCAACCGTCAGAAGACTGAAGGAGAAAAGAAGGCAGGCTGGTTAGAGACCTCAGTACTCAAGGAAAGATCCGTTCTGCCCTCCGCACCCTGTGCTAACACTACAGAGGCAGCGTTTGCCCACAGCAATTGCAGACGGTAGGGAGGAGTGTGGTTGCTTATCCTCGCCATGGCCATGAAGTAAAATAAAGGAGAGCAAAGAACACCTCTCCGCCTTCCAACGACAGAATAAAGGGAGGGTTATGCGAGATGTAATTGCTGGTGAAAGGGATTCTTTAAGCTGTGTATGAACTTCTGAGTAGACCCATGAGTGACCCATATAAGAAAATGAATAGAATGTTCAATAATCTACAGGAAGGTAGGAAAGGGGAAACAGAGAAAGAAAAATCAGAGAGAACAAACAGAAAACACATAATCAAATGACAAACTTACAAATGCTAATGTAACAATAATTTCATTAAATGTAAACAGTTTAAACAAACCAGTAGAGACAGATTATCAAAATAGATTGATTCAACTACATAAAATCTACAAGAAATCGTGGATTTTCGACTATACAGAGGGTCAGCACTCCTAACTACTGTGTTGTTCAAGGTTCAATGGTATTTATACACAATGGAATGTTATTCAGCCATAAAAAGAAGGAAATCCTGTCATTTGTAACAACATGGGTGGACAGGGAAGGCATTCTGCTAAGTGAAATAAGGCAGACAGAGAAAGGCATATACTGTGTTATGGTCTCACTTATATGTGGAATGTAAACAAGTCAGACTCATAGACAGAGAGAGAGTGATGGTTGTGAGGGTTTGGGGATTGGGGGAAATGGGAAAATGTTAGTTAAAGGGCAGAAGCTTCCAGTTATAAGATGAATAAGTTCTGAGGATCTAAAGTACAGCTTGGTGACTATGGTTACCAATATACACATGACAGTTACTAAGACAGTAGATCTTCAATGTTCTCACCACAAAAAAAGATAATTATTTGAGGTGAAAAAAGTGTTAATTACCCTTTTTGTAAAAATCATTTTGCAATATATACATGTACCAAATTATCATATAGTATACCTTACACGAACAGAATATTATATGTCAATTACATCTCACTAAATCTGGAAAAAGAAGAAAAAGGATAGGAAAGAAATTGCATATAAACATTGATCAAGGAAAGCTGGAGTGCCATATTAGTATTAAACAATGTAGAATCCAGAACAAAGAAAATCACCAAAGGTCAATTCATCAGGAAGATATAACAATGCTTGATGGATATGCATCCAACAATAGAGCTTCAAAATACATGAAGCAAAATGGCAGAATTGAAAGGAGAAATGTTGTTATGGACTTCAAAACCTTTCTCTCAGTAATCACTAAAACTAATATACAGAAAGCTAGCGAAGATTAAGAAGATCCAAACGACACCAGAAGCCCACAAAATCTAATTGACAGTTATAGAACATATCACCAAACAGTACCAGAAATCACTTTCTTTTTTTTTTTTTTTTCCACAGCATGTGGGTTCCTCCCAGACCGGGGCATGAACCTGTGTCCCCTGCATTGGCAGGAGGACTCTCAACCACTGTGCCACCAGGGAAGCCCCAGAAATCGCTTTCTTTTTAAGTGCACATGGAACATTCATCAAGAGAGACCCCATCTTGGTCTATAAAACAAACCTCAACAAATGGAAAATAATTAAAAATAATACAAAGTTTATTTCCTGATCATAAGGGAATCATACTAAAAATCTTAAAGAGAAAGAAATATTTGGATAGTCATGCTTTCCATTCGTATTCAATATCATATGGTGAATGTTAGCCAGAGCAATAAAGCAAGAAGAACAAATAAAAGGCATACAGATTCAAAAGGAAGAATGCAATCTTGCCTATCTGCAGATGACATAATTAGCTACATAGAAATTTGCAAGTAACATACAGAAGACTCCTATAACTAATGACAGTTTAGTAAAATCAACACACACACACACACACACACACATATCAATCTTGTTTCTATATACAAGCAAGAAAAACTGAAAACAGAACTTTTAAATGCAGTCTATAATAGTTCCAAAAATTATAATAATTAAGTATAAATCTAATGAAACATATACAGAATTTGTGCACTGAAACTAAAACAGAGCAGGACCCTATGGTCCTTCCCCTCCATGTCCTCTGCCTGCCTTTTGTCTATGAAAAAACTTTAGCCAAAGAATAAGTTTATAACCAGAGAAGTGAGAAAAAGCAGAAACAATGGAAAACAGTCAAAGGAGACCAAACAATAATAATTTAGTCATTAAGCAAAGTCTAGGATTTTAGTTCCTCCTTAAGGGCTACAGATAATATTCTGAGCCATATCCTGTGAGCTGTCCTGTAGATACTGAAACCCCCATCAGGTGGAAGAAGTTAACTACATGATGACCATGCTGTAGCCATGACATAAGCTGCCACAATTCTGAGAGCTGGCCTCAAGAAATGGAAACAAACCGACCCTGGAACTGAAGATTACCTGTACTTAAAACAATCAAGATGATGCTGATCAGACCACTTCAAGACAAATTGCAAGATGACTGTCAAAGCTGCCTGTGCTGTTTCTGCATGTAGCCCACTCTCTCTGTCTATAAAAGCTTTTAGGCCCTGATTGTCAGGGGAGGGGGAGATGGCCTTTGGACAGGCATCCACCATCCCCCCCCCACCCAGTTACTGGCATCCAAAATAAAGCAAACCCTCCTTTCCACCAGCCTGGTCTCTTTACTGGCTTTCGAGTGTCAAGCAGCCGGACCCCACTTTCGGTTACAAAACTATAAAGATTAGTTTCATGGAACGGAATGGAAGACTCAACAATAGTAAAGATGTCGAATCTCTCCAAAATGATCTAAGGTTTAAAGCATTCCTATCAATATAGATATAGATAGGATATAGATAAGCTGACTCTACCATTTAAAGGGAAGAGGAACTCATGAGCTATCATCACTAAAGTTATTCTGAAAAAGAATAAAATTTGAGTCACCACATTACATGATACTAAGACTTACTATAGAGCTACAGTAATTGGGACACTGTGGTATCGTCAAAAGGGTAAACACATAGATCCAAATAGTGCAAACCAGAGAGTTTAGAAGTAGACCCGCGAGAGTACAGCCAATTGATATTTGACAAAGGTGCAAAAACAATTACATGAATAAAGGTTAGCTGCTCAACAAATAGTGTTGGAGCAATTGGACATCCATGGGCAAAATAATAACAATTATAATCCTCAACCTCAATCTAACACCTTATACAAAAATCAGCTGAAAATGGATTAAAACTTAATGCAAAACATAACACTACAAAACCAATACAAAAAAAAAAAAAATAGGGGCTTCCCTGGTGGCACAGTGGTTGAGAGTCCGCCTGCTGATGCAGGGGACATGGGTTCGTTCCCCGGTCCGGGAGGATCCCACATGCCATGGAGTGGCTGGACCCGTGAGCCATGGCCGCTGAGCTTGCATGTCCGGAGCCTGTGCTCCACAATGGGAGAGGACACAA
Organism: Hyperoodon ampullatus; assembly: GCF_949752795.1. Classification (NCBI taxonomy): domain Eukaryota; kingdom Metazoa; phylum Chordata; class Mammalia; order Artiodactyla; family Ziphiidae; genus Hyperoodon; species Hyperoodon ampullatus. Next base: position 25,326,379 of record NC_136918.1, on the reverse strand, counting down.
CAGTGAGAGGCCCACGTACCACAAAAAAAAAAAAATATATAGGAGAAAATTTTTGTGACCTAAGGTTAGTGAAGAGTTTTTAGGCATGGCACCAAAAGCACAATCCCGGATAAAAGAAAAATACCTGTAATCTGGACGTTATCAGAATTAAAACCCTTTTCCCAGTGAATCACATTGTTAAGATAATGAAAAGATAAATCACAAATTGGGAGAAAATATTTCCAAATGACATATCCAATAAAGGATCAGTTTTCAGAATATAACGAATGCTCTCAAATCAATAATATGGGAAAATCTAATTAATAAATGGGCAAAAGACTTGAACAGACATTTGAGCAAAGAGAATATATGGATAACAAGCACACAAAAAGATGTTGAATATGATTTGTTATTTGGGAGATGCAAATACAAGCCACAGTGAAATACTTCTATGCTCCTACTAGGATGGAAAAAGTAAAAAATTACTAACAGGTTAAATCAAGTGCTGATGAGGATGTTGAGAAACTGGATTTCTCTTGTGTTGCTAGTTGGAATGTGTAATGGTACAGCCACTCTGGAAATCCATGAAGCAGTTTATTCCAAAATTAAATGTATATGGTCATCTCTCAGTATCTGCAGGGGATTGGTTCCAAGACCCCCATGGATGCAGTCCCTTACAGTTGGCCCTCCATATCCACAGGGTCCACATCCATGGATATGGAGGGCCAACTGTATATTTACTGAAGAAGTCTACATATAAGCAGACCCTTGCAGTTCAAATCAGTGTTGTTCAAGGGTCAACTGTATTACCAAACAACTCAGCAGTTGCATTTATTTTTAATAAGTACTTCATTACTTTTATTGACAAATAATATTCCATTACGTGGATACACCACATTTTATTTATCTATTCATCAGTCAATGGACGCTTGGGTTTTTCCCTTTGCTTTCTATTATGAATAGTCCTTCCATGAACATGAGTTTTCAAGTTTTTGTGTGGACATATGTTCTCATTTCTCTTGGATATGCACCGAGGAGTGGAATTGCTAGATCATATGGTAACTTTATGTTTAAACACTTGAGAAAAGCAGTTGCACTCTTTTGTATTTACCTTGAAGAATTGAAAACTTATGTCCATTCAAAAACCTATACATGAATATTCATAGCTTTGTGTGCAACAGCCAAATGTCTTTCAACTGGTGAATGAATAAACAAACAGGAGCGCACCAACACAGTGGAATACTGTTCAGCAATAAAAGAGAATGGGCTATTGAAGCACAGAACTGAGTTAATGAAACACACAAGCTCAAATTCTCTATGCTGCATTAAAAAAAATCTGAAAAGGTCTGAATTATTTTGCTGTATACCTGAAACTAGCACAACATTGTAAATCAACTATGCTTCAGTTTGTTAAAATCTGATAAGTTTATATACTATATCATTCTATTGAAATAACATTTTCAAAATAACAAAATTATAGTAATGGAGAATAGATCAGTGGTTGGGGAAGAAGGTAGGAATTAGGGTTATAGGTAGGTTGGGAGTTTCTTTCTGGTGATAGAACAGTTCTGTATCTGGCTTGTGGTGGTGGTTATATGAATCTATCCATGTAATAAAATTTCACAGAACTATATAAAGCAAAACCAAAAAAAAATGTGTGTAAAAACAGGTATACTCTGAATAAGTCTGTAGTTTAATACTAGTATACCAATGCCAATTCCCTGGTTTGATAAAGTACTATGGTTGTATAAGAAATTATCACTGGGAAAAGTTGTGTTAAAGGTGCATAAAAATTCTCTGCAATATTTTTGCAATGCTTATTGTCTTAAATTATTTCAAAACAAAAATATTAAAATGCAAATGGAAAAATAAAACAAGTTCATAAATTTGGAGGCAATTTGAGTCAATATATAACCTCAGGATATTGCCATTTCTCAAATTATTTTCTTGAAGGCCAAAGGCAAGAGACAGTTGTGCTAGATTTGGTTATATTTTTTTCCAAGGGCTAATGGGGTAATACTCTATTTCTCTGTCATTCATATTTTGTGGCTGCTGACCCTTGGTTTATATGAAATAATGTACACTGAAGCTAATATAATCACTGAACTTAAATACAAATTGTACAAGGCCACTGGGATTCAAGTCCTGATCAATTCAGAGTACAAAAAATACTCAGAGATTAAAATAATAACTGTAACATATTTAGAAGCCAAATATTTAAAGAGCAACACATTTCATTATTTAAAGAAACAAGAGAGGTTTATAGAGCTCCTAAAGAAATTTTAAAAATACTGCACAAAAAATTAAAAATTTCTTTGGATGCTTTATATACAAATGTAAAATTCACTGGTTCTTCATGAGGAAGTACAGGAACAGTCCCAAAGCCATATTTCTTTATTTAAAAAATTCCACTGGCAAAACTAGATCTGAAAGAATATATTTTCTTTCTCTGGAAATCATCTAATAAAGCCAAAAGACACCAAAAGTAATTTTATTCTTTAAAAATACATAACTTTGAATTCATTCCCCTCACCTGTCCTCAACCTGGATTGTTTTACATCTTGGTTAAAGACAAAGTAGGAACCCTATCTACTTTTTTCTGTTTGCTGAACTTTATGAGATTAAGGAGACCGATTCTCAATTACTTGCACCAATGGAAAAGAGTATTGTCATGGAAAGTAGAAAATGCTTAAAACTCAGCCTGGTGAATCTGAGCCCTCCAGAGCCTCTCTGGTGAGACTAGTAATAGTTTACTGGCCTGCTGTTCACCTTCTGGAGGCAAAAATCAGATTAAACAATGGGCAGAAGACCTCAATTTACATTTCTCCAAAGAAGACATGGAGATGGCCAAGAGGCAAATGAAAAGATGCTCAACATCACTAATTATCAGAGAAATGCAAATCAAAACTACAGTGAGGTATCACCTCAAACCAGTCTGAATGGCCATCATCAAAAAGTCTACAAATAACAAATGCTGGAGAGGATGTGGAGAAAAGGGAACCCTTCTACACTGTTGGTGGGAATGTAAATTGATACAGCCACTATGGAGAACAGTACAGAGGTTCCTTAAAGAACTAAAAACAGAGCTACCATATGATCCAGCAATCCCACTCTTGGGCATATAACCAGAGAAAACTCTAATTTAAAAAGATATATGCACCCAATGTTCACAGCAGTTCTATTTACAATAACCAAGACATGGAAGCAACCTAAGTGTCCATTGACAGATGAATGGATAAAGAAGATGTGGTACATATATACAATGGAATATTACTCAGCCATAAAAAAGAATGAAATAATGCCATTTGTAGCAACATGGATGGACCTGGAGATTATCGTACTAAGTGAAGTAAGTCAGAAAGAGAAAGACAAATATCATATGATATTATTTATATGTGGAACCTAATGGTAACGATACAAGTGAACTTGTTTACAAGACAGACAGACTTAGAGAATGAACTTATGGTTACCAGGGCAAGGGTGGGGAATAGGGATAGATTGGGAGTTTGGGACTGACATATACACACTGCTATATTTAAAATAGATAACCAACAAGGACCTACTGTATAGCACAGGTAACACTGCTTGATATCCTGTAATAACCTAAATGGGAAAAGAATTTGAAAAAGAATAGATACATGTATATGTATAAATGAATCACTTTGCTGTACACCTGAAACTAACACAACATTGAAAATCAACTATAATCCAATATAAAATAAAAATTTTTAAAAAGAATTATAGCCAACTTGAAAATAAATATTTATAAGAATACAAAAATACTCACACATGCCACCCTCAAAACAGAAAGCTTTCTTCACAGGATTTCTCCTGCCCTGGGTTCCAAAGAGCTCTCTGCCCTCACTCCCTGGGGAATAACAGTGGTAATTGCTCACTATTAAAAGCATCATCTTTCCCTTTTCACTGTCCACCCTTTTGAGTGTCACTTGTTTCCCCCCAGTTCATGAATGGTGACAATGATAATGAAATATGTATGGAGAGAGAGAGATTCATTTGACATATTCTATTAAATCATCCATGCGTATTATGCATTAAAGTTAAAACAATAAATACAAATATAAAGTAAAATGAAAGAGTTTATCTTCCAGGTCAGTAAAACTTTCTGTTGTTAAGTTAATGTAATATTTTAACTACTAAACTCTTTACTTCTCTACAAATAATATCATACTCATTAATATTTTTTTCATTTTTAATATTAGCAGTTTCCCAGGAAAATTTTCAAAAGACTTTTTTTTTTTAAAACAGGGGCTCAAAATAAATAGTATCAGCTATGTTTAGTGTTATTTTATCATTCTTTGTTTTTCTAACATTAGCTTTTCATAGAAGGACTGATTGAAGAGTAAAATATTGCTTGGAAGATCATAATTTTTTTAATTGTGGGAGAAAATTTGATAAAAAATATCTGTGTGGACTTTAACAATTATATGAAATTCAATTTTTGGTTAAAATTGGGCAGCTGTAATTTCACAAAGAATAACTATAGAACCAGGATTTCAAAACTAGGTAAATGTATAGCAATTTATACTTTTCAACAATTCCTTTCAAACATTTATATTTTTAGTGAACATGATAGTGAATTTAAACTTTCTTAATTAGTTGATATCACCAATACTGCCTACAGATCAATAGTACTCAAATTACTATCTGTGTTTTTATTATATGTATATCATTCAAGTAAAAAAGGAGAGAAGTTCATATGCACAAGAAGAGAATTTGAAAATTAATAAAATATAGTTATTCTATTTGCTTTTGTTTAAATAAAGTCTTAATGATCATCTCTAACTTTATTAGAACTTTGGTTCATGAAATTTTGTTTGAATTTGCTGCTTGATAGAAAATGTAAAATGTTTAGAAATATAAATATTTCCTTATTAATAAAATAACCATAATGAAAATCTATATCTGTCCTGAGCTATTACTAGAAAATATTCTTTAAATACTAGCAACTATAACATATTTTAATTGAGTAAATATTGCATTTCATTCTTTATATATTTTCTCTACTCCTCACAACCATCATAAAATATGCTATAATTTTGTGAATCTAATGTTGAACATACAGTGACTAAAAAATTAATATGCCCAAGCTTACACAGCTTGCATGCAGACCCTTATTTGAATGCAAGTCCCCCTGTCTTCAAAGCCCTGCTCTTTGAACTACCCCATCTCTCTCTTCTCACTAGACAGCCTCTTCACCTATAAAGGGAACTCAGTCCCTAGTTTGGGGTGTTGGTCATAAACACAAGGCAGAATACTGTTTTGAAACACTATTCTAGGCTTCTTTTCTGGGCATATCCTCCTACCCTTAGCTCTCCTCCTATGCAGCATCCCCAGATTTATGTCTACAGGAAGAGAGAGCCTGATAGAACCCAAAGAAAAAATAAATGCAATTTCTGGGTTTTGAGCTTCAGAAACTAGCCTTGATTGGGTGGGGATGGAGTTGGCAGAAAAGAGCTCAGACCTGAAGAACACGTATATAAGAATAAAGATGTAGTCATTTTGCATTTTGACAAGGTAATAATGATCCAGAGGGTTAGAGAGCCTAAAAACAGAATTTGGAGATGAGTGGTTTCCCAACAAGGAACTCTGTGTCTTACCCACTGACCACACTGGCCACTAAGTCCAAGTCAATATGGGAGTTGGAGGGGGATAAACCTCCAGGTAGCTGGGGATCAGAGAAAAGGAAACTTTATTCCCCATAAAGCAGTAAAAGCATGGTTTCCCTCATGTCAGCTGGAGTAAAGAACAGATAGAGTGACTGTAGATCTTAGAGCAAAAGGGTGCAATGATAAAAGCCCATGCCTGAAGAGTCTGGCTATTCAGTGAAGGGAGAATGGACTAGTGACCTGCAGGACTAATGACCATGACACATACACGTGACCCAAAACAAAGGAACAGTGGGCTGCAACAAGCACAGTGAAAAAGGGAGTCCCATAAGCATTCAAGGGAAAGATTAATTAGCCTGAGGGGGGAATCATCTGGTCTACTAAAAAAGTAAGAAAGATTCATTTTTACTTGTACAACTTGACCTAACACTTCCACAATGTTTCACTTAATAGAAACATACAATAATATTTAATAAATAGTTCCAGTTAGAATGATTTTATTTCCTATTACTTAATTATGCCAGCTAAAAGTACAAGCATTCCATAGGTGTTCTCCATTAATATCATTAACTTTTGTGAACCAAAGGCTACAACAATGGGTTGAAGAGAATAACACTTTTCGTATGTCTTTCGCCTTTTTCCTAAAGCTTGAGGCTGAAATAAATCACATTGAGCACCTAAAATAAAATCCACATAGTCCCCATACTATATTATGCTATTCTAGCACTATATTATTACAGTGTAATTTACTTTTTTATGTGGTCCATTTTTATTGTCTGTCTCTACTTGTTGAAATATAAACTCAGGAAGGCAAAGATTTTTGCCTGGCAAAAAAAGAAGTTCCCTGTAACGTTTGTTGAATAAACGAATTACCACATTACATAGGATATTTTTTATGATTACTTTTAGATCACGTTGATTCTGACATTCTGATTCTTCTGAGACTGTAAAGCTAAGAATCCGCACATCTTTGAAAAAAATCTTCATAGAATAATTTAGATGATTAAAACACTAGATTGCAGAGCAAATCAAAATAATACACTTCAACGATTATCTTATAAAAATAAAGTGAATGGATATGTCCGCCAATGTATCTGGAATTTCTTCTAAATTGTGAAGCATATTATGTGAAGATTTTTTGTTATGATGTGTTTTTTTTTTTTTTCGGGAGTGGTTTGTTTTTTTCAAGAGCCTGTTTTGTTTTCATTATTAATGGGAGATAAAACAGAAAAATAATAGAGTAAGCTCTTCTGAGGAGACCCAAATTTTGGTAACCAAAAGCTACATGCTAGTTGTTAGTGAATTTTATATTGCATTTAGGGCTACAGTTATAACCTTATAAACCATCTAAAGGTTTAGTACTAAATATTCCTACTGCCATTCTATGAATGTTTGTAATTAGAAAGACACCAAACAACTTAGAACAAACAAATGAATGTAGCCAAAGTATTAAAATCAGTGAACTTTAAAAATAAATAGTTGTTGCCCTTGCCTTCCCAAATCTAATTCCTTTTCTTCTGGTAAGAAGAGTTCAGTTTTTCTTGGAAAACCACCCTTTCTCACTCTAAGACTAAGTGGGACTGTTGCCAGTTCTCAGGCTAGGCGTGTGACCCACACTTGGCTTATCAGAGTAGGACATATGGTTCCTGGCCACAGGGACTGACCATAACCCAGTTGGTCTGATGCATGTTATCCTGAACCTTTTGTTGTGGTAACTAGGAAAAACATACTTCTTTTGCTGACCGCAGAGTTGGGGAAATGAAAGCCTAGAGCTCCTGGTAAAAATGGTGTCAATACAGAGGAAAGCTCACCTGAGGAGTAGGGATTCGGAAATGGAAAGTGTATGGTAATACTGTATGCTAAGTACCGCATCTCATTCTATGAATACAACACTCTGCAAAAGATAACCTTAAACACATTGCACAGTTGAGGAAACTGAGGCTAAATAAGGACTAAGTATTGTGAGCAAAATATCATACAGTTAGTAAGTAGTGGAACCAGGACAGTCTGACAACAGAGGCCATGTTATTAAACATGTCTCTGCTTAAAGCCAGGCATAGTCCACTCTCTGACCTCCACCCACGACTTTTCATTAATGAGCCAATAAACTCAATTTCTGTTAATTCAGTTGGATTTTTTTTTGACATTTGCCATTAAAAGGTCTGATAATACAGCTCCATGCTGATAAGAACAATAATGAATATACTGAGGTAGCAGAGGGCTATTATATAATTGTCCCCCCTGCCTCCTCCCCAAAAATTAACTTAGGATAGATGCTGTGTGTGTGTGTTTGTGTTTTAATAAAAAGAAAACGTCTTTAAAGTTATTGCTCTCATAGGGAATGTAATTTTATTCGGAATCCATATTTCCTATCGTCTTTAAAAAACTTTTAAATATACTATTATTCTTTAAAACGCTACAGTGTCACTGTTAGGATATCTCATAAAATGAAATTAACTATTTTCAAATAATATATGTCTTTTAAAAGTTCGCCATTCTAAGATAAACTCAGATCGACAATGATGAAACTAAAAAAAGCTGTTATTGAGAGTAAACTAATGTTTACACTAATAGCAAACAAACTCGTTATTCAAGTACTCTTAATAAGAGTTTTGGATGGAATTTTTGAAGGGGTCAGGATGTGATACATCTTGATAAAATTATTTTTCTATTTTGCAGAATAATCTGAAATTTAAAACCAAGGCTACCTACTAGCAGAGTGTTCATTTATAACTTAAAAAAAAATCCTTCTAAGTGATAAATATTAAAATCTAAACATATAAGAGGACAGCAGGCAATAAAATGTTTCCATGTTCAAAAATTAATTTCCTTAGCAAAATTTCAAATTATTTTGAAACCCCCAAATAAGCCAAATCCTGCCCACAAGGTATATAAAACTAGGCTACGACCTGATGTTCTTAGATGCACTTTTAAAATCCATTATGGGCCAAAGAGCCCTTTTTGAGTTTGCAAAGATTATGTGATTTTCCCATAGAAATTTTTTGAAAAGGAGATTTTATTCTTGGTCCATACAAGAGCTCAGTTAATGTTTATTTTCCTTTAAATTTCTGTAATACCTTAGAGGGACTTGATAATTATAATTTTCCAGGTAACTGCACTCAGGAAGTACTTCTTCCACAGTGAGAGAGTAAGTAAGGATTGACTCTAGAACCTACTACCCATTTTCTCTAGTCTTGCATTTGCCATAGAATTCAGTGATAAATGAGGCTTTTTGCTATAGTAACTAGGAAGAGACATTCTCTTTTACTGAGTGAGAAGTTGGGATAATGGAAGCCCAAAGCTGCTGGCAATGGTGGCTTCAAGACAGAAGAAGGCTGACCCGAGGAATGGGCTTTAAAAAACAATGTTTCTGAGGTTGACCCTGAGGAAATATTTCCTTTCTGTTATCATTGTTTTTAGGACTGCTTATTATAAAAATGTAGTTTGATTATAGCTTACTCTTATGATTCAATACCACTTTAGACTAAGAGGTGCATGAATAGAATTCCAATTGTGTAAAATTTGTGTAACAACCTTAATATAAAACCATACAATTCAAGGAAGCTCTAATGAGTTAAAATGTGTGCTTTTAAAATTTTTCTTCAGCCATGCATGATGGACAGATCAGATCCAATTAACTACAAATTCACCAACCCTAAAAGAGTAGTGTGAGAAGCAGTGAAAAGTCTTATGCTTAAATGGGTTCCACTTATATAAGTTCTGTTACTTTTAGTCTATCATACTACATCTTTAAACTTAACTGCATTGCTTAAAGGACAGAACCTTCCTTACAGTGGAGACCATATTTTCAGTCCTTTCTTGGAAAACCCTCCAAACTGCAGAAGGATAGGCTGACCACAATTAAACATAATGTAATTATTGAAAAATCTACCATGGTGGCATCCTTGTGGCTACACTCCAAGAATCTATGCGTATGAGTCAATGATTAAAACTAAGTTTAGCTTCAAAAAAGAAGCTGCTTTAATTTTCAAAATAGAATTAAAGTGAAAGGTTTAGTAAGCAAAGCAAGAGCATGAACTATTCTAGGTGACTCTGCAAAGTAAGATCTACATGGTGGAGGTCATATACGGCTTGCTTAATGCATTTGTCTCATTTTATCTAGTCCAGCAGTACTATTTGTCTCCCTCTGAAGGTATGTAGTAAATGGAAAATGACCAGAAAACTTTAGTAATGTATGGCTACTTTCCAAAGTCTCTTTTCTGAGAACTGTTGAATGGCTTCCTAAAAACAGATGAACAAAAGCTACAATTCAAGAGAGTAGAGCACATGAACTCCAGAGTCCCAATTTGCTATCCACCTTCTGTCCTTTGGCTTTTCTACGAATAGTCATACTTGTTTCAGATGACTTTGAGGGCTGCAAAGAATGTCAAGCAGAAGTAAAAGGGGCCATAGACCAGATCATTGCTATTCACACTGTGATCATATGACCAATAGCAACGTCGTTACCTAAGAGCTGACTATAAGTGTTGAACCTCAGGCCCTTCTCAGTTCCCATGGGATTTGTATACAGGTCAAAATGTGAGGGGGTCCCTGACCTATTATTCTAAGGTCACCATAAATTCTAAAAGTCTATATATGATAGTTCCCAACCTTGACTTCCCTTCCAGCTGATTATAGTGTGTAACAAGACTAACCACAGTAAGAGCTACATCTTATTTTATTGAAGGTCTACTGCCTGTGTGCACTAAACACATTGTCTACATTATTTAATCTTAAAATTATTGCTTCTGAGTTGGTATTTATTACACAGGGCAGCAATTCTCAAACTCAGCCTGTAACAGAAGTGCCTGAAGGACTCTCTTTTTTTTTTATTTTTTTAAAGAAGATGTTGGGGGTAGGAGTTTATTAATTAATTTATTTATTTTTGCTGTGTTGCGTCTTCATTTCTGTGCAAGGGCTTTCTCTAGTTGCGGCGAGCGGGGGCCACTCACTGTCGTGGCCTCTCTTGTTGCAGAACACAAGCTCCAGATGCGCAGGCTCAGTAGTTGTGGCTCACGGGCCCAGTTGCTCCATGGCATGTGGGATCCTCCCAGACCAGGGCTCGAACCCGTGTCCCCTGCATTGGCAGGCAGATTCTCAACCACTGTGCCACCAGGGAAGCCCCTGAAGGACTCTTTAAGACACAGATTGCTTGGCCTACAGTCAGCATTTCTGGATCAAGAAACTCGGAAGACGCTCCCAAGAATTGGATTTTACCAAGTATGCAGGTGATGCTGATTGGAAGCACTAACAGAGGGGCCCCCAAATACAAGTGTCTGTTAATTCAGCCACTGGGGCCTACATCTCAGATGCAGGCGAATTCTTCAGACTCTTTTACACGTTTTTATGGACAGTTCTAGGGGTTCTGTCTGTGCTCCTTTCCTACCCACAGTGGTCACTGCCCATTTTCTCCTCCTCTTTAAGGCCACATATAAAAGACAACACCCCTGCCCTACTTCTCCTCCCCCTGCTGTCCCTAAGTCTTACATCTTTTGGCTTTGATGGTATAAGAGCGGAGTACTGCAGTGATGGGTAATTGATGTGTAAGAAACATTCCATAAATCTCATACATCCTCACAGTGTATTTCCTTGACTTTTAGTCTAGGTTTTAATATGGAATTAAACGCCTATTAAATGCTCAGAGCCCTTTATGTTCAAATAACTCAGAGTCACTTCAGAGGAAAAAAAACTAATTAAAATTCACATCTTTGTATGAAAAAGAGATTGGTGAAATCCTTTCACCTATATTGCCTCATTTGCTTCTTTCAAGAAGCTTATTGAATAGGCAAGGTAAATAAAATAATGTCACCAACAATTAGAATGAACTGGAAAGAAAGTAGCAACAGCAAAATAAGTCTTAGTTTAAGAAGATCTTCCTTATAGAATAGCAATATTTCCATCTGTCCCTACAAGTTCAAACAGGGCCTTATACACGTCTCAAAGCTACACAGTAATTGTTAGTTATTTGTGTTTGTGTGTGTATTATATACACATATATACATACATCGCTCTATTATGTTATTTACATAAACATTCCTCAGTAGGAAAGACTTACAGTCGTACAAGATTTTACTTAAAGAAATCAAGTGTTAGACGCTTGGAATAATATCCCCAGAAATATGAATAGGCAAATTTTTTTCTTAAGTCAACAGTTAATAGTAAGAATTCATGCTTACTTTTCTTCTCCTCTAGGTTATGAATAGGAATTCCTTCCATAGAAGACATACTTTCAAGTATTAGGCATTGAGTACTAAGTAAAAGATAAATATTTTTAATTTCTTCCTTCAGGCCACTAACTCAGTTAGTCTGATAACACACTTAAGTACAGAAGGATAGGGACAGTGGTGAAGACATGGTTTAACAAGCTTGCTGTGAACCCAAATATTAGTTTGGAAAATATATTTAATATGCTAAAAGGAGCATCCAGAATAAAATGTAAATAAATATAAGTAGTGGAGGCTTTAGCTTCATCTGAGCAACACTCATGCAAAAACGCAGACCTACCTGATCATGTGTAAAGTGCATCTGGGGCTGGGTCCCTTGGGAGACAATCTCACTGAATACTGAGCCTCCTGGGAAGGCTTATCTTCCAGGAGCTAAAGTTAACGGTCTGGGAGCACTGAAGGGAAAGAGTGACTCCAAGTTTGCATCTACTTATGCTGTGTATCCACTAACAAAATTTAGTTACAGTTACTTTTAACACTTTTGTCTTTTAACTTTTAAACTAGAATTAAAAGTGATTACCCACCCCTGTTAAGGTAATACAGTCTAGTCTGGTTTTGTCTATATATTAACGTTACCAATGAGTTTCGTACTTTCTTACCCTCTCGTGTTGCAGATTTAGCATCTTTTTGATCCAACTTGAAGAGCTCTCTTTAGCATTTCTTGTCAGGCAGCTCTAGTGGTGATTAACTCCCTCTGCTTTTATTTGTCTGAGAATGCCTTTATCTCCTCTTCATTTGTGAAAGATACATTTTCCACGTTTAGTGGTTTGGCTGGCAGGTTTTTTTTTTTTCCTTTTTAGCACTTTGAATATACACCCTTCTGGCCTTCAAGGTTTCTGCTGAAACGGCGTATATAACAAATCACATTTGCTGCTTTCAATATTCTCTCTTTAACTTTTTTTTTTTTTTTTTTTTGCAGTACGCGGGCCTCTCACTGTTGTGGCCTCTCCCGTTGCGGAGCACAGGCTCTGGACATGCAGGCTCAGTGGCCATGGTTCACGGGCCCAACTGCTCCGCGGCATGTGGGATCCTCCTGGACCAGGGCACGAACCCTCATCCCCTGCATCGGCAGGCGGACTCTCAACCACTGCGCCACCAGGGAAGCCCTCTCTTTAACTTTTAACAATTTGATTCTAATGGGTTTCTATGTGGGTCTCTTTAGAGTCATCTACCTTATGATGCAGCAATTCCACCTCTGCATATACACCCAAAGGAAATGAAATCAGCATCTCAAACAAATATCTACACTCCCATGTTCACTGCAGCATTTTTCATAAGAGCCAAGGTATGGAAACATACTAAGTGTCTGTCTACAGATGAATGGATAAATATGTGGCCTCTGTGTGTGTGTGTGTACAAGTTGACTCTTGAACAACATGGGTTTGAACTGAGCAGGTCCACTTATATGTGGATTTTATTTTCAATAAACACATACTATGGTACTACCAGATCCACAGTTGGTTGATTCCGTGGATGTGGAATCATGGATATGGAGGGTTATACAGGGATTTTAGTTATTATTTTAGTTATTTAGTTAGGATTTTCAACTGTGTGGGAGGTCAGCACCCCTAATAACACCCGCATGTTTCAAGGATCTACTGTGTGTCTATATGTGTGTGTGTGTGTGTGTGATATTTGAGACAAAATGGATGAAGCTGGAGGAAATAATGCTAAGTGAAATAAGCCAGACACAAAAAGATCAATGCCACATATCTCACTTATATGTGGAATCTGAAAAAGTAGAACTCATAAAAGCAGAGAGTAGAATTGTGGTTGCCAGGGGCTGCGGGGTGAGGGAAATGGGGAGATGTTGGTCAAAGGGTACAAAGGTTTAGTTATGGGGTAGATAAATTCTGGGCACCTAGTACAGCATGGTGACGATAGTTAATAATACTGTATTGTACACATGAAATTGCCTATGAGGACAGATCTTAAATCTCTCAGCACACACACACACACACACACACACACACACACACGGATAACTATGTAGAAGTGATGGATAAGTTATTTAGCTCGATTGTGGTGATTTTTTTTTACAATTTATACAGATATATAAAAACATCTCAATAAAATTGTCTTTAAAGAAAAGAGTGATTCTCAGATTGACCTAAGCCCCAGCCCACATTGACTTCTTTCTAGGGAGAGAAGCTGTGAATTGAAAAATAAAATAAAATCTTCTAATTTTTATTTCTTAGGCATACACTATGGAAAATATGAAGAAAACATCAATAAGTCATTGGCACAATTGGCAATTCCTTGGGCTGGGGCTTGCAATTGGAAATAGGACTGAAAATATGATTAAATGCACAACAAATGTAACCCATCATTTATGTTTCTGACACCTTCATTAACTCCTTAAGATACCCTTTCTCTTCCTCCTACAAGAATTAAGTTTTAAGGTTGTTTTCCCTTTTCATCTTTCTTTTGCCTATTTTATAACTCCCTCAACTGTAGCTATGCTACCAGTGAGGATAAAACCCAGGTCATAGGAGTGCAAATTGAATATGTACCTAAGTCAAGTTATCAGCTTTGTTATTCTTCAGTCAGCTTTTCCTCTGTTCAATGTCTTAACATCAACCACACTATTCTAAACACACAGTGTACAAACAGGGTTTGATCAAGAACCTTGTTAATTCCTCATTCAGGCTGTATTCACTATTTTATTCCTCCTTCAAGTGACCTATTTTGCACCAATTTTCTTTGTTAGAAGGTTGTAATCTTCTTTGGAACTGGAAAATATTAATTATTCATCAGAAATACTATCACATACACAAGTATTTGTTTACTATGCGTTAAGGAAGTTAAATATTCTTATATTAATTCTGCTTTTATTCTTCTCCTTTTGAAACCATAGTCCTTTACCTCTTATTCATTGATGCATTTACACAATCCTCTGTATTGTTATACTTCTATTGAGTCACTGAAATAAAATCTTGAAATAAAGTCATATGTGTGGACTTCCCTGGTGGTGCAGTCGTTAAGAATCCGCCTGCCAATGCAGGGGACACGGGTTGGAGCCCTGGTCCGGGAAGATCCCACATGCCATGGAGCAATTAAGCCCGTGTGCCACAACTACTGAGCCTGTGCTCTAGAGCCCGCGAGCCACAACTACTGAAGCCCGTGTGCCTGGAGCCCATGCTCCACAACAAGAGGAGCTACTGCAGTGAGAAGTCTGCACACCAAAATGAAGAGTAGCCCCCTCTCGCAGCAACTAGAGAAAGCCTGTGTGCAGCAAGGAAGACCCAACACAGCCAAATAAATTTAAATCAACTATACTAAAAAAAAAAAAAGTTTTTTTCAGTACCTGTTTTCTCTCAAGTAAAATCTTGAATTGAAATTTATGTTCATGTGCTTTCTCCTCCCAAGGTTGACAAATTTTGAGTGACTAGTTAATATGTCTTGGTCATATCTCTGACTTCAGCACTGTACATGATACAAGTGGTTGCAAATGAGCAGTGCATACAAAAATATGTCTTTTGTCCTTCTACCTGCGTGACTGTACCTTCCTCAACCTGGATATAATCTTGGCACTCATTTCAGTCCCCAAGAAGGACTCTAAGCTCACATAAAATGTCAGTAAGCAAAGTTGTCTTTACTGAAGATTCCACGGGTGAGATGTAAGAGGGAATTACAGCACACATTATTAAAAAGGTAATGAATTAAAAATTCATATTAGACATGTCTATTTCCTCTACCTCTCTTATCCTCGACCCCCATCAAATAATTCACTTTCTGACCTTTCTGGCTTGTAGTCCCCAGAGTAATTTGCTCTTCACTTTCCTAGGTTCAGGCTGGGCAGGTCAGTTATATCCCAGCTTCTAACTGCAAATCAACATATGTAAATTAATCAGGATGTTCATCAAACAGTGAGGCTTACATTTAAGGCTACCTCAGATCAACCTTAGAGATATCCTGAAATTCTGTTGGAACCCTAAGTGATAGGCTCTTTTTTCCTACTTCTGTGAGTTTCCTTATTTGTGTTTAGATTTCATGTTTTCCACATTTTCATCCCATTTCCTTTTTATCTTCCAGAAATTCCTTACCATTTTACTCTTCTCAAGTGTGCAATGCTGCTATGGAGTTATTTACTTTTGTTCTCAAATTTCTTGTGTCACGTCATTGCTGTTTTGAAAACAGAAGAAATACATGTACCTGGGCTGCTATTTTTGAAAATTACTTTCTGATCCCTTATTTAAAGACTTAAAATTAACATTTTAAAGGTCTACTTAACGATTAATCTATTGTACCATCTTAAACACACACACACACACACACACACACACACAAACACACACAGGCTCATACCACTGCTTAGTGTTTTTAAGAACCATGCAAAAAAAAAGATGAAGTGTGACATACCTGGGGTGGAGCTGTAGAAACTGTGAAGCCAATTTAAATAGGATTTGACTCCAAATGCAAAATAACTTTTAAGGAAAGGGGAATTCATACCTAAAAGAATCCCGTCTTTATTAACTACTAGCACTGTCACCATGAGCAAATTACTTTTAGGTGAAATATAAAGGAAACAGAACAAAAGTGAAAAAAAACATACTTTCAAACCTAGAAAAGTGGGGAAAATGATTATTTTTCTAAGATTAGGGGGTAGGGAAACACTAGGACTGGAAGATGCTTCTGTTGGAAATGGTTAGTGACTGAAAGAGGAAAAAGGTGAGGAAAGAAGAGGTAGTTCTACCCATGCTAAACATCTGAAGTTTACATGGACCAAAACAATTTACTCTGCACTCCCAGTTTATACCACCACTGCTATAAGCCCCTAATTGCTGCAATTCTTCAAACGCTCCCAAATATATACCCCCATATACACACAGAGAATCACAAATTGAAATCTCTTCTATCTCAAATAAATTCTGTCCTCTAACTAAATGGCATGCATTTAATTCATCCTTTTTTCTCTTCAAGTTTCCCTTAATGGTCATTTCATCTAATTGTCATGGATAACAGTGGTCATGAAGAACTAGAGTACACTTTTCTTGGGCAGAGTGGCACGGTCTCCTGACAGGGGTCAACATAGATTATCAACCTAAGTTTGTAAAACCTCACCATTATCCCAGTAAAGAGGGGTTTCTTCAGGACACAGATTGCATAAAGAAATCTCTTTGTTGAAAAAGATGTTGTTCTTCAATGGAATTAATATTAAGTTCAGGTGAAACAAGTAGTTAATGACTAGAAATCTATCCCTTTTGGAATAATCAATGTGTTTTCTCTTCAGGGAGAAAAAAAAATCAGTAACCAAAGCCAGAGACCTACTCAAAATTTGAACATAGTATGTCAGCATTTGTTACTTTTCCCCATATTTTTATCCCTCAGTGATAAAAAAAAAACTTAGAAGACTCAAACAAGAACAGAAATAACTTATTACATAATGTTGGGCAATTTAACATCAGCATTTTATTTTCTCCCCTTGGCTGAACCTTCTAAAGGGTATGGTTGATAAGAGAGAAGTATGAGCAAAGCAATATTCCTTATTGCATGTCATATACTAATATAGATATGATATCATCAAGAAAGCAGTTTTCATTGTTAAATAAAATTATCTCAAAAGGGAATACTAAGAATCCACAAATGTACTGACAAATTCTAATTAGTTATTGACATTCTACAAAAGCATGAATAGTACTTGGAGATTAAAAGATAAGACAAAATTATATGTAAATGAAAAAGTTACATATATTTTGTGTGTGTGTGTGTATGTATATATATATATATATATATATATATATATATATATATATATATATATATATATATATCAAGGCTTGAAGTACCAGAAAATTCTATGAAGCTATTTTGTTTTTATTAACTAACAGTGTTGCAGGAGAAGGAACATCTTGTAAATAGAAAATCTACTGACACTTTTAACCTCATCTGGGATAATCAATGGAAAGAGAAAAGAGAATAGATCAGTGAAAGCTAGAAAGTAAAATTTTATTTAGCTTCTCTGTTAAATAAAAGAAAATGTAATGGTAAGAGGAAAAGATAAGGGTAACAATACTAGATTTATGTGCTACAGAACAATGAGCACTAAAAGAGTCTAGAATACTCTTAAGATAAAACTGAATTATTTGATAGCAGTTTCAGCCCAATAAAACTAGAAAACCAGGCTTAATAAAATAACTCAAATATGACAAAGAGAGTGTGTATAAAGTAAAGCTGCCACAATAGGTCAACTTGTTACTTGATACTTCAACAAGCATTAATAGGAGCTTAACCATGGTGAGCACTGAAATTGAATTAAATTAGTTGTCCATAGAAGCTTTAAATACCCTGAAAGTTGTACCCTTTGTAATACGTGTTCCAAAATGCTCTTATGAATCAAAGAAGCATTTTTACTCTTACAAATTTCTGTCTTCTGATAAAACCCCTTGTGATATTTCATTTTAACATTTCATTTTATACTTCATGTTAATATTAAGGTTTTTCCACTATAGAATATATCACATAGTCGGAAAGCAAAATGACAGATGTGAGTAAAATCCGAACATTCAGCTAGAAATCTCAACTGCATTATTAATTTCTTTACAGTGATATAAAAATATGCAGTCATAAAAAGTTGATCATCTATAAACACTATTAGGCTATAATGCATGTAATATTGTACATATATTGTTTATTTATATTTATTTGCATACCTCGTAGAATGGTGACAAAAAGGTTAGAAGTAATTACCTTTGTAGGATTCTTGGTGATTTTTGTTTTACTTTTGTACATTTATGTACAGCTCAGACAGGACAACATTATTATCATCAGAGAATAATCATTATTTGCAAAACTTACATTCCTCATAAATATAAAAATAAAGACTTTTTCCAAAGAGAAAGTTAGTAAGTCATGCAATTTGTACTGGAATTTCTTTGGTTTATAGTTTTCATGAAAGGGTAAAGCATGGAATCTCTGGAATATGATAAATTCTACACATTTAAGCAACTTTTAATTATGGAATACACTGCTGCCAATTCTGTATCTCACCTCATCTTCAAAAAGTGCACTAACATAAACATAAATCTATTTCTGGAATAACAGAAAATACAGTGATAAATTACACTGCACAAAATGTCCTCAGCAGTTATGTTGGTAAAGAAAATTTAAGGAAACATCCGTTTTATTGTAATAATATAAGTTAAGTGCTTTAAAAATGACATAAAGTCAGTCGCATAAGAAAATACCCAAATAAATGGCATAATTTTGTTGACAGTAGAATGTAACTCTGCCCTGGAGATGAGTGTTATTGCTGCTAATGTAGACATGGGAAACTTTACAAATACAAAGAGTTACTATTTGGCAAGTATCTTAGTCCCTTTGATTCTTGGCTAATTTATTTGTGAAATAGATGCAGTAACAGTTGCTTTGCAGAATCATTGATTGGGATTCAATAAATGATGTATATAAAATACCTGGAACAATAAATACTAGTTCACTTTTTGTTCCCTTGGCATTTTTGATGATAAAGCTTAAATATAGGCATTAAATGGAAACTACATATGGGGGGAAGTATTAAATGCTGTTGCTTTTGCACAATGAAATATATTATGCATATTACTTATGAATATATAGGAAGTATTGGTGATGTCTTAGGTGGATTCCCAGCAGGCAGACTCTGAGAGAAAGATTTTGGGGGCAATTGGTGGATTAGGGATCAGGAACTGAGTGAGAGGCAGGAGGAGAGTGAACCTGGTGGAGGGTGGGCTGGACTTGATAGAATTGCAACTCTGGCTTCAGCAAATCTGAAGCCGGAATGGCCTTTTGAGGCAAGAAGCTGGGAGGTTTTGCCCCAGTAAGGGAGGAAGTTCAGGAGGAATTCAGCAGGCAACACTCCCTATTGGCAGGAAGGACCTGGGCGTCTCGGGACAGCACACATGCAGGTGGTAGACACGTGTCCTAGGTAAATTTGCCTCTGCCAAGAGGGCAGCAACTGTCAAAAACTGAAGTTAGTTAGGTCTCACCTGTGGGAGCCATGGCCTCCTAATTAACTAGCACACATGACATATTTTTTCACTGTGATCTTCAGAAGATCGTTTTCCCTGGATGACATGAGAAACGACATGAGAAATGCCACATTTTGCTCAGAAATACAGAAACCGTATTTTTGATAGGGTGGTGTCTCTCTTGTTCATTCTTATTCTCATATATTAGGATACGCCTCTAGGCATGTAATTATACAATGTTCTACAGTCATTCAGGACTGAAGTGATATTTTTTTCCCATGTAGACAATCTCGAAGGAATAATAATAAAAATTAGTTTCATTTCTATTATTTATGTTATTTGTATTCCTCAAAACAAGTTACGTATAAGGTTGGAAGAATCCAGGTAAATATCTCTAGTATCTTATTCCTTTTTTGACACTACTATATATATTTCCCATTTGAAATCTAAACTGAGGTGGTTTTCTAAAGGTAGAAGTCCACAGCAGTCATATGTGTGTGTGTGCATCTTCAAGGAGAAGGCTATCTCCTTCTCTGTCCCATTTCATTCTCTAGATAAACTAAAAATGATATTGCTCTCAACTAAAAACTTATAGAATCCATTATTCTTGAGAATTCCTGACTTTAGCTTGGTCTCTGTGTAGGTAAAGGAACGACAATTAATAAGTACATAAGGCTCAGAATTGGGCTCCTTTTTTTTCCCAACAGGTCTGAAAAAGTACATTTTTAGAGTGAGAAGATGGAGGGATATTTAAAAGAAATAATATGTTGCTATATTAATGTAAAGTAACAACTAACTCAGTTGTGAGTGGATTGTTTATAGTTAGGTCCACCTGTAGTTAGTGGTGAGGGCTCCTCTGAAGTATGATTTCAGGTCAAACTAATATGACCAAAACCAAATGCTTCCGTTAATTCATAAGCATTTTTTTAAATAAATTTATTTATTTTTGGCTGCGTTGGGTCTTCATTGCTGCGTGCGGGCTTTCTCTAGTTGTGCCAAGCGGGGGCTACCCTTTGTTGTGGTGTGTGGGTTTCTCATTGCAGTGGCTTCTCTTGATGCGGAGCACAGGCTCTAGGCACATGGGCTTCACTAGTTGTGGCGCACGAGCTTAGCTGCTCCGTGGCATATGGGATCTTCCCAGACCAGGGCTCAAACCCATGTCCCCTGCATTGGCAGCTGGATTCTTAACCACTGTGCCAACAGGGAAGCCCTCATTTTTAATTACTTTTATTAATTTAATGCTAATTATAACCTTGAAAAGATAACATGTGTCAAAAATGTAGCAATAAAACTTGTTAAGCACCATATTGATCAATGCATTGTTGGGAATCTGATAGAATTTTATTTTTTATATTCTCTTAAAATAATTTTTCTCCTTGAATAAAGAAAGGCACAGTTTCTACCAAATATTAATTTTGGGGAGACAGTATACTTTAGAATACACCTATTTAATGAATAAGACCTGAGTTTGATTTCTAGTTTGACCATTTAACAGTTGGGTGACCTTCAATACAGGATTCAATTGACATTATCCTCAATTTCCACATCTGTAAGAGGAAGATAATGGAAATATCTCTCTAGTTTTGAGGAAAAAATAAATAAGAAAAGGTACATAAAGCCTTTAGTATAATGCTAGCCCACAATATGTGCACTGATGTAATTATTTTAAAATATTTGATTTGAGGAAACTCATTCCTAGTATTATGATTTGAAAGTGGTTGACCATCCTAAATTTCATCTGAGACTAGCTCTGATATGAATTTCTAAACCAGGCATGTCTCTTGAGTGTCTTTCTATGACATAATTTATTGCTTCTCTGAAGAGGTTTGTAAATATCAAGGTAAGTGAAATAAAACACCAAAGCTAACACCATTAGCACCACTGAAACTGAGCAGTACCCTGTAGGGCTCCTGGGCACAAAAGCCTTTCTGTGTCCCTCATATCTTGATTACAGAAAATAGGCTTCATTCAGCCTCCATGACCTTCCCTGAGTTCCAAACAAGCAGGTTCAAACAGTTGCTAATCAGGGAAAGGAGGGGATGAAGAGACAAGGGAGGTGCAGTCAAGAAACAACAGTGCAGCCTTGGGGCAGGGTCCTGGTTCCTCCTCAAGGGATACACGTAACAATATCTTTGAGCTGTTTTGCAGATACTGAAATCCCCACCAGGTGGGAGAAGTTAACTGTATGCTGCCCACAAGCACATAGACCCCAGACGGTTGGAACCAGAAGGTTGACGATGCCGACTCCTGCTTACCTCCCCACCAAACCAATCAGAAGAATGTCCACAAGCTGACCACGCACTGCTCCTAAGACTCCTCACGACCCCCTCCAGGGCGGGGCACACAGTCTTGAGGACATTAGCCCATTGTGTCCCCCTTCTCCTGGCAAAGTAATAAAACTATTCTTTCCTACTTCACCCAAAACTGTCTCTGAGATTTAATTCAGTGTCAGGGAAAGAGGCCAGATTCTGCTTCCCCACCAACACCAACTTAAAGAAAAACAACTTGAAATTGAGTCTTGCTGTACTTAAGATGATTTTACTTAAATATCAATGACAGGGAAAAGGTTTTCCTTAGGAGATTCAAAATAGAGACTGTGAAATCCAAATTTTTAAACATGATTTAATAAGTACATTTGCCTCACTAGTTCATCTTGGGTCTACGGAATTTAGTAGTTCTTATTTACTTTCTGATGACTATCTTTATTTTTTACATTGTTTTGACTGATAAGATCCATGATTAACTATTTGACATACAAAAGAGAAACAAAGAGTCCTTTCTGTTAGAATATTCCAGTTCATCCATAGTAAAAACTACAAAGCAAGGTAGAAATAATTTCCTTGAAGCAAACTACGAAATTATATTTGTTTTTGATCTCAAATACTGGAACAGATCAAAATTTAGTCTCATTTTTAAATGTCATTAAAATTTAGGTAAAATATACCTTATTGATGAAACATGAAACATCCAACCAGACCACAATATTGTAACTCTTTGGAGTTGCTATTGTTTCAGCTCCCCTATGTCCTGCGGCAGAAGTCCACCCTTCCCTCCCTCACCACTCCATGCTTTTTCTAATAACCTTCCTTTCTTTTCCCAAAGTATATGTGTGCTATTTTAAAAATCTGCTTACTCCTAAATTCAACTTATACTTTTAAAAAGCAGTCTAAAGTGATTAAGCAAACCATGAATTTTCACCAGCAAATTTAAACAAGCTGTACATACTAATAGATCTATTTTATTGGTTAAAACACCTACCTGAAAAGATAGGTATTTTTTTAAATCAATTGCAGTCTTACTAACCAATTGAAGCCCCAACATGCACGAAACAAACATAAAAAGCATTGTTTTATATAAAATGTAAAAGAATGTCCACTTCCAAATAACTATATTAAAGTCAAACATCAAGAAAGCCTAATGTCAACTTTTTCAAATTATCATAAATGTCCTGGTGGGTCATGATCACAATCCTAATAAATTTAAGCATAGACAACAAATAAATTTCCCTTTCTCTCTCAAAAAGCTGTGAGATATTCTTTATTTTAACCTACTAAGCTCTTATTTAATGTTTTTCCTGGTTTTAAAAATACAGATTACTCTATTCTTTTATTTCCCCATCTGCAGGTACACAAATAACTTGATGATGTAAAACTGAGAATATATCTTTAGAAAGACTTACCATTGTCGTTTTTCACCATACCATTGCTGAGTTGTTTTAATCTTTTTTGATGTGATTTGCCATTGTAGTGGATTTGGGCTTGAGCGGCTGAATTCAGCTGAATGTTACACACGTTGCACAAAGTGAAATTGTTATGTTTCTTTTCTCTTTCTGTTTTTTCTTCAAAGTCATCAGGTAAAAACTCAGCCTCACTCTCTCCATCTTGTGCACATGCAGAAGCTAGGGGGGCAAAGAAAGTTATGAACAAGCCAATCAAAATTCCTGGATTCCTATGAACATTTGGGTTGTACCTTTTTGAATGGGAGTTTTCATCTTTTCTGGATATATGCCCAGAAATGGGATTGCTAGATTATATGGTAACTTTATTTTCTTGTTTTTAAAGGAACCTCCATACTGTTCTCCTTAGCAGCTGCACTAATTTACACTTCCACCAACAGTGTAGGAGCACTAAATACACACACACACACACACACACAATGGAATAATATTCAGCCATAAAAAGCGATAAAATACTGCCATTTGCAGCAACATGGCTGGACCTACAGATTATCATACTAAGTGAAGTAAGTCAGAGAAAGACAAATATCATATGATATCAGTTATAACTGAAATCAAAATAAAAAGATACAAATGAACTTATTTACAAAACAGAAATAAACTCACAGACATAGAAAATAATCTTATGGTTACCAAAAGGGAAAGGAGGGGGAGGGATAAATTAGGAGTTTGGGATTAACAGATACACACTACTCTATATAAAATAAACAACAAGGTCCTACTGTATATCACAGGAAAGTATATTCAATATCTTATGATAAACTATAACAGAAAAGAATCAGAAAAAGAACACACACACACACACATATATATATATATATATATATATATATATCTGAATCACTTTGCTGTACACCTGAAATTAATACAACATTGTAAATCAACTGTACTTCAATAGAAAAAAATTAATAAATACAAATAAAAATTAAAAATAAATGAAAAGATTCCTTATTAAATCGAGCAGCAAATAAGCATTGTCTAGACACTTAGAATTCAAAATTTCCACTTTGTCCCATTTTAATAGGTTGCTTTCACACTATACATTCATCTTTATATCTTTCTTGGGATACAAATGGCAAATGTTTCACTTTGCTTCTTCTATGTCAAACACTGTGTTAAATGACAAATGGCTAACATGCATTATCTCATTTAGCCATCATAACGGTGGAAAAGGAAACAATGAATAAACTATAGTTTTTCCTGTTTCATAACTAAAGAAACTAGGGTTTAGAGTGTTTAAATAACTCACCTAGGGTCACACACCTAATAAGTGGTACCTTTGGGATCAACATTCGGTTTTATTTATCTTCATATCACAAGCTTTTAATTATCATGCTCTTTACTAAGTATTAATGTATTAGATATTTCCCTTTTGATTTCAACAACTAAATAAAATTATCTTATTTTCATATTTCTTACCAATTAAGTAAAATCACTTACATTTGTATGGACACATCCTACACATATAAAAAAGCTAAAATCGTTCCAGTACCTAAAAATGTATGTTTTGTACCTCATATACATAAGAGGTTCTGAATATCCAAGATACCTTCATACTCAGGGTGCAAGGAAAGTGTGACAGATATAAGGATTATTTGGGAATACATTATTTTTGGATAAATATAAGCTTTGTATGCTCAAATCTAAGAGAAATGGGCAACTGACAATTGCAGAATCTCTGACCTTGAGATGGTAATAATTAAAGCAACCATTGCAATACATATTTTACTGTTTATTTATAAATCACTTAAAAGAATACTGACTCCTTTC
The DNA here is from genome assembly GCF_949752795.1 of Hyperoodon ampullatus. Lineage (NCBI taxonomy): Eukaryota > Metazoa > Chordata > Mammalia > Artiodactyla > Ziphiidae > Hyperoodon > Hyperoodon ampullatus. The sequence continues at coordinate 25,301,097 of NC_136918.1, read as the reverse complement.
TAAGATTTTTCTGTGCTTTTACTAACAGGACTCTGCATAACTTTTACAGTCTAGATATGATTTTCCATTCCAATTTTCCAGATTCTTCAAAGATCTTTTCATAGTCTTTGGAAATATTATCAGAGGAGAACAATTATTATTTTAACGTGCATTTATTAACTGCCTACTGGGTGGCAGGCCCTCTCCTTGATGCTGGAGAAAAACTGATGAGCAAGACAAGAGTGATCCTGCCGTTACAAAACTTACTGAATGACGGGAAGAACATGGGCTTTGGTATCAGGCAAACGAGATAACAAATGCCAAAATAATTTTGACAATGTATAAGGAGTAGTTTGTCAGTAAATGATGAAAGAAAATCTAACTACTGACTCAAGCTAAACACCTAATACTTGAATCTCTTAATGGATATTGAAGCATCCAATTTTTAAAGAGAGTAAAAGCCTTTAAGTATATAATTCATGCTTTTTGGTGGACTAATTTATTTAAAATACACTAACCGCTTTTTAAAAAGGAAACTTTATCTTTCTTACTCAGGTGGCCGCTATTAGAATAATATTAAATACACAATTTGAGTGGTCATATTTAAAAGAAAATTTAGGGACTTCCCTGGTGGCATATTGGTTGAGAATCTCCTGCCAGTTCAGGGGACATGGGTTTGACCCCTGGTCCGGGAAGATCCCACATGCCGTGGAGCAACTAAGCCTGTGTGCCACAACTACTGAGTCTGCGCTCTAGAGCCCATGAGCCACAACTACTGAGCCTGCGAGCCACAACTCCTGAAGCCCACGCGCTTAGAGCCCGTGCTCCACAACAAGAGAAGCCACTGCAACGAGAAGCCCATGCACCACAACAAGGAGTAGCCCCCACTCGCCGCAACTAGAGAAAGCCGGCATGCAGCAGTGAAGACCCAACACAGCCAAAAAGAAAGAAAGAAAGAAAGAAAAAAAGAAAGAAAGAAAGAAAGAAAGAAAGAAAGAAAGAAAGAAAGAAAGAAAGAAAAAGAAAAGAAAAGAAAATTTAGAGGCTTTGTAAAATTATCACATAATTTTAGTTAAAGGAAAGTATATAACTATATTTATTAGCTTTTTTTATTTCATATAAATAAAGCAATTTAGGTATTTATTACAGGTTGTATTCAGAATGTTTCAAAACTTCTTTTTTTTAGAGTTAATTTGTATTTTTTAAATCTTTTATCTCAAATATCATTAAGTAATGAAAATGATTAAATGAAGGTGCATTTAATCACTGTGATGTTCTATAGGCAATAAAAACAGATAGGGAAAATTACATAACATAAGAAATTATTTCTATACAATTGAAAAACAAACACAAGATGTAAATTTACATATAATATGTTTACAACTATGTAAAACACAAGTAAGACTTAGGAAAAATATTAGTAGTCATTGATTCTGAATGATGAGATTAGAGTTGGCTTTTTTCCCCTTCATTTTTTCCATATTTTCAAAATTGTACCTAATGACCACTTATTACATTTATTATGAAAAAATAAATCAATATATTTGAAAGAAATAAGCCAAAAAAAAAAAAAAAAGAGCTTGTACTAACCTACTGAATGAAGGGTTTATGTTTATCAGAACTAGGGCAAACTACACAGACAATCCCAGTACACGAGTCCTTGTGACACAACATTTTTGAAAAATATATGCATATGTTTGGAGAGAAATAGTTTCTTCCTTGATTATTTCCATCTTGACCTATAAAATAAGAATGTTGGCCAACGATTTAGCAGGGAAAATGCTGGAGAAGAAATTTCCTTCCAAGGCTATAAGATTTATTTGCTTACATGTGAGGAGTTCCCTTATCACAAAAGAAAGTGAAAACTGTACCATCTGAGTCAAAATTAATTTTGCACTGGGAGGGCGAGGGGCAAGGATAAAAACTCTTAAAGGAAAAAGGGAATTTCAAATTAACTCTTGTAGCCGGGGTGTGACATCATAAAACATGTACAGATTTTGAAAGAAAACTGTCGTTATTTCAAATGGTACTCTCTGAAATAGGAAGCAATATGAATGAGTAATTTTTATTATTTTACTCCTAATATGGTAAAAGTATCATTTAAATGCTGGAAGGGAAATTTTGCTCATTTAAGATGCATTGAGAAATACTTTAGTGGTCACCATCCACAGGCTCTTGGCAACTGGATTGAAACCCAAAATATTTTTTTGTTGTTGTTGTTTTGTTTTGTTTTTTTTTTTGCATTACGTGGGCTTCTCACTGCTGTGGCCTCTCCCGTTGCGGAGCACAGGCTCTGGACGCGCAGGCCCAGCAGCCATGGCTCACGGGCCTAGCCGCTCCGCGGCATGTGGGATCTTCCCAGACCGGGGCACGAACCCGTGTCCCCTGCATCGGCAGGCGGACTCTCAACCACTGCGCCACCAGGGAAGCCCGAAACCCAAAATATTTTATCAGTTATCTTTTTCTTTTTTCCCCACCTAAACTCCATGTCCAGAACCACTAAAATGCGATGAAAGTCTGTTGCTTCACACAACAATGTGGATCCACACTGCATCATGTAAAAGGTTTAAAGACTAGGATTACCACAGGAATGATTACTGTAGGAATCAGGTATTTGTCTGTATATATTTTTTAATTTTATAGATGTGGAGCTGAATTTGCTCCTACAGATTCATAGAAATAATTAAAAGGTGTCATACATCGAGAACTTATCTTTGATAATTCATATTAAACACTGTACCTGAGCATAACTTGAGAAAAATAAAACTGGAAACAATATTTTCTTTCCCTAGGAGGCAACATGCTTGTTGAATTTGATTTCTAGTGCATTGTTTTGACCCACTTTAGAGCCTTCTGAGATAAAAACTGAAACATCATCACTTGTACCAAAGCACCAGATTTTGGTATGAAGATTGTCCTAAAGAGTGCTGATCTTCAAGTCCATTCTCTATGCTTACCTCTTTATTCCTGCCCTGCAACTAGGTTTATCAGTACCAATTTTTTTTTTCAGTACGTGGGCCTCTCATTGTTGTGGCCTCTCCCGTTGCAAAGCACAGGCTCCGGATGCGTAGGCTCAGTGGCCATTGCTCACGGGCCCAGCCGCTCCATGGCATGTGGGATCTTCCCGGACCGGGGCATGACCCCGCGTCCCCTGCATTGGCAGGTGGACTCTCAGACACTGCGCCACCAGGGAAGCCCTATCAGTACCATTTTTTAATTTTTTTTTTTAGATTCCATATATATATGCATTAGCATACGGTATTTGTTTTTCTCTTTCTGACTTACTTCACTCTGTATGACAGACTCTAGGTCCATCCACCTCACTACAAATAACTAAATTTCGTTCCTTTTTATGGCTGAGTAAATATTCCATTGTATGTATGTATGTATGTATATATATATATATATATATATATATATATATATATATATATATCACATCTTCTTTATCCATTCATCTGTCAATGGATATTTAGTTTGGTTCCATGTCCTGGCTATTGTAAATAGTGCTGCAATGGGGTGGGAGGGGGAAGCTGGGGCGAAGTGAGAGTAGCATCGACATATATACACTACTGAATATAAAATAGACAGCTAGTGAGAAGCAGCCACATAGCACAGGGAGATCAGCTCAGTGCTTTGCGATGACCTAGAGGGATGGGTTAGGAAGGGAGGCTCAAGAGGGAGGGGATATGGAGATATATATATATATACATATAACCGATTCACTGTGTTGTACAGCAGAAACTAACACATCATTGTAGAGCAATTAAACTCCAATAAAGATGAAAAAAGAAAAAGAAAAAGTGCTGATATTCTCTTTCCCACCTCATCCCAGGGTAACAGGTTGTACCCCTGGTGAACCCTAAGTTTGGTGTAACCCAAATGATTAATAATTAAAAGCTGGAGAAAAGACACAGGAGTGAACTGAAGGAGCTCACCATCAACACAGCTAAATAACTAAATATATTATTGGATTATAACCCAAAATATAAAATATATATCGGTGAGTACATACTGATTAAAAAAAATGGGGCAGAAGATACAAACCTCCCATATAGGAGTATCCCAAATCATTAAATAGATGCTCCTTCCTCAAGGAGGGATGGAGCATGACTCCCTATTCCTTAAGTGTAGGTTACATGTCTAGTGACTTGCTTCCAAATAGCACAGTATGGAAGGAGAAGAAAAAGTCACTCTGCAATGGAGAAACCTGACAAACATGGCCTAAGCTGTGTAACTACAGCTAACAACAGTGATACATCATGTTAATGACCTGTATCCTTGATATGATGTGTGGAGAATGGTATTTCACCTCTCTAGTCTTCCTCAGAAAAACACACAATCCAAGTCAAGCCGTGAGAAAAACATCGGACAAACCCAAAACGCGGGACATTCTACAAAAGATCTGACCATTTCTCCTGGAAACCGTCAAGGTCATCAAAAACAAGGAAAGTCAGAAATTATCACAGCCCAGAGGAGCCTAAGGAAATACTAAGACTAAATAAAAGGTGGTGTGCTGCATAGAAAACAAGCATATGCTTACCAAAAGGGAAAGGGGAGGAGGGAAAAATTAGGAGTTTGGCATTAAAATATACACACTATTATATATAAAATGGATAGCCAACAAGGACATACTGTATAGCACAGGGAACTATACTCAGTATCTTATAATAACATATAATGGAAAAGAATACAAAAAAGAATATGTATACGTATATATATTTTCACATATAACTGAATCACTTCACTGTACACCTGAAATTAACACATTGTAAATCAAATATATTTCAATAAAAATTAAAAAAAAACAACTGACTGCACAAACAGAAAATAATGTGGTGTCATAGATGGGATCCTGGAAAAGAACAAAAGCATTGGAGTAAAAAACCCTAATAAAGTCCAAATAAAGTATAGAGTCCCAGTAACATTACTATTCTATTACTGGTCTGTTAGTTGTGACAAATGCACCAGACCAATCTGTCAACAGTAAAGAAAAGTAGGCAGGTGGGTTTTACAGAACTCTACTAACTTGGGAACTTTTCTGCAAATCTAAAACTATTCTAAAATAAAAAGTTTATTTAAATTGAAAAAAAAGTTAGGGACTAGTTCAGGACCATTGTCTCTCTCTTTCCTTGACCAATACAACGGAAATATCTTTGGAGCTTCTGTACTCTGGGAAAGAACTAAGACAGAAGCTTCTCTTCTCTTCATCCTTTGCTCATTCATCTCCACAACAGGAAAAGTAAAGTGCGACGGGGAGGGTGAGGGGAAGGACCACTGCCTTGCGTGGGGCCTGCCATCTTGACCCTGTACTTCAAACTGGCTTAAAAGTACATTCTCTTATCTTCTCAAATACAACATAAATACAACATAAAGTGTCAAGGCTTCACAACCCTGGTTTCTCAAGCTGCCCTGCACGTGACTTGGAGGTAAATTCAATGCAGAGAGGAAAGGGTGGGAAATCCAATATGGACCATGGCTTCAAGCCATTTTCTCTAAATCAACTTTGACAGCCAAATAACTAACCTGCCAACTCATTAACAAAGAATCTAACACACATCCACTGAGTCCTCGTGTGTAATAACGATCGGTTCCAATGAAGATGAAGGATGAGCCATTTTCACACACACACACACACACACACACACACAGTGTTATCCAACCACTCTCCATATAATTAAGAATTCATAAACCTCATTTTTGGTATTTCAACCCTATCAAAACAATCAATATTAACACAAAATCAAAAGTGTTTAAAGGAGCGTATATTAACTGACAACCAAACCTAATTTTATTGAATGGAAAACTTTCCTTACAAATATTTTCAATGTTGTATTTCAATGTTAACAAGCCAGGTTCCACTGTTTTGCCCATGATTAGTTTTATCCCTTGTTCTTGGATTTGCTCCCTTGTCAAAATCTAAGATTTCCAAGAATCTTGAAGTTCTACAATAATTTGTACTGACAATGAAATGACAATAAATGACATCAGCCAACAGGCAGTTTAGAGTACAATAAGCCATATTTTAAAAAGGATTTTACACATGACCTATAAAGGTATACAACTGTAAACAGCATAAGTAAACTAAACTAAAATATTCTTGTTTTTGTAATGCTTTCTCTTGCCATAGAATATTTTTAAATGAGGAGGATAGGGACTTACAAGTGTAGAACACATTTAGCACAGGCTTGTTCCATAAATGGTGGCAGAACCAATACTAAACAAAAAATCCCTTAAAAATCTTGGTCTGCAAGTACATCTAACAGTCATTTTCCATCTAGATGAAAATAAAAATTTGAACTGTACATTTTTCTTGGTGATACAGTTGGAAAATGACTAGTTTAAGTAGATGACTACCAGCTATTTAGTAAAAAAAAAAAAGAAATTATAAGTTCATTTGATAAGATGTTTTAATCCTTTGAGTTTTAGTAGTATTTCTACAGAGGGTGGCAAGTGATAAATTTTGGCTATTTCTTTCAAAGTCAATTTCTTTCTTTAAAATTAATTAACTAATTTGGTTGTGCTGGGTATTAGTTGTGGCACACGGGCTCCTTAGTTGTAGCATGGGGCTCCTTAGTTGCGTCATGTATGTGGGATCTAATTCCCTGACCAGGGATCCAACCCAGGCCCCCTACACTGGAAGCGCAGAGTCTTATCAACTGCGCCCCAGGGAAGTCCCTGAAGCCAATTTCTTTCGAAAATAAAAGTCAAAGTCTAAATATCGCCCAAATGCATGACAACATTTGTCCTCAAAAATTCTCTCTCTGAAAAGCAGAATCTACTAATATTGAATGCCTTATAGAGTCTAATATAAAGAGCTTTCTCAGTTAATTTATTATAAAAAAATAATGTCTGGGGAGGACACATCAATCTAGACCATTCCACTAAAGGGAAGTTGCAGTATGTATAATCTGTACAAATTCTTATAGAGTTTGTAGTTATCATGCAACTTTTCTCGACTGGCTCAATAAAAAAGAAAGTAGACAATGTAACAAAGATTTAGTCATTATTTATGAGGGTATGATCACACAACTGCAACTGTAAGATATTTTGGAGAAAACTTTCAAAGGTGACCTTAAAAATTAGAAAAAGGTTGTGGAGATCCTTAATAAGCATTTATGGAGTGAAACAGAAAAAAATATGTACAACTGGTACGTGATTGCATACTGCTAACTTGGAATAAAATTTCCAGAGACAACACCATAAATGGATTTCAAAAGCACTAATTTAATTTGAGATAACTTAGAAAAAAATGAGAAAACTACTAGGTATTTGAAATGTGGTTCTAGAGGTGACAAAGACACTGTTGCCAAAGGTTCCTCCACAGAGTTTAAATAAACTTGGTGAATGAAATTAAGATCAAAAATGAAATGTTACAAGCCAATATTTTAAAATCTAATCCTCATTTTTCAAACTTATGGAAGAAAATTGGCCACTCTTTTGTCTTCTAGTTAGAAAAAATGAGGGATTAACTTTTATTCTATATTTCCTTATATTAGGATCTGCATGGTATAAATTATATCCATATATACAAATATATATATATATATATATATATATATATGCCAAATACACTGTGAGAAATCAAATGAACTATTTCATTAGTGAATTTTCCTCTATGTTTAAAACCAATTTAAAGAAAAACTCATATTGTACTACAAGGTTAAATATTATATATTATATGGAATATTTAAGTTATACCATCTCACCTTTGAGTAAATTATAGATTGCAGCACTCTTATACATTTCACTTTTTAAAGTGTAAATAATCCATAATTAGCACTATAAAGTGCCAACATAAGAAAAATTTTGCATTAATCTCATTCCCCACTAGAGTGCAGTATGAATTTAAAATTAAAACTACAGTATTAGGAGAATCCATAACACTAGGCATAAAAATAACATTATTGTAATTTTGTAAATATCTGATGCATACATATATATATATATATATATATATATATATATATATATATATATAATATTCAGCTTTAGTGGCATGTATATATAGTATAGCTAATGAATTCTGTGTTACTTCACCGAATACACCTACAAAAAAAGACAAGATAAATTGGAGGAAAGTCACAGAAAAGCTGACAAACTATATCAATCATCCTATATTATCATAAGGTTTTATTAATAAGCAGCAACTGTTTCTTATATAGCCTCTTGACTTAAATATCACTTTGAAACTTTAAAAATGAGGATATTTAAGTTAGTAATATCTTACTTTTATAATACGAAAATAATATTACAGATTACAGGAGACAAATCAAGATTAACGGATTAGTATTTCAACTTATTTTTATTACCTCATGGCATCAAACTAAATTTGTCAGTCTCGGTAAGATTATGGTTTTCAAAAGCTGATGGAACTCTTACTAAATAGTCAAGGATTCACATACAAAATTAAACCAGGAGTGGCAGGAACAAATATAGAACAAAACTTTTAAATGTATTCCTTTCCCTTATTCAAAGAGCACACTTTCAGTACTGCAAACTCAGAATCAGAACTTCTATTTTGAAACCTCAGATAAAGAAAATTTTACCTTACTCTTTAATAGACTCATCATAAAATCATGGCTAGTATATCTTTGACACAAAACTGGAGCTCATAGTTTAATCTTAAAAATAAAAACAAAGGTAATTATTTTGTAAGGTCATTCTTCAATTAGAATCTATATTCAATAAGAGGTCAGATATATCTCACATTTCAATGTAATTAATATTATCCCTCAAAGTTTCAAAGTCCTATTAAAAAAAGTATTATTATTATTATTATTATTATTATTATTATTATTTACAAAGAAGGTGCAAATAGTTTCCTATATTCTGACCTGTTTTTCTTATTTGGGGGAATCTCTTCTTGAATCAGTCATGTCTTCAGGGTGCCCTTGGCAACACATGACCCCCTGGAATTTTGCCACCCAGCATCCCTCCCATCCTAGCAGGGATGTTGATAATGAATTAAGAGCTGTTGAGTTCTCAGGCCATATTTTTAACAAAGCTGCTTTAAATGTTAACCCTGTTCTCTTGAGAATGCACCAAATTTCTTTGTGCTTTCATCTGTACCCTACTTTGCAACTAAAACAGCTTATATAAACTTAAGAGTGGTCTGCTCCAGAAAAACTTCTGAAGACCTAAATTAGATAGAGACTGTTTTGGCTTGTCTCTGGTGAAAAATAATGTCAAGGAATCACCAAAAAGTGATTGGACAGACATAGTTTAAGCATCTCCTCTGTGTCCAGCACTCCTGTAGACGCTTAGGATATTAACACACCCCAGAAGCAAATATCCTAGTTCTCAGTGGAGTCTGAGAAGAGGGTGAAAATACCTCTTGGTTATACTGACTTTGGATTGACTTTTTTTTTTTTTGACTTTTGATGATCAGTTACCCACCAAGGAAGAGTAAAACTGTGATGTTTATTGTGATTAACATTTGGGGTTGCCAATTCAGCATTTGGATCGCTAAATTGTTCACTTCTTTTAAGAAACAGCTTTGCTTTCTCTCTCATTCTTGGTGCTTAGAGCCCAGGATTTCTTCTTCTTCTTTTTTTTTCCCCCATGGACTCTGTCTTCTTAAAATATATTTTGATATTTTAGTGATTTCAGCTTTTGCCCCTGGCTAGTCTTTTTCTAATACATACATTTACTCATGGTATTACGTGTCCAGTTTTTTCCATGAGAATTCTTAAGAACGAAATAATCACTCTAAGTTCCATGTTTCCTTTCACATTTTCTCTCCCTCTCAGTATCAGAGGATTAGAGCAGATGAAATTGATGATACAGAGTATCTTCAGGCTGCTTGAGAATATTTTCTCATATTAAGAGAAAGCTCCCTGAAAAATGTATTCATTCCAGCTGGAGCAGACATAACATATGATGGTCCCTAGTATTTCTACTTCATGGTAGTCAGATCTTTGCAGAGCTGATTCCCCTGGAGAACCTGTAACTTGCTTCTACAAATAGAATATGGTAGAGATGATGGGATGTATGTGCTTAAGGGGCATGATTATGTTACATGAGACTGTAATGCCTATTTTGTGAGGAGAGACTCTCTTTCGCTAGCTTTGAAAAAGCAACCTGAGTGTTCTCCTTATGGAGAAGACCACTTGGCAGGGAGCTTAGGGTAGTCTCTGGCCAACATCCATGAATAAACTGAAGCCATCATAGCAACTGAATGTTAACCAACAACTATATGACTGAGGCGGGGGTTCCTTCCTCAGCCAAACCTTAGATGAGACCACAGCCCAGGATGATACCTTGGTAATCAACTTCTAGAAGAGTAAAAGAAGTAAAAGGTCTGCCACAACTTCCCTTCATCAGCTTTCTTATTCAGTATTTCATATACCTATTTGCCCTATGCGCTCAGATGATGTGTTTTGTTTAGAGCCATTTTGCTCCAAAACTCTTAAATCCACACAAAGTAACTGGTATGTCACTGAGTAATCTGTCTCTAAGTCAGAGCATTTTAACTAGCTACCCAAATGATACTTTGTTTAACTTTCTCTTTTTGTTCATCAACTGCAAGCTGGCAGAGGACCCAGAGGGCCCAGATTAGCTTTTGTTCATCAACTGCAAGCTGGCAGAGGGCCCAGAGGAACCAGATTAGCAATGTCTGGACTCCTGATCTTCAGAAGCTATGAGATAATAAATGTGTGTTGTTTTTAGCCATTATGTTTGCTGTGATAATGTATAAAGTCATGCAGCAATAAAAAAACTAATACACCAGTGAACTCTTTGGTATTAATAGTAAAATTGGGAATTGACCTAAATTTCCAAGGCAATGTATTTGCTCATCAAGAAAAAGTTCCAGACAGCTTACCACCTAAGCTTTTTAAAAATGGTTTAAGTCTTTTTTTAATGGTTTAAAACATCCCAGCTGTATCCCTAACCTCAAATATGTAAAGCATATTAGAATAAAATAGATTAAAAATAAATTAATTATTTTCCCCATGAAGATTTAAATCACCCGATGTACATCCCTGGAAGACATCACTAATCAATCATGACACCCTTTCCTTCAGAGCCTGAATTGAGTTTCACATACTCAACACATCACTGTAAGAATCCACGAACTGTTCAAATTTGCCATATAAGATAAAAACCTATTTTCTATACTAGATACTAGATACATTGAGCAATATATCACGTTTGACTTAGAGAAAAGTATAAACGTATTCCAAAAAAAAGAAACAATGCATTAGTCATTTTTCACTATAGTACCATTTAACATATTTTTCTATCATATGAATGATAAGCTTAAAGATGGTTAATTAAGTTTGCAGAACTCAGTAATTCTAGACCCTGTAAAAAGAATCAAATTTGAAAATGACATTGTTAAATTATAGCACTTATTATAAATAAAAAGGTAATGCAGGGTGGTAAATTTAAGTCAGAAAATAACTATATAATAGAGATTTTTATATGTAGAAGGGTTTAGAAAAGATTTCCTTATACTCATATTTCTCAAATGTGTTATATTCATGTTTAAACTCCAAATAGATACATGATAGATATGAATTCAGGTCTAAGAAGAAATGTGAAAGATCATTAAATGGTAGACAGTAGATTATACATTTAAATGACAAGAAATTAGGTTTCTTAGATATAAAAAGACGACTAAGAAGAACCTTAATAACAGTCTTAAAATACATAAAGTAATATTATTAAATTGAAGGTGGTTTTCAGCTTCTCTCCATTTCTATTAATGAAAGAGCAATAATACATGAGTTTAAACTACAGCATGAAAAATTTAGGTGACACAGAGTATTTACTCATTTAAAAAGGAAGCTCATTGGCTGGCTTTTTTGAAATAAATTTTCATCTCTCTAGGGTAGTTAAAATTAAATCCTTTTAAAGGTAAGACAATGGATTTTGCTCTTTTCAAGTGCTTTGATCTCCAGAGAATGAAATGATTTAATAACAAGGAATCTTCCTAAAATTAAAAGATTCTTTAAAAGTGTTTTTATAGTTCACATTGATATATTTTCATTAAAAATAGTTTTAGTAGTAGGAAAATAAACTTTAATTCCCCCTTAAAATGTTGCTTTTAAATTGCTTTTAAATTTAGCAAAGTATTAGGTCTTAGGACTTTTAGTAACTGTTTTCACCTTCTTTGTAGCCTTAGTTTCTTTTTTTTAAATTCAGTTTTCAACAATATACATATTTCACATCTTTTATATTTAGCTTTTAAAATAAAAATGTTAATTAAAAACAGCTCAGGCAGCTAAATATCAAAAAACAAACAACCCAATCCAAAAATGGGCAGAAGACCTAAATAGACATTTCTCCAAAGAAGACATACAGATGGTCAAGAAGCACATGAAAAGCTGCTCAACATCACTAATTATTAGAGAAATGCAAATCAAAACTACAGTGAGGTATCACCTCACACCAGTTAGAATGGGCATCATCAGAAAATCTACAAACAACAAATGCTGGAGAGAGTGTGGAGAAAAGGGGACCCTCTTGCACTGTTGGTGGGAATGTAAATTGATACAGCCACTATGGAGAACAGTATGGAGGTTCCTTAAAAAACTAAAATTAGAATTACCATATGATCCAGCAATCCCACTCCTAGGCATATACCCAGGCAAAACTAATTCAAAAAGACACATGCACCCTTATGTTCTTGGCAGCACTATTTACAATAGCCTAGACATGGAAGCAACCTAAATGACCATCGACAGATGAATGGATAAAGATGTGGTACATATAAACAATGGAATAACAAGCCATAACAAGGAAAGGAATTGGGTCATTTGTAGAGATATGGATGAACCTAGAGTCTGTCATAAACAGTGAAGTCAGAAAGAGAAAAACAAATATCGTATATTAACACATATATGTGAAATATATAAAAATGGTACAGATGAACCTATGTGCAAGACGGGAATAGAGACTCAGACGCAGAGAACATAAGGGTGGACACAGGGCGGGAAGGGGAGGGTGGGATGACCTGGGAGGTTAGGACTGACATATAAACACTACCATGTGTAAAATAAATGGCTAGTGGGAACCTACTGTATAGCATAGGGAGCTCAGCTCAGTGCTTTGTGAGGACGTAGATGGGGGTGGGGGGGTGGGAGGGAGGTTCAAGAGGGAGGGGATATAAGTATACATATAGCTTATTCACTTCATTGTACAGCAGAAACTAACACAACATTGTAAAGCAATTATACTCCAATAAAAAAAAATGAATCTAGAAAGAAAAAAAAGTTCTAATTTTTAATTAGGTTAAGGTTTTATTTAAGAGATGTGGGACTTCCCTGGCGGCGCAGTGGTTAAGAATCCACCTGCCAAGGCAGGGGACACGGGTTCAGTCCCTGGTCCAGGAAGATCCCACATGCCACGGAGCAAATGAGCCTGTGCGCCACATCTACTGAAGTCAGCGTGCCTAGAGCCCATGCTCCGCAACAAGAGAAGCCACCACAATGAGAAGCCCGCTCACTGCAACGAAGAGTAGCCTCTGCTCGCTGCAACCAAAGAAAGCCTGCACGCAGCAACAAAGACTCAATGCAGCCAAAAATAAATACATTTATTAAAAAAAAGAGAGAGAGAGAGAGATGTGGGGTACAAAGTCTTAAATTTCTCTTTATCAGTACTTGGATTTTAATTAAATATCAACCCCAGTTCTTTGGCGAATTCAAAGATTACTTGAAGGAGTTCTGATCATGAATTTACAGTAGCTGTAAAAAGATCAAGGCACATCAAAATGTGTTGATCCTAACATTTTCCAGGTGTTTGGTCTCCAGAAATCCCTTCACCCCTCTGGCTCTGTTTCCTTATTTGTAAAATGAGGGAAGTAGGCGGCTGATCTCTGTTCCCTTCTAATTCCACAAACTGTAGCCTAGTTGAGGAAGTGATATTTTACACTTATGTTCATGCTACCATTATTAATGGTGCAACATGGTGTTTTGTCCTTAGAATAAGTTTTAAAATCTGATATTTGTTTGGATTTTAAAGGTTGATAAACCATTTTCACAGACACGTTCTCATTTAATTTTCCTTTAAAATGATGTCACATCTCAAATCCTCAGCAATGTGTGTATTAATTGATAAGACTGTTGCATTTTATTGACACATCTCAGGATTAAACTCTCAGCATCGAACTACTCAAGAAAAGTCTTGATGGCCCAACAATCAAAAATGTGAAAGTTCACCAGATTGCCATGAAGTCCCTTCACACTCCAAGACTTTATAGATTTGTGATTCCATATATCTCCAATTTTAACACTTATGGCACTGCTATGTGGCTTTTTAAAAAAAAAGAAAGAAAGAAAAAACCTTCCTTTTATCCAGCTTTATTCTAATTTTTGAGGTATGTTTAAATTAAAAATGTTTTTAAAAACATGTCTTCCCTTCCAGAAATTCTGAAATCAGTACTCATTATTATTTACTGTCAACTTCAGTTCATTACATCTATAATTTACCAGATGAGAGAGTGATCTACTTTTTCTGATCCAAAGTGCCAGGGATGAAAAAGGAAAAGGCTGGGGAAACTTTAAAATCATAAATTTGGGGGAAGGATGTATAGATCAACAATGAACAAGGAGAGAAACAGAATACTAAGAGAACATTTAAGCCAAATGAAATGGCACAGTAGACAAATGTTTAGATAGAATATTCTTAGTGTCATACTTATTTCTAACTCAATGATGCTTATCAGTTAAACAACTTTTATTGCAGGCTTAGTGCAAACTAGACAATTCCGTGTGCCCAAAGCATGCGTATCAGCTATTTTTTTTCTCAAAACAATTCGCAAATATGTAAATATATGCAAACCACTGAGATCCATTTTTTGGATACAGGATTCCTGTCCCACCTGGAAAAGCCCACTGGAAAGGGAGATGTTAGTTATGCTGTGTCTGAAATCTGTCCAGGAAAGCAAGTTATTGTTTATCATCTTTTGAGAACAAACTCTATTCATAAAGGCAGGACAATGGTAGAAATTGGCATAAAAGAGTATATTAGTTGCTAACTCCTGCTGGCTTATTTTAATGCAGCTTTTAATAATAATATCTTGCTAAATTGGAAATAGGCATAACTTGAAACTTTTCTGGTCAAACAGTCCCATTCTTTTAAATATTTCAAAATTCAATTAGGTTTTACATTCCTATTGCTTAATTGCTTACTCAATGTTACATAGGCATTAGAAAGTGAGAATTCTTTTTTAGGAACTTGAAAATAAGAAAAGGCTCTGAAGAATTAAGCTTTGAAATAAATACATAGTGGGTCAGAAAAAAGCTTTGCAAAATTACAATGGAGAGAAAGAATGCTCCCAAGCCAACAAAAGTTCAGAGGAAACTTGAAGTGGCTTGAACAAAGGCATCCAGATTATGAAAAAATATTGACTTCAAGGGATTGGTCAACCCGGAAAGCACGAGAAAGGATCCGCTAAGCAGTGTGACTTGGATTTATTAAAACAGTGTCCAGGGGATGTTGGTATGACCATCTCTGGTGACAGAGATGTTGCAGGCTTCAATGTCCTGATATCCTAAAACTCTTGGTTCATTCAACTCTCCCTGTTCTGATGAGAAGACCACCAAGCAACCTTTCGATTTTGATACGGCTTTGCTTATCTGGGAAGATGTGTCTGTAAGGGCAGAATAATCTAATCATAAAAACTTGATATGTTTTTGATCCTGGGTAGTAATTTCGTGCTGAAATCCTGGAATTTCTCTTCATTTCATGCTCTTACTGGATGGACTACACGCCCATATCTATAAAATAGTTTTGTTCATAACAAGGATCCAGAGTAATTGGCAACAATACCATATTTGAAATGTGTTCACAATTAATATTTTTTAAATGAATAACATTAATGAAAATGTCAGGGGTTTGGGGTTGATTTTTTTAAAAAACTAATAATTTTGAAGCACTTAGTATTTACTAGGTGCCATACACTGTTGAAACAGTTTACAAATATTCATTCACTTAATCCTCAAAATATCACCAATGAGGTAGTTCCTATAATTAACCCAAATTTACAGATGAAGAAATTGTGGCATAGCTGGATTTTGAACTCAGGTTCTGGTTCTAGAATCAGTCTAAGGATATCTACAATCTAGATTGTAACCAACGAGGAGATTCTACAATCTAAAATCCCCTCACATATGAAAATGTATGTGTAAATTCTTAAAGTATATGGTCAATTTTTTCCTGAAATTTCTTCATTTCTTGGTTCAGTACCTTTTTCTAGCAGCAAACTTAAACTGTCATCTTGTAGTCCGGAAGCACTGCAGTCATTTATTTAAATGAGATCAATTAAAATAAGATAGCTAAGCACTAATCAACATCATATGTTTTTCAATTAACTGGTAATACATATCTATTTCTCAAGCTCATTCTAACTAATGGAGCACTTGGGGTGGTTTAGAACTATTGAAGACTATAATTAATTTACAAAAATCAATTTTTAAAATATGAAAGCTCTCCTGCAGTGAATAATTTCTCTCTCCCCTTCTCTCTCTTTCTAAATACACACTGACACACACACACACACACACACACACACACACACCTATGCATACTTTTTAAACTCTACACAGATTTTTAATTTAATTCATTTTGTAGGGAGAATGGAGTTAGTAATGAAGTAAGAGGGAACAAATTTGCTCTCATGAGGAATATTTAGATATTCTAAATAACAATTTATTAGATCAGTGTCAATTCACAATATTCAAACTTTGTTTAAAGAGGGAAATTATACAAAAATGTCCCTCAACAGATAAATGGATAAAGAAGATGTGGTATATGCATACAATAGAATACTACTCAGCCATAAAAAATACTGCAATAATCCATTTGCATCAAAATGAATGGGCCTAGAGATTATCATACTAAGAGATGTTAAGTCAGAGAAAGATGAATATCACATGATATCACTTATGTGTGGAATCTAAAAAATAGTACAAGTGAAGTTATTTACAAAACAGAAACAGACTCACAGACATAGAAAACAAACTTATGGTTACCAAATGGGAAAGGACAGTATGAATTAGGAGTTGGGATTAACATATACACACTACTATATATAAAATAAATAAACAACAAAGACCTACTGTATAGTACAAGGAACTATATTCGATATCTTATAATAATCTATAATGGAAAAGAATCTGAAAAAGAATATACATAGATTCTTATGTTTATATATTCTTATATATATATATATATATATATATATATATATATATAATCACTTTGCTGTACACCAGAAACAAACACAACATTGTAAATCAACTACACTTCAATAAAACGGGTGGCAATTAAAACTGAGGGGAGATTTGAATCAGGAACAGGGGAACCCAAAAGAGGAAGGGAGAAAGGGAGGGAAGGAGTTGTGATAATATTGGGCAGATTTGGATGGGTTTGTAGATTTGCTTTAAAAAACGGATTCACGTTATGTGGAGAAAGGCAACGCGGGAATACAAGTCTTTATCCTCCTCCTCCTCACCATAAGAAATTTTACATTTTTATACTTGGCTTCTATGTCTCTCTTTAGGTGATGATAAATAAGCCAAAGTTAAATAGCTCGAAGTTGTTTCGTGTGGCATTTACAAAAGCAGCAGTTAATAGGCAAACAGGGGACCTGAGTGGATGATTCTACATTGTCTTATGTCCTATGGAAAGTGCCCTGTTGTTCACCAAGCACAGACACTGCCTTCCAAATGACAGTAGGATATCCTAGAAAGTGAGCTCTACTTGCAGAACTATCTATATGCTATCCCCCATACACCATCTGTTATTCTTTACGAATTCTAACACACTTTTGCCCTGATGTGTTCGCATTGTTTGGAAAATGAACACTTACCCATTAAATTCAACAATAAAAAATGGCCCAATGGATGTACTGAAGCAATAAAAACAGTATTCTTGGTAAGTGTTACCATCACAGTTTGAGATTTTATATTGCTGCTGAGGAGTAATTTCTAAAACAATTACTTGTGGGCAAATATATTAATAATATTCAAATACAGTCAAAGTTGAAAAAGCAAATCTACAAGATGGGATATTTCAAGCTCAGACTGACATTCTTTCTGCAAAATAGCCCATCACCTGGGCTCAGAACCCTCAGCATGTGTTAAGTTTATTCTGACTTGTGCCTTCTGTGGTGGTAGCTGCATTTATCAGGTAGAGCAAATTGATTTTTTGAGCATAGTTCTTCTCTGCTATTAACTTATTCTTTAATTCATATGTTGGTAACCTCGATTTCATTTTAAAGAAGTGAAAAGTTCTTTTTGAAGTATCAAGAGGGAATTTGTCCAACTATATGTGTTAAGGGTTTTGCTGTGGTCACTGAGCCTAACACCTAGCAGCTATAAGTTCAGGAAGCAACTGCTAATATCCCGAGCTCTAAGGGGTCAAGGTTACATAAACAGTACCATAGCAGTGTGAAACAAGCCCACTAGAACTAGCTGGAGGAACCTGGTATTGAGGTACAATTAAATGTTTATATACATATATATATATATATATATATATATATATATATATATATATATATATATATATATATATATATATAAACTGATCTCTACCAATTACCTTATGCTTCTCTACGATTTCTCCATGAAGTTGTAATCCTTTAAATATAAACATCCATACAAAATAAGAAATATGATACAGATATGCACTTTTTTTCTCTCCACAGAGATAGCTTTCCATTCTTGTAATTTGGGGTATCATTTAAGCTAATTTAAAATAACAGTAGTGTGACCTACCACTTTACAATTACTATTTACAAAGGATGTTCTGTGAAATTCTAAAATTTACTTTAAAATGCTTGAAAAATACCTAAAATTCATATTCAAGCAAGTTTTTTCCTCCGATTACAAGACTCTTGTGATTCATCTCTAAGAAATAAGCCCAATTTTAATGAAATTGGCAGTATTTATTATTTCAACTGTTGATTGACCATAGAGAATTAAGTGCAGTGTTCTCTTTTTTCTTTATAAACACAGAGAATGCAAAGCAGAAACTGCTTTCTATACTGTTAATTGGGCTAGATAATTATTACTGGCCTGATTAAGTATATTTTTAAATAGTGTATTATATTGACTTTTTAGGACTATTTTGCCTAACATAATCACTTAAGGGTGTCCCTTGAGTATATTTGTCTCCTAGAACTAGAGAATATTATGGTAGAATATGAGCATTATGTTTTAATACAGCTCTCTATTGTTTATTAAGCCTTTAAGCTGATAAAAAAAATCACTTTCCAAAAAATCAAAAGACTAATAAAATGTGTAGTATTTGTAAAACAGTAATTAATGAATAAATGTTTTTGATGCACAGTCTAAAGAAATATGATTAAAATAAAAACTAGAATTTAAAATATTTCAGGGAAGTAGTAAAATGACCCAGGCATTAGTAATGCAAGCCTTTTAAAAATTATACTTTATGAGAAACACAAGAAAAAAGTATATCAACATCTTACTGCTAATGCTTACAGAATTACCCTGAAGTATCCTAAAAAAAAAAAAAAAAATCAGTGGTAATGTCCAGATCCATTTAAAAAGGAAGGTTCTTCCCATATAGATTTCTCTCCCATATAGACATTGGTAGGATGATAATGAAAAAGAAGATGTAATTTTTCCCTGCTACCCTAAAAAGCTGGATCTCATTCCTCTCTCCCTCCACTTATGGGATTCAAGTGATGCTACCAACCATAGATCCCTGCCCCGACCTCAGCGTTAGGAGCATGATCCCAGGACTAACCAATCATGGTGACTTCTTTCACAAAAGGACATATGACCCAACACTGGGCCAATCAGAGACCTTGTGTGAGCTTTGATGTTCAGATACAGAGAGGTACTTCCTTCATCCTAGTCTGAAAGCTGTGATGTTAGAGTTGGCTGTCAATAGACTTACCCCATCCCCCAGTGAAGAAATCCTAAAATGAAGAAAATGAATCTGTGCTAGGCAGATTCCAAGATGGTTCCCAATGACCCTCCCCTCTTGGTATTCATGCTGTTGAGGAGTCCCCCTACACAACAAATAAGGCTAACATATTTCACAAAAAAAGAAATATTGCGGTAATGATGGTGTGTCACTCCTGAGGTGAGATCATAAGGCTTCTGCCTTGCACTCTCTTGGATCATCTATTTGTTTTTTTTTTAATTATTTTTATTGGAGTATAGTTGATTTACAATATTGTGTTAGTTTCAGGTGTACAGCAGAGTGAATCAGTTATACATGTACATATATCCACTCTTTTTTTGGATTCTTTTCCCATATAAGTCATTACAGAGTATTGAGTAGAGCCCTCTGCTATACAGTAGGATCTTATTAGTTACCTGTATGTCAATCCTAATCTGCCAATTTATCCCCCCTGTCTTCCCCTTTGGTCACCATGAGTTGGTTTTCTACACCTGTGACTCTATTTCTATTTTGTAAATAGGTTCATTTGTACCATGTTTTTAAGTTCCACACATAAGTGATATCATACAGTCTTTGTCTTTCTCTGTCTTACTTCACTCAGTATGACAATCTCTAGGTCCATCCATGTCGCTGCAAATGACATTATTTCATTCTTTTTTATGGCTAACATTCCACTGTGTATATACACCACATCTTCTTTATCCACTCATCCATCAATGGACATTTAGGTTGCTTTCATATCCTGGCTATTGTAAATAGTGCTACAATGAACATTGGGGTGCATGTATCTTTTTGAATTAACTAATTATCAAACAAATGCAGAGCAAAACTATAATGGCTCATCTATTTGGAGGGAAACCTGCTGTCACACTGTGAGGACTCTCAAGCAGCCTTTGGAAGAGGTACCCATGATAAGGAACTGAGGCCTCCTGACAAGAGCCAGCCCCAGCACATCAGCCACGTGTGTGAACTACCTTTTAAGTGGATCCTCCAGTCCCAGTGGCTGTCAAGAGATGGCCTATGTCATGGCCAACATCTTGACTGCAGCCTCATGAGAAACAATGAGCCAGAATCATCCAGCTAAGTTGCTGCTGAATTCCAAACCTACAGAAAATATGTGCAATATTAAATGTTTATTGTCTCATGCTGCTAAGTTTTGGAATAACTTGTTGCATAGAGATTGATAACTAATACTGAAGATTAGTAGAGTCAGTCATGAAGAAATGAGAAGCAGAAAGGGAGAGAAAATTCTAGCACAATTCAACCTTGAGCCCTGCTTTACTTAACTTTTCCTTCCACTCAGAACCTTCCCATTTATAAGTGTCAAATTTGCTATTAGTTTTCTTGCTCTAGTACTTGATTTGGTTTTAGGTCACTTTCAAGTTAAAGAGTTAAATTAATAGGGCTGTTGATAATGATGGTGCTGATAATAGCTACTGTTCAGTGACACCTCTAATTAACTGGGCACCTTGTCAAAGACTTAACAGTTCTCTCTAATCCTTTAACAACTCTGCTAGGTTGTTATTATTATGATCAAATCACAACTGAGTCCTTAAGTATGTTGACCAAGAAACAAAACTGGGTTTTAGACACAGCTCTACTTAACACCAAGGCCTAAGTTTTTTTCAGTATGACTCCATAGTTCATATTTCCATTTATCTAAAGAGGGTTTAATCTCAGGTAAAGAAGGAGAAATTGTTGATATCACTCTATCTTCACAGGAAATTAGTAGTTATCACAACTTAGATTTAAATTGTTAGAAAATTAATAATGATTCCTTATGTATAGTTTGTATCTCAACCAGTTTGAGGAAGCCCTTTACTTTACTTAATGTCTTCTTCCGACTCTTCCAGTCCAGGCAGAATTAATTTTCCCATCATTTTGTTCACTTAGAAGTTCATTCATAGGGCTAACATAACTCTTTCACAATACAACCTTTATTAATTAGAAATGCCTTTCTCTCTCCAATAGATTATGAACTTTTTATGGGTAGCAATTTGAGCTTAGTCATTTTTCTTATGTATTCTTCTATTATAAAGCAATACAGTCATACCGATTTTGAAACAGAGGAAAACATTAAAATCTTAACACAATTATTCTAACACTTATTTTACTAAAATTCATTATGTAAGATATTAACAGATACTACATGGGAAACATGTGATCTAAAAACAAATTAATTTGAAAAAATCTGGGTTAAATAAAGTTAGGCAGAATTCTTTCCTGCAGGACAGACATCTTAGAATCCTTAATATAGAGATTTTTATTGTGAGTTTATAAATTAGGAATATTCTATGCAGGATTTTCCTAATTTATCTGACCCTTTGGCATGAAGCTTTTGCACTAGGGTTCCACGGAACTTTGAGAATAAGTGCAATATTCTGTTACATATTTAGGCTCTTTCAATTTTTTCACTTTTCTAAATAAGTCCAGGAGAAAAATCTCTGTGCATTTACTTCGTTTTTTTCTTGTTATAGCGATACCTTCTGAACAATTTCCTTAAATCAGAGGCTCAAAGATGTAAGTATTGTTGCAAAGATTATGAGCAACTTAGTTTTTGTCACCTACATTGTTAACTGGCTTTCAAAATGATTATACCCATTTTTTTCTTTTTTTTTTTTTTTGAGGTGTGCGGGTCTCTCACTGCTGTGGCCTCTCCCATTGCGGAGCACAGGCTCCGGACGCGCAGGCTCAGCGGCCATGGCTCACGGGCCCAGCCGCTCCACGGCATGTGGGATCTTCCCAGACCAGTGCACGAACCCGTGGCCCCTCCATCGGCAGACTGACTCTTAACCACTGTGCCACCAGAGAAGCCTGATTATACCCATTTTTGCACTACAGTGAAGGTGTGAGAATGTCAGTCTCATTGAACTCCTGTCAGCATTAGGTATCCTATTTTTCCTTAATTTTTCTAGTGAAATGAATAGAAAATGATAAAAAAGCACATGTCTGGGGTTTAGCACTTCATCTTAGGCACCACCCTTGTGTCCCAGCATCAGTGCCCTCCTTCTCCCTCTATAGAGATGGGCAGTTTCTTCTTATTTGATTCACAGGGTAGTTATTTAATGGAGCTATAGTTTCCTCTCCATTATCTTAGAAATATTGATCAACAGATAAAACTAAAGATATGAAGACAGATTAGCCTTAGTAAACAAGAAGATCAACAATAATATGCTATCCTCCTGAAGGAACTTTCACATACACAGTGTGTCCCAGCTGCTGAAGAAAGAGCTTTTCTCAACCACAAGGAGAAAAGTTTACCACACTGTACATCCATAAATAAGAGAGTCAGAAGTGCCACTTGCCAAAAAAAACTGGAAAAGAAGCCTTCTCTCTGCCACCCCATCAAACCCACATACATGAAAATTGCTTTATGATTTTTAGCTACAATGCCAAAGGCACAATTTATGAAAGAAATAATTGATAAGCAAGACTTCATTAAAATTAAAAAATACTGTTCTGTGAAAGACAAGTCAAGAGAATGAAAAAAACAAGCCACAGACTGGGATCAAATATTTGCAAGATATGCTTCTGAGAAAAGACTGTTATCCAAAATATACAGAAACACAATATCATTTTCTGAATGATAAGCCTGACTACTAATGCTGATAATTGCCAATAACCCCACTGTTTATATACAGTCCTTCACTTACTGTTAAAATAAATAAAAGTAATGAAAAAGAAATACACACACACATGCACACACACAACTCTTAAAATCCTAAATTAAGAACAAAATCTGATTAAAATGGTCCAAAGGCTTTAACAGACACCTCACCAAAGAAAACAGACAGATGACAAATAAGCATATGAAAGGAAGCTCCACATCAATGTCATCAAGCAAATACAAATTCAAACAATGAGACATTACTATCTATCTATTAGATTGGCCAGAATCTAGAACACTGATGACACCAAATGCTGGCGAGGATGTGGAGCAACAGGAACTGTCATTCATTGCTGGCGGGGATGCAACATGGTCCAGCCCCTTTGAAAGATCATTTGACAGTTATTTTGTTTTGTTTCACAAGATTAAACACACTCTTACCATATAATCCAACAATCAAGCTCCTTGGTATCTACCCAAAGGAGCTGAAAACTTAAATCCACACAAAAATCTGCACACAGATGTCTACAGCAGCTTTACTCATAATTTCCAAAATGTGGAAGCAACCAAGATGTCCTTCAGTTGGTGAATGGGTAAATAAATGGTGCTACATCCAGACAACAGAATATTATTCAGTGCTAAAAAGAGAAGAGCTATCAATCCATGAAAATACATGGAAACTTTGATGCATATTAAGGGAAAACAGCCAAACTGAGAGGGTTACATTCTGTGTGATTCCAGCTAGAAGACACTCTGGAAAAAGGCAAAAATATGGATACAGGAAAAAGATCAGTGATTGCCAGGAGTTGAAGGGGAGTGGAGAGATGGCTAAGCAGTGCACAGAGCACACAGAAATCACACTGTGTGATACAATGCAATGGATACCTGTCATTATACATTAGTCCAAACCCAAAGAATGTACAACACCAAGAGTGAACTCCAAGGTAAACTATGGACTTTGGGTGATTATGATGTATCAATGTAGGTCCATAGATTATAACAAACATACCACTCAGGTGAGGGGGTTGCTGACAATTGGGGAGGCCCATGCCTGTGGTGGTGCAGGGAGTATAAGGGAAATCTCTGTACCTTCCTCTCAATTTTGCTGTGAATCTAAAACTGCTCTAAAAAATCAAGTCTTTTTAAAAAATACTAGGAAGTTTGAGAGAGAAATTATGAAAGATAGGGACAAGTTTTACATTTTAGTACACTAAATGACCCACTTTTCCTGCTTTTTGAACAAGAGTCCCTGCATTTTTATTTTGCACTGGGCCCTCATATCCTGTAGCCAAAACTGTTTGATATGAGCTCTGCAAATATTTTCTCTCATTAAGTATCTTATCTTTTCATTCTCTTAAGAGGGTCATTGCAGAGCAAAACATTAAAATTTTGATGAAATTGAATTTATCAGTTTTTTCTTTAATGGATTATGCTTCTGGTGGCATGCATAAGAACACTTATCCTAACCCAGTTCACAGAGAGTTTCTCTTATATTTTCTACAAAAAGTTTTATAGTTCTACATTTTACACTTAGAGATCTATGATCCAAACATGATGAGCAACTTATGTTTTTCATCTATATTATTTCTACTCAATATTCTATCCTCTTCTTCTGAGACTATATTTATAACAATGCTGGAACTCTTCTCAATGAATCACGTATCTCGATCTTTTTCTTCTGTATTTTCACAATTTTGTTTCCTACTAGTGCTTCATTCCAGATGTTTCTACTGAGTTGTACAATAGTTCAAAAGACCTCTCTTCAGCTTTGACTAATTGACTGGTCAGTTCATCTATTGAGCTCTTAATTAATGATTATGATTTTCAGTTCTAAAATTTGAGTTTGACTATTTTTATAGATTCCAGTTCTCTGGTGAAATTCTACATCATATCATTATTTTTGTCAACATATTAATTTCAGTTATATTTTATATCTCCAATATCTGAATAATCTCTGGTCTATAGCCCCACTTTTTCTCTTGGACTTTTTAAAAGTTTTCCTGATTTGCTTGAAAAATTTTATTGAATCGTGGGAAATGTGTATAAAAATTTGGAAGGTCTGCAGAAGATATCTGTCTTCCTCCAGAGAAGATTACTTTTCTTCTGTCCTTCTTCTAGAACTGAGGCAGACTCTCTTGATTCAATCAGAGAGTGAGATGTTTAGAGTCTGGGCTTTTGGCCCTAACTCCTAGGGTAGGAGTCTTCTGGAGTCTCAGATGGAAGTCGGGGGATCTTCCCCAGCTTCTCCCCTAGACCATGAAGTCAGTGTTTGTCTCTCTAGCTCTGTGCATCTGCCAGAAGTTCCTCTTAGAGTTGCATCCTCTTTGTATTTTCATTCTGTTCAGCCTCAGTGACTGATGATCCCACCACGGTTCAGGACTAGACAAATGCCTTGATGCAAAAAGCTGCTTAAAATATCCATCTCACTTCTATTTGTTTCCTTTTCTCTGGCATCTTGTATCCAAAAGTCTTGACTTTCTCTACTGTGTTCATATTTCAAAGAGCCGTCTGTTATTACTTTACATCATTTTCATAGTTGTGCTTGAAGAGAGGGTTGGCTTGATACAAACCATTCTGTCATAGTCAGAAATGGATATCCTCTTGTACTTTTTACCCTCTCTATGTATGTGTTACTCTTCAACAAGGATGTAGGCTTCCCTGGTGGCTCAGTGGTTAAGAATTCGCCTGCCAATGCAGGGGACACAGGTTCGAGCCCTGGTCCAGGAAGATCCCACATTCCACGGAGCAACAAAACCCATGCACCACAACTACTGAGCCTGTGCTCTAGAACCCATGAGCCACAACTACTGAGCCCACGTGCCACAATTATTGAAGCCCACACACCTAGAGCCCATGCTCTGCAACAAGAGAAGCCAACGCAATGAGAAGCCTGTGCACCGCAACGAAGAGTAGCCCCTGCTCGCCACAACTAAAGCCCATGTGGCAACAAAGGCCCAATGCAGCCAAAAATAAAATAAAATTTTAAAAAACCAGGGTGTATTCATGAATTACTTATACACAATGTGTAAAGGAAAGTAAAATGTTTTAAGAGCCTGAATTAAAAGACTGGTGAGGGGCCTCCCTGGTGGCGCAGTGGTTCAGAGTCCGCCTGCCGATGCAGGGGATACGGGTTCGTGCCCCGGTCTGGGAGGATCCCATATGCCGCGGAGCGGCTGGGCCCGTGAGCCATGGCTGCTGAGCCTGTGCATCCGGAGCCTGTGCTCCGCAACGGGAGAGGCCACAACAGTGAGAGGCCCGCGTACCACAAAAAAAAAATAAAATAAAATAAAAGACTGCTGAACAGAGCCAGAAATTGTGTACATAATAATAAAGAGATCAGAAAATTTAAGCAATGACACAGAAAAGAGAACCAAAATGAACAAAGAACTCCTAATACCTGGATTTGACAAGTTCACCAGTTAAGTTTAAAAGATGAGATTAAGTTTAAAGATAGAGATGGGGTGTCTACTGGTTTCACATTTAGAAGAGGACAATGGTATTCTCAATGTTTGGTGCCGAGGGGACCACTGATATTTGCAGCAGAGACATATGAAGCCTGACTTGTGAAAGGATGTTCATTGAGAGACCACTTGAGGATACCTGATGTTCTGGTACTAACCTTATTGTGAAAGACAGCTCTAAGTCTTATATACATAGGAGAAAATTGATGAGTCCTTGTTTGTATAAATAAGCTTTCAGGGAATAGGTACTGAAAATGAGAGAGAAGTTAGGTTTTGCTATATTATTGAATCGCAAGTATTTGTAAAGCAGGGGAATAAAAAAGGAGTTTATCTCAACAAAATCATGGCTTTGGCTGTTTAAAATCTCCTTTTAGAATCTTTATATTGTTTTTCTCTAATGTATTTCATGCTAACAAAAAATTTAAACAAATAACCACATATTTGTATTGCTATTATTAAAATATGTACAGGGCAGGCAAGCACAGCTGTGAGGCATACATTTAATATAAAAGTAAACAACTCAACAAATAACTATTTCTCAGTCTTCATATAAGAGAACTTGCCCCATTACTAACTCCCTTTCCTTAAGTTAGATTTCACCATTTCTTTTAAATAGAAAATGATGGTTTTAAAATTTACTACATTGTCTGTAGGCTATATATTAATTAAAGGAAAGACACAGTAGCAACTTCCCTGTTGCTGTAAATTTCATCAAATCTGTCTTCTTTAACATCTGCAAAATTATGAATTCCACACCATCTATTGCTCTTCAACGCATCTCAAGATCATTGACCATTACATGTGTCACTCTTCCTTGACCAGATCTCACATGTTTCTCTTCTGAAATGTCTGAAGATCCCAGAATTTCTTAGTTCTGATTTGTGGGGAAAAAAAACAAACGAACAAAAGACACAATCCCACAATCCCATCTCCGCATTATTTTTTGCCATTTTATGGCATGAAGTCCTCCCCCGCATCCCTCTGCTTTTCCTTCCCTTTGTTTCACTGAGCTATAACTGTCCGCCCAATGTAGATTACAGTTTACATCTAGGGAAATGTGTGGAAGGAAATACAGACATTATAAATAACATGATTTGAATGTTTTATTCAGTGCATACTTAAAGAGGCAGCATCAATTACAACGCTCACAGCACAGCTGAATGCAAGAGCATTTGTCTTCTCAAAGGAATAAGATGCTAGGTATGAAAATATTCACAGTCAAAAGGGCCATTGGCAGTTTCCATATAGTCAAAGAATGAGACTTGCTGACCCCAAGTTGAGTGTTACTATGTAAGCATATAATGGACACTGAAAAAGGGAAGGAAGGGAACTAGGATTCCACATTCTTCCTATGGGGTTGGGACTATGCTCGGCCTGGAAACCATGTCCTACTGTCATCCTCACTGTTCAGATGTGAAAACTGAAGCCAAGCATGTTAAGCAAATTTTCTGAAGTGTGACAAGTTTTTATTTTATTAATTTTATTGGGTTATACTTGCTTTAAAATGTTGTGTTACTTTCCACTGTACAGTAAAGTGAATCAGTTATACATATACCTATATCCCCTCATTTTTAGATTTCCTTCTCATTTAGGTCACCACAGAGCATTGAGTAGAGTCCCCCATGCTACACAGTCGGTTCTCATTAGTTAAGCCAGAGTTGTGACTTAAATGAGGCATGGTTAACAGCAAGGCCAAGAACTGAAGAGGATGAATACATAGTTAACCAAAGAGATGCATATATGTGATGTGTAGGCAGAATTTACAAATTATGGTTTAATTAGGAAGCAGGATAAAATGTGGTTTTATGGAAAGAGACTCAATCACAGTAACCATAAATATTTAGTATTATGGATATTTATTATATACTAGAAACGCTTTTAAGACTTTCCCTGCTCTGCTTCATTTAATCATCAATGAAACCCTGAGGAATAGGTATTAGTGTTTTTCTGATTTTATAGGTGGAGACTGTGTACCAGGAGGTCATAGAACGGTCAAGATCACGTAACTAGAAACTGTCAAAGAGGGAGCTGAAACCTCCAGAACCCATGCCTGAGTACCATGACCCTTACAGAACACAGGCCTGGAGATTTCACATAGGAGGAGTCTGATTAGGGAAGAAATAGAAAGAGGTCAACTCATTTTTTATTCCATCTCAGTCATGGCAAGATGATAAAGTAAGCTGAGAGAAGATGCTTACAAAAATACATGTGCTTTATTCCTGTTTTAATTCTTCAAGTTTAAATAACATTCAAATACTATTTTTCTACTTTTCTAGCCATAAAATGTCTTTACTTATATATGAAAAAGAAAAAAGTGAATCTGCTATCCTGATAAAAGAAATATAAAAATCATCTTAAATTGATACTTTTGACAGCATAGAATTATTTCTGCAGTCCCCCTTTGAACTTCAATATAAAGAAAATCAGTTGCTAACTGGAGAAAAAACATATACAAAAACCCACAAGTCAACAACAACAACAAAGTGGGTGTGTTAGACAAATTGAGATACTAAATGAGGCTTTACAAAGTTTATCCAAATGTTCTATTGATGGCTTTTGCACAGAAAGTCTTTCTTTCCTATTTGAGTCAGCAAACTGGGAACCTAGAAAGACTTCAGACTGATGATGTACCTTCTCTCCTAGTTTTATTTTATGTTATTTAGTATATAAGAAGGATAGAAGGGTTAACTAATTGA
Organism: Hyperoodon ampullatus; assembly: GCF_949752795.1. Taxonomy (NCBI): domain Eukaryota; kingdom Metazoa; phylum Chordata; class Mammalia; order Artiodactyla; family Ziphiidae; genus Hyperoodon; species Hyperoodon ampullatus. The sequence continues at coordinate 25,271,467 of NC_136918.1, read as the reverse complement.
AAATACAACATATAAGAAAGCTCATGGCAAAGCCTGTCAATAGATTTTATTGGAAATATTGTTCCTGGCATCATAAGCCAGGACCTTGTGAAAGGTCTTCGGAAAAAGTTGCTAGGGCATCTTTAGGGAAGATTCAGCCATGTCTCCTTTGTGTCAGAAACAGGTGGAAGGACTTTTCAAAGAGATGACAGAAAATGGTCGCACAATCTCCTGGTCCCACCCAGGAAGCTGTGTCTGGGTGAGGTGAGTTTCAGCGAGGGCTCTAGGGCCTTGAATTTGCCTCTTGTGCATGACAGCTTTCTGACAGGTGTTGTCAGCCATCAGATGGCGAGTGGTCAGCAGTTTCCAAAATTTACAAGCTGACAAAACCGAGGAAAAAGGAGGGGGTTGAATCATGGTCTCTAAAGCTGAAAAGGCTCCTAGAGAATCATGTGATGAGGTAGCAGGGATCTCTGTTGCCAGTTCTGTAATGTTTGTTGCCAGTTTATAGTTCCACTTGAAGATTTCAAGGTGATCCCCACTTTATGAGACAATAAGTGTTAAGAATCTCAGGCTTTGACAAGGCCACTTGGAGTCACTGACAATAGTACTACAGTGGAGAACTGCAGGCCATAAAAGCATCCTGCTTCCCAGATCCATTCAGGCAGCCCATAATATTTATCCAAGGCACAATGTGAACAAAGCGTTGTGCTATATATATCTTGGGAGAGTTACAAAAAGAAGAGCAGATAGGACACATTCCCTTGAAAAGCTTCAAGCTACAAAACAGATAGCTTAGAGACATGTCACAAATGCCCCCACACACGTTTCATCCTATAAATACAAATTAACTAAACTGCTAAACTTCCTAGTAGAAGCTAATTAAAGAATCTGGTGAATACAACAGGAGGTGATTCAACTCTAGAGTTTACCAAAATTTTGAAGGCATTCATATTTTGTAAAAACATTGTTTATACATCATTATTAATACTTTCAAATTCCTCTGTTCTATATCTGGTATTATGTTATTGGTATTAGTATATTTTTCTAACAAAGTTGGTTTGGGAGGGAAAAATATAAACATGAACTATAAGCAAACCATTTTCTTTTCTGTGTACTGGCAATTTTTTTGTTTTGTTTTGCATGACTATTTATATTAAGTATCCCTAAAATAATCTTCTTCCTTTTTTTCCACTTAGTTTTGAGAACTCCAGCAAAAAATCAAGTTACTACTGGAAAGTTGTCAACTTACTACAAGTCGTTTGGAAAATTGACTTCTTGGTGAATTGGTTTTTTCACAAATTGTTCTTTTTGATGATTGATCTTCAACAAATGGACTCAGATCCTGAATTTTATAGCACCCTATATGGTTTTCCCCAACTTTATCCATCTGGCTAACTTCTACTCATCTTTTAATAAATCGCTTATCTCTCACTTGCTTTTCCAGGAAATCTCTGAGTTCCCCCAAAAATCCTCTTATGAACATCTTGGGCTTACCCAGCTGAAGAACTGATTTAAACAGAATGAAAGTGTTTACAGAGTTGTTTGTCAATCACAGTAGATTAGAAATTCCTGAAAAGAAAGAACAATATCTTATCCACAATTATATTTCTAGCACATATCAGATGCTCAATAAAGCATTTGGTGAATGAATGAATATTCCTCAAAGTTAGCGATGACTGCACAACCAAATAAGTGTCCTGAATACATAAATGTCAGTGGCCATTCTTCTCATCTTGGTCTCCCACCTTTTCAGATAATCTGGTTTCCTGAACCCTCTTGCATAGTCAATCAGTCATGTAACTTCACCCCAGAGACTTCAGTTCATTTGTGTCACAGGTGGGCAGCTGACCCAAACAAAGACAATCTGATTCTCTGCAACTGGAGAATTTAGATTCAGAGACAAGACTTGAATTTAGATTCAGAGATGAGCCTTCGTGTTTCATTTGGGAGGTTGACCTAGGAGGGGATACAGAGTAGGAGCAACTGTGTGTGTTCTTGCTGTACATGACACAGAGAAATCAGATCTACAAAGAAAGTAGAATGCTGCCTGGGGGCAGAAAGATCAAGAGAGAGGTTAGGAAAACAGGAGGGTGGTGGAGGATAGTGGGGCAGAGGTTGGAAGTGGGCAAGAAAGGTTCCAGTGGTTCCTGAATGCCTTATATTTTGGAGGTATACATTTTTTTGAGACCTTACAGGATTTCTCGTACCAGAGTCTTTGAGATCACTCTATATACTTCCTGCAAATTCCTTCATCTCCCTTTTCCTTTCTAAATCTAGTTTGACTATGGATTTTTTTTTTTTTGGAGTATACATCTTTATTGGAGTATAATTGCTTTACAATGGTGTGTTTAACATCTGCTTTATAACAAAGTGAATCAGTTATACATATACGTATATCCCCATATCTCTTCCCTCCTGCATCTCCCTCCCTCCCACCCTCCCTATCCCACCCCTCTAGGTGGTCACAAAGCACCCAGCTGATCTCCCTGTGCTGTATGCAGCTGCTTCCCATTAGCTAGCTATTTTACATTTGGTAGTGTATATATGTCCATGCCACTCTCTCACTTTGTCACAGCTTACCCTTCCCCCTCCCCATGTCCTCAAGTCCATTCTCTAGTAGGTCTGCATCTTTATTCCCATTTTGCCCCTAGGTTCTTCATGACCATTTTTTTGATTCCATATATATGTGTTAGCATACAGTATTTGTTTTTCTCTTTCTGACTTCACTCTGTATGACAGACTCTAGGTCTATCCACCTCACTACAAATACCTCAATTTTGTTCATTTTTATGGCTGAGTAATATTCCATTGACTATGTTTTTAATTCAACTAAATGAACCCTGGCTCTGGCAGCAGATAACCTCAGCAATGTGTTCCATCCAGAATTCTTCTCCAGTTTTCTCTTACCTGAAAATCCTCTTTAGGCAGGAGGTAATTATAGCCACACAACTGGTAATTTTCAAAGGTGTGGAGGCAACAGAGAAGTAACGTTTTTCTGGCCTCACTGTATCTAACTTGTTTCTCCACAAACCTCTATTTCCTTCTGCAAATTTAAGAAAGGCCTGGTAGGCTCTTGCTCAGTTATGCCCAGTGGACAGCAAAACACAGGGGAAGAAGAATACAAGGTGAATAGAAGGGGCTGGACCACCAAATACTGCATCCTCTCACTGCCTGCCACCATTCAGCCCCTGCTCCATCATCTACCAATCTCTGCTCCACAAAAGGACAAACCAACATACAACTTCTATGTGTCCATCTCGTCATGCCATCTCTCCACATTCCCATATGCTTATGTCTTCCTGTAACGATTTTTAAACCAAGAAGTTTGGAAGACAAAAAGGAAATTGATTAGCCCAGGTCAAGTGGCTCTGATCCACCTGTTAAAAGGTAATAAATCCTTGACCTTTTGGAAACACATTAGTGATGTTTCACTGAAGAGATTCTTTTTTCTTAGAACTAATACATTTCTAAAATGTCAGGCTTTATTCCCTCATCATTAAGGAAATCAGCCTTAATATGTTTCCCCTTTTGAGTGACTATTTTAAATAAGTCAAAAAGGCCATTTCTAATGTCAATATAAAGATGATTTAGGTGAGAAAATGTAAAGACAAATAAAAGCTCATCTTCAGGTTAAGTAATGTGTAATGCTTTTTTTTTTAATAATTATGAAAGTAAAATTAGGGCAAAGCTAATAGTATAGCTATAGTGAGTATAGAAGTATTTAAAATTAAAGCACTAAATTGTTCTCTTATTTACAGCCTTTCTGAGAATAAATCACTAAGTAATACTTAATTGTAACATACTAAGCTAAGATGCACTCCCAAATTAATTACATTAACTAGGATGAAAAGAACATAAAATGTGTTCACTTGGAACCAATGAAAGATTCTTTAAACATAATGGCTAGATTGCATTTATTTGGAGGTAGTGAGTAACATGCTAACTAAAATCTTTTTTTCTTTCTCTTTTAGCCTCTGCTGAATAAAATGCAAGTTAATCTGCAGAAGTTTGCAAATCACACTCTTTTCAGAAAATTTATTTCATATGGAAAGGGCATTTCTCAAGGAGCAGATATAATTATAGGAAATTAGTCACCTGACACTCTAATTGGTAAATCAAAGTAATGTCATAGTTTGGCTTGGTAATCTAAGACACAGGTTGGGAAATATTTTCCATAAAATGCTAGGTAGTCAATATTTTAGGCTTTGTGAGCCACATACAGTCTCCGTTCCATATTCTCTCTTTTTTGTTTTTATTTGTTTGTTTGGATTTACAAGCTTTTGAAAATGTTAAAGCCATCCTTAGCTCATGGGCAGGACAAAAACAAGCCATAGACCATATTTGTTCCATGGGCTGAAGTGTGTTGCTCTAAAGCAAAGGGTGATTGGGTTGTCACATGACCAGATATGATTTCCTCCTGGAAGTAGAATATTGTGTGTATCTCGCATTCATGTTGGCTCCTAAGTAGAAAAAAAATTAATTAACGACTTGTCATTAACAAAGCACTGGGTATGCACTACAGATATCACAATGAGTCAGTCTTAGATCCAATATTCAAAGTTAATATGGCAAAGTCATTTCACCATACCTCTCGAACTATAACACAAGGTAGCAAGTGATGAATGCCACAAGGAAGCTTCAGGCAACTGATGGTGGAAAAATATTGTTTATAAGGTCACTATGACTCCAAAGGTTTCAGAAGACAAATTTTTCCATGGACCAGCTTCTGGTACTTGGTAAGAAAGGCAGTCTCACCAGCATACCGGGGTGAGAAATCTCAGCATACGTTAAGTAAAATCATAAGAGACTGATTAAAAGCCCAAATGTCAAATGCTTATATCTTTGTGGCCTAAGTGTTCTCCTAACCTTAGGCAGATTTATATGGGAAGCCATTTATAAAGCAAAAGTTACTTGGCTATTATGGAATTAGAGCAAGGGGAATTAGATTTTTTGAGTCAGATTTTTCAATTATTAAGAACCAATCCATCATACTAGGGGTACATCCGCCATAGGTGAAAACTGGACAGCTCTGTAAGGCAGATGAACTTTCTCTTGAACAGTGCTAAGGAGTGGTTGCCAGTTCTGCTTCTGTGACCTTGCAGTGTTCTATGTCTCAGGCAAAATATCAATACATTCCTTCTGACGGATTCCCACTTCTCACTTTATCTCTAACTCACTTACCCCCCTTAGCCCTTCAAGTTAGACCATTTCTTTGAAAACAGTTTAGATATTCAAGTAGAATCAACCTCTAATTACTCTCTTTCTTTTTGCCAGAATTATTTTCTTCTTACATTAAAATAATATTTTTATATGTATCAAATTTGATAATTTGATTCAAAATATGGTAAAAATGTTCATAGCTCCATGAATATAAACATTCATTTACTTTATAATTTTTGTCTCAGATTTTCACAGCTGTCTTGTCCACAACACTATCTTTGTGGGTAAAGTGCTATGGGACTCCAAAAGAGGAAAAGCCCTGTCACCTTAAGTCCTGGAAGGTAGAGGGGACATTTCATGATTGCAGTGGTACTGAAACTAGGTCTTTAAAGATAAGTCACATTCTTCACGGAGACCTAGGAGTGAGGAGGTAAAGGTCTCAGGTAGAATTCAAGGCAACAGATGGTGGACATTCCCCAGCCTCCCTCACAGTTCCATGTGGTCAGATGACAAAGGTCTGGCCAATGAAGAATGACTGGAAGCGACCTACAGCATCCAGGACTGATGGCCCATAAAAGCCTACCAGACCTGATGCTTCACTCTCTTTTGCTTTCTGTGGCTAATCTGGAAGCCCTATTTGAAGAGGGGTGAACCACAAAATGCCCACAGGGAAGAGAAGCACCTGCCACGTAGAAGCATCTATCTTGAATTTTCATAAATAAGAATTAAACTTCTGTTTGTTGAAACCACTTTGATTTTGCTATGTATCTGTTGAAGTAGCTAGAATTAGCTTAAACTTTGGGTATTAATCTAAAAGTGAAAGACAAACATTAAAAGTCAATGCATTTGAAAGAGCAGGAGAGACCAGGTAGAGAGCTACTGTGATATTCTGTAAAAGAGTACACCCCACTCTCTGCAAATGAGAGCAGAGATTGTGAAATTAGGTGGAGAAAATGCAACAAATATTGCACAGGTAGTATCATTAGAAATTCATCAACATCTGCATAGAAACTGGCTTTCAATCATCTCTCCAGCTCTCTGCCATGTTTAGACTACTCTCATTTTTTCCAGTCCTGGATTTTTCTCCCCAATTCATACTCTATATTTTTGCCATAACATGATATACTCTAGAATGTTATATGTTAGGAAGTTTTCAGAATTTTTTAATGCAAAAATCTACAAATAAATACGTGCAACTGGCCTCTATTATGAACTGAGTTGTGTCCCCAGCATTCCTATGTTGAAATCCTAACTCTCAGGACCATGGCGTGTGACCTTGTTTGGAATAGGGTCATTGCAGAGGTAATTAGTTAAGGTGAAGTCATCCTGGAATACAGTGAGCCTCTTAACTACTGTAGGTGAGATGTGATGTCAACCAATCAGAAGACAACGGTCACACAGGAAGAAGTTTCTACTCACAGTTCACTAGAAACAGGAGGTACAGCACACCACATGGATTCCTGGGAGAAGCACTGGGTCAGCCAGGAGACAGAGTGTACAGGAAGCATGAATAGAGGCTTTATTGTGGTTTGGTGGGAAGGAACGGCCAAGGCAGGGGGAACAGAATGACCAAGTTTGGAATTGACTAGTTTCAATATTGTTGCGGGCTCTGGGGTATAGAAGCTGCCCCTAGTTGTATGATACCTGCCGCTGGGATGTTTGGGGCAGAGGAATATTACCTCTAACCCCGGGTGTATGTGGGGAGAGGGGCGGATGGGGGTTTTCTCTCCAGGGTTAGCAATGGCCCAAGATGTCATCATAAAATACAGAAAAGAAAGAAGAAGAAGAAAAAAAAGACATGATTAACACAGCCTCTAATCTAATATGACTGGTGTCCTGATTTTATACTCATAGAGGAAATGTAGACAGAGGCGCACAGCGAGGGAGAACACAGTGTGAGGATAAAGGCAGAGGTCTGGCTGATGCTTCTATGAGTCAAGGGATGCCCAAAATTGCCAACAAACTACCAGAAGCTAGGCAACAGGCATGGGATTGATCCTTTTTCACAGCTCTCAGAAGGAAGTAATCTTGCTAACACCTGAATCCCAGACCTCTAGCCTCCAGAAATGAGAGATAATAAATTTATGTTGTTTAACCACTCAAATTGTGATACTTTGTTATGCCAGTTCTAGCAAACAATTACAAACCTAATGTCTTCACCTGAAGTTGCCATCCAACAAAAGTTTATTTCACTCCTACTCCATCCAAAGGAGACACTGTGTAAGGTTCTGTAGGAGAAATAAAGGGGTTATAGAGTCCCTGCCCTCATAAGTTTACAGTCTGGGAGTGGAGGAAAAGGATACCAGGGCCAAAGTCAGAAGGCAAAAACAATTGCTATAGGAATTGTTTCTATTAAAATAGATAATCAAGAAAATATACACACCCCCCAATGTTTATAGCAGCACTATTTACAATAGCCAAGACAAGGAAGCAACCTAAATGGGCATTGACAGTTGAATGGATAAAGAAGATGTGGTGTGTGTGTGTGTGTGTGTGTGTGTGTGTGTGTGTGTACACACAACAGAATATTATTCAGCCATAAAAAAGAATGAAACTGAAATAATGCCATTTGAAGCAACATGGATGGATCTAGAGATTATCATACTAAGTGAAGTAAGCCAGTCAGAGAAAGACAAATATCATACAATATCACTTATATGTGGAATCTTAAAAAGATACAAATGAACTTATATACAAAACAGAGATCAACCCACAGACATAGAAAATGATCTTATGGTTACCAAAAGGGAAAGTTATTCATCCATCGTACCAAATCCTCAGCCAAGTATGGAAATGTTCAATTTTTTTTTTTTTTTTTTTTTTTTGTGGTACGCGGGCCTCTCACTGTTGTGGCCTCTCCTGTTGCAGAGCACAGGCTCCGGACACGCCGGCTCAGCAGCCATGGCTCACAGGCCCAGCCGTTCTGCAGTATGTGGGGTCTTCCCAGACCTGGGCACGAACCTGTGTCCCCTGCATCAGCAGGCAGACTCTCAATCACTGCGCCACCAGGGAGGCCCTCAACTATTTTAATTTAAAAATTCTCCATTCAAAAAAAGTGACATTTAAATATTTGACAACCAGTGCAGGCAGGGTTTCCTCTTTTTTTTTAACTTTTTATTTTATATTGGAATATAGTTGATTAACAATGTTGTGTTAGTTTCGGGTGTACAGCAAAATGATTCAGTTACACATATACATGTATCTATTCTTTTTCAGATTCTTCTCCCATTTAGATTGTTACAGGATACTGAGCAGAGTTCCCTGTGCTATATAGTAGGTCCCAGTTTGTTATCCACCTTAAATATAGCAGTGTGTACATGTCAATCCCAAACTCCGTAACTATCTCTCCCCTCCACCCTTCCCCACTGGTAAGAAATAATGCCATCTGCAGCAACGTGGATGGACCTAGAGATTGTCATACTGAGTGCAGTTAAGTCAGACAAAGACAAATATCCTATGATATCACTTATATGCAGAATCTAAAAATTAAAAAAAAGATACAAATGAACTTATTTACAAAACAGAAACAGACTCACAGACTTAAGGTTTCCTCTTTGTAGCTCTTTGTAGATCAGTCATGCTGAATCAATTCAATGTCTTACCTGTGTATCTGACAGCTGGGAAAATGCATTGTTTTTTAGAAGAGCACCAAAACCTTCTCGCACACATATGGGCATGTACGGAGTGGAGGACTGGCTTCATTGTAGGCTCACTGTGGGTGTACCTATAACTCCCAGAAATTTTAACAAAGGAATAGGCCCTCCTCTGGACTACTGCTTAAGATAAGGCAGTTAGCAGTGACCCAAGACAGCTTGGGTCATTAAGTGATCACAGTAAGTGATCTTGGTTATCTGTAGCTATGAAGCAGCAGCTGGGGGAAACTACCTCCAAAGCCGAAAGAGAAGATGGAGGTAGCATCCAGATCACAAGTAATTTCAAATAATCTTGAAATTATTTGAAAAATGGCAAGTTAACCTTTAGTCCATTTCATCCAGGCATAAAAGCTGCAGTCCGCAAAATTTCATTCACTGAAGAACAGTATTTATGAATGGACTATTGTCTGCCAGACACTGTACTAGGCACTGAGGTCAAGCAGTAAACAAAACAGACACGGTCACCAAACTGACAGCACTGAAGATGCTGTAGTTTACCATATAACCATTAGCCAAGCTATTTGAAAATTCTTTGTGGTACCTGGAGACCTGTTTCTTCCTCTTTGTAGATTCTTTTTTCTCTCTCTCTTTTTGCTGTGAAATGCTTAATAACTTCCCACTGCAACTCAAGAGTGATTATCATTGGCTTCAGAAAGACACAATTTTAGGTACTAAAGTTCATGACAGTGACAGATGAGAGGAGAGTCAGGTGAGTGTTGCTTTGGTGATATGAAACAAGATATTCCATAATTCTTTTAACCTGTGAAGAAAATGAGACTAAGATAGACATAAAAAGCAGGTAATTACTTTGCCTTTTTCTGGATGAACTGGAGCTTTGTCATAGGAGAATACATACATCTTTGGAAGGATTCAAACAACTTGCCCACATCTCTGCCAACCAATGAACAAGTATTTACTGAGTCTTGATTCTAAATTCAAATGTAAATAATCAGTTATACGTTAATGACTACTTATATTTACACCATAAAATCATGACTTAATTCAAGAAGCAATGTAATCCAATCAATATCAATATAAATGAAGACATACGTCTGTGACTGCCTGTATCTGTCTCTGTGTGTGTATATACAGGCATACCTTGTTTTATTGCATTTCACTTTATTGTGCTTCACAGATATTGCATTTTTAACAAACTGAAGGTTTGTGGCGACCCTGAATTGAACAAGTGTAGCAACATTTTTCCAACAATATTTGCTCACTTCATGTCTCTGGTGTCACATTTTGGTAATTCTTGCAATATTTCAAACATTTTCATTATTATTATATTTGCTATTGTGACCTGTGATCAGTGATTTGTGACCTACTGTGACGCACTGAAGGCTCACAGGATAGTTACCATTTTTAGCAATAAAGTATTATTTAATTAAGGTATGTTCATTTTTTAAGACATAATTTGACTGCATACTTGATAGACTACAGTGTAGTGTAAACATAACTTCTAAATGTACTGGGAAACCCAAAAAATTCCTGTGACTTGCTTTATTGGGGTGGTCTGGAACAGAACCTGCAGTATCTCCTGCATATAATATATAATATACATATATATTATATGTATATTATATACATATATATGTGTATGTATATATAATGTATATTATATTTGTCTATATTCATTCAATTATATTCATATATAATTATTTTTAGTAATTTTCAGAGAAAGAAGAAAATGGTGTGGGAATGAATGATTGTAGAAAGCTCCATGACAAAGGGGAAAATGTTGAAATTTTTAAATACCTTATTCTTTAAAATTAGGATGCCTATTGGAAAAGATTAAGAAAATTAAAAATTGTATAGGGAAGAAATTTTAAATAAACATATTTTGTTTTATGTTCTTTTATTTATACATAGGTTCACACTGGGTAAGTAATCTTATATTGGTTTTAACATAATTCCTTATTTTGAGTATTCAACAGCCAAACAAACTAAATGTTTCATAACTGATTTTAAAATTCCTTGACTATTAGGTATTTAGGTTATTTCATATGTATATACATCCACTATTGTTATTTCCCAAGGACACAGTCTTAGGAGAAATACTAGGTCAAGGACTGAAACATTCTGCAAAATTCTTTTCCCATAGTGTGCACCAATTTACAATACCAAGACGTTCTATAAATGTACAAATATTACTGATTTTTCTTCAATATTGGATATATAGGGACGAAATTGATAAGCGGCATTTTGCTTTAATTTGAAATGATTTGCTTTCAAGGGAAGCTGGTTTTTTTTTTTTTTTTCCTTATTTCTCTGTCATTTATGGCGCTTCTTTTGTGAATTGCCTGTTCACATTATTTGCCTTTTTTTTTTTTTTTTTGATTGGAATGTTTTGCTCGTATTTATTTCCAAGAGCTTTTCTGATAACAGCAATATTGTTATCTAACTTTTATGTTTATTTAAATATTTTCCAGAATTGCCTTTTGCTTCTTTTTTTTATAGTTTTATGGTTCAGAAATATTTTATGTCTATGTAGTCAAACCTTAAGTGGTTAAATTATTATGATTTATTTTATTGTTTCCATGTTAAAATGTCCTATCTGTTGGGCTTCCCTGGTGGTGCAGTGGTTGAGAGTTCACCTGCCGATGCAGGGGACACGGGTTCGTGCCCTGGTCTGGGAGGATCCCACATGCCAAGGAGCGGCTGGGCCCATGAGCCATGGACGCTGAGCCTGCGCATCTGGAGCCTGTGCTCTGCAACGGGAGAGGCCACAACAGTGAGAGGCCCGCATACCATAAGAAAAAAACCAAAAACCAAACAAACAAACAAAAAATGTCCTCTCTACCTCAAAATTTAGTATTTGCCCATATTTTCACCCAGGACTTTATTTCATTCTTTTCCTTTTTCACTTCTAACTGATTAAAAATTTATATTTCTATATTTGCTGCTGACTCTCAACATCCTAAGTTTTTACTGACTTGCTAGTTCTTTATTGCTTTCAAGAAGATTGTAAAGTATAGATTTTTGTCCAGAATTTCTTCTGTCCTTAGTGCAAAGGCTCATCTGAATTATCTAGTCAGCCATTAGTAGAAGCCTCACTTTTTTCCACTAAAAAATTACATCGTGAAGATGATTCCTGATAACCAGGAAGACTAATGTCCCCCTCAGCTGAGCTAAACTTTAGACAAGTTTGTTCCTGACTACAGGCCCCCAACCTCACTTTTCTTAGAGCATGTCCCCTTTGAAATGTACCAGTGGTTACCAGTGGGGAGAGGGGAAGGGGAAGGGGCAAGATTGTGGTAGGGGATAAAGAGGTACAAACTACTATGTATAAAACAATTGTTACAAGGATATATTATACAACACAGGGAATACAGCCAATAGTTGATAACTATAAATGGAGTATAACTTTTAAAAATTGTGTCACAACGTTGTACATCTGAAACTTATATAATATTGTACAACTATACCTGAATTTTTTTTAAGTTTCAAAAAATTCAAAGCAAAATCAAACAAACAAAAACAACATAGCGCCCCTATCTCCAGGTTCCATGTAATTGTAGGAGTCTAACTTAGATAAGTACCAATTAGCAAACACAGATGGCCTAATCACACTGACCAATCTCCCCGACAATATGCTAGAGACTATTTCCACTAGCTGATTCCAGTGCTTCAATCCACTAGCTGATTCCAGTGCTTCAATCCACTAGCTGATTCCAGTGCTTCAAAACCCTCTTATCTTTTGTTTCAATGGTGAATTGAAACATCTAATGCAGTAGTCTTGAATAAAATCTTCCTTGCCTATTTAACTCTGTAGGGCACAATTAGTCTCTGACACAGTTGTATATAAAAATAGACCTCACTCTTTCTATTTACTACTGAAAATTACATGGAACAAGTGTATCATAATTTCATAATTCCTCTTTTGATGGGCATTTCAATTGAACAGTCTCAAAGCTTAAAGCAAGGCAAATCAATTGACATAACTCAGACAAAATATATGGTAATGAGCTGGTACTTACTGTAGCTCTTTTTTGGGCTGAGATAGATTATTTTTTCTGTTTTATGTATCCTGGAACTGACTATGAAGAGATGTTATTCTTTTAAATTTGCAATACCTTTGGTAGACATTTCCTACAAAGGTGCATCTGAAACACTATGCTCACCAGAGAACTCTTTCAATGTTCTCCTAGTTAGTTGTCTCTAATATTTTTAGTCTTAGTTTGTATTTCTACCTCAGAGTTGCCCCTTCAATATTTTCATGTGTATTCATGTGTATTCTAGTCAAGGGAATGTAAACAAGCCAAGCACCAGAGATCCAGAAATAGGAAAATTCAAAGTATATTCTTCCTGATCTACATGTGACTCAGTCATTGATCATTTTGTCAAATCAATAAATCTGACATCATTCATTTTATAACCTATTCTTCAAGTAATGCCCAGGAAGGTCATGTTTGAATTTTATAGAGCTATTTTACTTTTTAAGAGGATAGGTGGCATCTTATTAATAAATGACATCTTATTAAATAGTACTATATATCCGTAATTCCTAGTAGAAGTCTTTAGGACTAGATATATTGATATTTTAGTATACAGAATATTTTGGATTTTATAATGATAATGAGGTATATACATCATGTATTACACAACACTCTCAGCTCTTTCTAGGGCAATGACTCATAATTAAACACATTAATATTTCTGCATCAAGTGTATAAATATTTATAGTAAGTGGAATACATAAAGATTTTTGAATAGTATTGGATCAATTCAAGAAATGGTTTTCCACTAAATGAGTTTTGGTAACAAACATAAAAAATTTCCTGGTTTCAGAGATTTATAGATTTGGGGATTATAGATAAATGATTACGGGCCTGAACTCTGTAGCCCTTTTCCCACATAAGAAATCCAAGAGTCAATTTTTTAATACTTTCTTCCTCTTTTCTCAGTACATTCAATGTGATGGGTTAGTTCCATATTCTAATTATCTTTCAATTTATTCTCTAATGCCACTGCTTTAATTTAGACATGGACAGTTATGGTTACTTCCCAATAGTTATCTCTGACTGTAATCTCTTCAATTTCAATCAGAATTTTATAGCAACAATTGCAAACATGACCATCTAAAACTCAACTGGAAATACTGCCTTTCAACGTAAAACCATCAATGGAACCCAGCTCCTATAGGTAAAAGGCTTTGGTCATCTAGATCTCTCTCCTTTTCTAGAATTTTAAAAATACTTTTTAATACACAGACTATTCCCAAGTCATATTACTCTTGGAATTTTCCATATACACCATGATTCTTCATACTTCTGGGTCTTCACATGTGTGGTTGCCTCTGTAAGGAATGCCATTTACGTCTCAATCATATAAACTCTTACAGACTCATTCAATGTTAAATCCCTGAATTCCTTGGCTGTCCCCTTCCCATCACAAACCACCACCACCATCATCATTTTCACTAAGTATTATTTCTACTATGCTACTATAGAAACTTGGATGTGTTGTTATTGTTTGCAGAATTTAATTTTTAATAATTTTTGTCCCACTACCATAAGTATGGTGTATTTATATTCCATAAAGACATTATTGGAAAATGCATTATCTTCCATTTTTCCTTAGGGAAAAACTGATTCTCACATAGACAATTAAAATAAGCTCTAGAGAACAGAAAAATAAAAGTCTCCTTTCATCTCTATATAATTTATTCTGGAAAGTTGCAGCAATAGTAATCAGATCCAAAATATTTATTCACCATGCTTTCTAGTTGGAAGCAACATGTGTGTGATTGTGTATGTGTGTATACAGTATACACATACACATAAACATAAGAACATGCATACATATCCACACATAGACACGTGCACACACGTATAAATATATACACATATATATGCACTTAATGAACATATGGGATATTAGAGTAATAAACATTTCTCTTATTTTTACTTTTTTTTATAGAAGTAGTAAAATTATTATGATGAACTTTATGTATTCATTGCCTGGCTTCAGCAATTATCCATTCATGGCTAATCATATTGGATTTATACTCCTATTCCTTACCCATTATTTTGAAGCAAGTCTCATTTATTTTGAAGCAAACCCCAAACATCATAACATTTGATTCATAGATATGGTAATCTGTATGCACATTAAGGTTTGATAAGCATTGCTTTGAGTGCTCTTAACACTGAAAATTTTTACTAATTTTCAAATGCACAGAGGTAATTTTGATAAATGATGGTTTATTGAGGTTTCTAATAAAAATCTTTATTTTATTGAGATTGCTAATCACTTCAGGGCTTATGAGAAAATAGATTTCTTTGTAGCTGTGCTTTGATCTTTTTAACAAAAAATACAACTTATGTGTTCTTTTTTACTTCTCAGTAGAGATAGTCTAATGGTGTGTAGTCTGCATAGCTGACAATAACTTAACTACAGACTATATGCACAAAAAAGCTGGTGCAAAGATTGAAAAAATTTTGACTTTAAATATAAATTAAATTAATCTTTGTATGATCGATTCAATTTAAGCTTTGTCTTCTTTATTAATCCAAGGCTCTAAGATATCCATGAAAGAAATGTCTCTATGACTGAGTAGAGATGTGAATGCCCTCAATGAATGCACAGAGAAACCATAAGTTTTCTAGGATCTTTTTCAAAACTATTTATACCGTAAAAGTTACATAGTCTTCACCAGCCAGCCTCAAATTTTAAAAAGAAAAAAAATAAGTCAGAAGACAGACAAGTGAATGAAAAGAATTTGTGTTCACTTATTTAGAAAATTATCATAAAAATACAGAAAGTTATGAGGTCAAATATATTCAAATT
Organism: Hyperoodon ampullatus; assembly: GCF_949752795.1. NCBI lineage: Eukaryota > Metazoa > Chordata > Mammalia > Artiodactyla > Ziphiidae > Hyperoodon > Hyperoodon ampullatus. Next base: position 25,255,883 of record NC_136918.1, on the reverse strand, counting down.
AAGGACCCTCAAAGGTAAAGAACATTTCTTCATATATCTCTATAAGGACAATGACAGTAAGAAGTAGAGTAGTCAACTTCATTTTGAACTTGCTTTTTAGTATAGCTGGAATTGCACTGGGCTTGCATAACCAGAGACTGGCAGGGCAGTGGATTAGCTATATGGACTTGGGCAACTCACTTACTGTTCTAAGCCTCAGTATTTCCATCTGTAAAATGAGATTAACAACATGGCTGCCGTAAAAAACAAAATGAAAGAAAACGTGTCAAAGTGCTTTTGCAAATTGAAAATGCTAAGTAAAATGTGAGTTTTTATTTATTACTAGGGAAGTTAGAGTATTCAAAACTTTAGAGGATAAAATAATTGCTCTGTATTGCTACCAAAACAAGAAGAGACCTTTTTAAAATGACAATAAAAATCTTGAGACTGTTAAAGCTTCTTTTGCTGATAGTGTTCATTTAAATATTCACTGTTAATATTATATAACTCAGTTAATATAACACACTTTGTCCTTTTCATGTGGCTTTGTTTTAATCATCTGATAATTATCCCTGAATTCTTCCCTCATGTAATGATCCTTTTCCCCAAATTTAGTTCAACTTGCTGAAACCAAGCAGGACCCTGCAGGGACATTCATGCGGGCAGAACTCCCTCACACTTCATCCCCCACCTCTTGTTTGTAGAAAGCCTTTGGCCTCTTAGGTCCTCCCCAAGATACAAAGAACAAATTTAATGTGAAAAGTGAGAAAATGCAGAAACAAAAGAAAACGGTCAAGCAAGAGGAAATAATAACAGGTTAGCCATAAAATAAAGTCAAGGATCTTTAGTTCCTTCTCATGGGCTACAGATAAGATTCTAAGCACTATCCTTAAGTTGTTTTGCAGATACTAAAACCCCAGCAAGTAGAAGTTAACTACATGCTGACCACCAGCACATAGAGCCCAGACCAGTTGGAACTAGAAGGTTGACAGCTGTTAGCCTTGAAACATCACCCAGTTTCCTCACCGTCAACCAGTTAGAGACCTGTGCACGAGCTGATCACACACCCTGTGACCCTTTCCCTCACACTGTCTTTAAAAACCCTTCCCTGAAAGCCACTGGGGAGTTTGGGTCTTTTGAGCTTGAGCTGCCCATTCTCCTTGCTTGGCCCTGCAATAAACACTGTGTTTTTCCTCCACTACAACCTGTTGTCAGTAGATTGGCTTTGCTGTATGTCCAGTGAGCAGATCCAAGTTCAGTTAAGAAACACAGACATGCCATTATTTCCATTTTTAAAAAGATATCAAGAGTTTAGTTTCACCAATGTATAATTTCTAGTATAATATCATTTAAAGTTTTGAATATAAGATTTACAATAATTATACTTCATTTCTCTGCTTTCTCATTAGCCCTCCTTCAATTTCTGGAGGAAATATTTAGGCTTTAATTATAAATGTTCAGCAGATATGACAGCTAATGAGAAATTTAATATATTGTGCTTCTTTTTCCTTCATGTTTTCTATATCTGGATGGTTTGTTGTAGAAATTGTTGGTAATTTTCATAGGTATAGTTATTGCTTCTGGCAAACTGACCTGATATGAGATACTAGGTATAGTGTTTAAAAATGTAGGCTCTGAAATGGAACACATTTTTATGTATTGCTGCACATACAATTACTTGCTGAATGGTGTGGCACTGAATATATTATTTAATTTCCCTGTGCCTCAAATGCCTTACCTGTAAATTGGGGATAATAGTAGTATTTGTACTGATATCACAGAATTGTTATGAAAGTTAAATAGGGATGGCTGGAAAGTATGTGGCCGGGTTCCTGACCATTAGCAGAATATGATATATTTAACATTAAATACCTTAAACACTGTTTATGGAAAGCATACTATGTGCCAGCCACTGGGCTTAGCATTGAATATAATTTAATAATTTTAAACAAGTAAAATGCACAAGACAAAGAAACAAAGATGCCTAAGAATGTGTCAACAGAAAGTAAGTGAATGAAAAATTTGAATGTAAAACTGAGTGTGTGTAGCTTAATGATTTTGGAAAAATCATTATTATTTATAAAATGATAAGAGATGTTATATAATTTCATGTAACCTAAAGTATCCTAATATTTTTACTGATTGATTGGTTGTTTTGGGGGGGATTTTTTTCTTGTTTTTTGGGGTTTTGTTTTTTATTCTTTTTTACCATAAGCTGACTTCACTAGAATGAAGCCATATAAACTCAAGAACCTGGCCTATTTTATTCACCATCATACATTGCCTATTCCCAGCACCTGATACTTGGTTCATTGAATAACCCCACAAATAGTTGTACAAAGAAGGTATGCATTTTAAAAATGAATAAAATCCTGCCCATTTCCAGTATATGCAAGGCATTGGTCTATTTTGAGGCAATCAAAGATAAACTGGTCATGAACTTGACCCTCAGCAGAATAACGAGGAGAGAGGATATTCATAATGAGACAGTCAGATATAAATGTAAATAAATTCAATCTAGGTAGATTTCAGAGAAAGGAAATACTATTTCAACCATCAATAAGAGATCATTAAAGTGGAGCTTTTATTTATTTATATTTTTAATCTTCACTGGAGTCATAGTCAGAAACCTGCCACTGACCAGCTTAGCACACCTCATGTATACATTTTATTTGGGTGAGTACTTTAAAATATCTAAATTTAAATATCTTTATTTGAAGCATGTATTCTCCTTTCTACCTCTCTATACTGCTATATCTTCAAGACACTTCAAATGAGTTGACTGCCCTTCTGACCTGAAGCCATGGTAGACAACCTCCAAAGTCAATTAAACAAAGCTTTGCAGTGACAGGCAAAGGACAATTAAGTGGTAACAGACTCATGGAAAACACAGCTGAGATACACTGAGGCCCAAGTTGGGAACCCAAAGAAGCAATACAGCAGAGGCAAACAGATGTGGAAGACCTCTGTAAGCAAGCCATGCCATGATCCAATCGAAGTTAAGCCTTCCTAGTAACCTAATCTGCCCACAAACAAGTGAAGCTTGGGACAATCTGGTCAGTAGGTTTAAGACCTACCAAGTCACCAGCCCAACTCAACTTACTGAGCACTGCTCCCACCATAGGGCACCAGAGACCCACTGCAGAAGCCACTGGTTCACCTCTGTTCACTACACTTTGGCTATAAACTTTGTTCATCACCAAACTGGAATACACATTTCTCTGTCTTCTGTTCTCAAAGAATAAATTATATCATCAGGATATCTGATCCCTGAAAACACGCCAACATGTTCCTTGGTATATCTTATTCTCTAGAGAAAAAAATGTCTGATAGATTTCTAATTAACAATAAATGTCTGTTTACAACTACAGCTAAGATTATGTTCCAAAAGTTTCTGTCACACTTTCACATCTCTAAATTCCTGATTCCATATAGTAATCATCTGCTTCCTTTACTTTCCTTCTTACATTCAAAACTAATTCTGGTTGAGTAGCATATACTTGGAGGAAAAGATGACAAATGTGAACTGGAATTTGCTATATCATAGTATGTAGTAGATATAGACACTGTTGGTGCCCTACCTGGATCCTTCCACCCTTACTCCTTCACTGTGCAATGACCCAATGTCCAAGGACCAGCTGCATTTCTTTGCCTGAGTCTCTAAGCAACATTTGCCCACTGTGGAGCTGCAGGATACCATGCCCCAAAAGCTGTCTTGCCCTCTCTATTCCACTTTTCCATTTCTCCATCAGTATTTGCTGGGTTCTACAGCCAAAGAAACTATTTAACTTCAAATCCTTGTCACAGGTCTAACTCTGATGGAACCACAACTAAGACAGAGCAATAACAAATTTTCACATTCACCTCAAATGTAGGAAACATTTCTTTGCGAGACTAATTCAAATGTGATCTTGTTAACATCTATCAAATGATCTTTGCCTGTAACGTTAACACATTCAATGTGTTTAGTTTAGCCGTAATCACACTTTTGCACATACACCACTTTTCATTACCTTATGCTGTATCATAAAGAGCTTGGGAAGGGTTCTCTAAACCACTCCTTCTGCCTTGACCTACCACTGATTCCCATTGAAATTAAAACCCTGACGACTACTTCCAAATGCACAGTATTGTACCTTCACTGGGGGATCCAACATGAAAAGAAACTATAAGTAGAAAAGAATCTTATCTCTCCAAAGGAAATGGAAGTGAAAAACAAAAGTTATGTAAGTACTGCTCATTTTATATCGATGGTCCCTTTTCCAAGTTTTATCCTACAGAAAGAAAAAAAAAAAACCCTCAATTCCTTTTTCAAGAGCATTTGCTTTTCCTACAGCTGGACATAAAAATTATAAGCAAGCTCTCAGCAGTGATCAAGGTGCTTAGAAGCATGGGGCCTCAGCATGACAGTCCACTGAAATCTTAGATTCATAAACAGACAATGGAAAGGAATGACACTGGAGAAAGCTATATAACACAAGCAAAGAGAACTCAGCAGAAAATAGCTAAGAACTCCCTGATCTCTAGAAGATTATTGCTTTATCCAGCCTTCAAAAGTTATCTTCCAAATCTCAGCCGTTTTTTTCTCCTATCTACAGGTGAGAAAATCTTAAATTGTAAAAACAGTAACCATGGCAACACGTGGCATAATTACTTTGTGTTTGTTTAGCAACTTGTTATTAAAATTACAGAGCAGAAGATGAATATCATTTGTTTATGATATGTTTTGCTATGACTTTCTTTCCCAAGGCAAGCTTTCAACAGTTGTCTCTTTTGAAGTCTAGGTCATCGATTTATAGCATCTTCTCCGCGTCCTTGTCAGTCATATTTTTATTTTCATCATATTTTTTACCCTCTTGTCTTGCTTTTCCCTCTTCCTCATCAGCTGTCATTTTATTATATGGCATGAGTTAGCATCTGTGTTGGTTTTCCTTCTGAATAGTGCAATGCTGACAAGTCCAATGACCTTAATAGTCTCTCCATTCAATCTCCCCACATGTTTAATCATATCTTTGAGCTCATTCTCCTTTGACTTATTTATGCTTGCAAAGGCCAAGATGAAGAAGTATAGGCTAGATCCTTGTTACTCAGGGTGTGATTCAAACACATCAGCATATTCTGGTAGCTTGCTAGAAATGTAGAATCTAGGCCCCAGCGCAGACCCAATTAATCAGAACCTGCATTTAATAAGACCATTATTCATTATTCATATGTACAGGAAAACTCCAGGAGCTTTAATATAGGTAATGTAGATGGTAATGGATAGAACTCATAGCTGTTTTCATTGTTCATCTTTTCTTCCCTACTTATATATATTTATTTTAATTTTTATTTTATATTGGAATACAGCTGATTTACAATGTTATATTAGTTTCAGATGTGTGATTCCATTATATATACACATATATCCATTCTTTTTCAGATTATTTTCCCTTATAGGTTATTATAGAATATTGAGTAGAGTTCCCTGTGCTATATAGTAGGTCCTTGTTGATTATTTTTTGTATAGTAGTGTGCATACATCAATACCAAACTCCTAATTTATCCCTCCCCACCACGTTTCCCCTTTGGTAACCATAAGTTTGTTTTCAAAGTCTGTGAGTCAGTTTCTGTTTTTAAGTAAGTTCATGTCTATCATTTTTTCTAGATTCCACATACAGTAGATATCATATGACATTTGTCTTTCTCTGTCTGACTTACTTCACTTAGTATGATAATCCCTAGGTCCACGCATGTTGCTGCAAATGGCATTATTTTATTCTTTTTTATAGCTAACATTCCATTGTATATATGTACCAGAACTTCTTTATCCATTCCTCTGTGACAGTTATTTAGGTTGTTTCCATGTCTTGGCTATTGTGAATAGTGCTGCAATGAACACAGGGTGCATGTATCTTCTCAAATTATGTTTTTCTCCAGATATATGTCCAGTAGTGGGATTGCAGGATCATATGATAACTCTATTTTTAGTTATCTGAGGAATCTTCATACTGTTCTCTATAGTTGCTGCACCCATTTACATTCCCACCAACAGTGAGGAGGGTTCCCTTTTCTCCACATCCTCTCCAGCATTTATTGTTTGTAGACTTTTGATGATGATAAATGTTCACCTTAAGACTATTCATGACTGGATGAAGGTCAAGTGGTAGAGCGGGAACTGCAAGGACTTCATAGAGAAGGAATGAGAAGCACTGGATCACAGAGCATTCTGGGAGCTTGCAATTTAAGAAAAGGGATGGTGCGGAATGCAAGGTAGCTCTGAGTTTTCTGAGGAAGTATATGTTGTTCCAATTACTTAACCCAAAGGGCTGTCAGAGATTTCTAGTCCAACCCAGGAAAATATCAATCACCTAAGGACCCATCTCACAGACAGAACACATTGGTATCTAACTTATGGACCATTTGATTCATCCAAGGTTCCATGAATTGGGTGTTTTCCAATTTTCCACTCTTTTTCCTTTTCCCCTCACTCCATTTCCATTCTTATTCTTGTCATCCATCAATTTCCTGGACTTTTTTTCCCTCTCAATTTAGGTCCCCAAATCAGGTTTTAAATGATGCTTCCTGTGGCACACTGAAATCCTTCATTTTCTTGACCTCAGACTCAACTCATTGTGCAATTACACAAGATCAATTGTGATGATCACCCCTCTACATTCCAAATACATGGAAAGTAACATAAGTATTCTAAGGTTACTAGAATACATAAAAAATGGGCTGATTATACTAAGAAGTCACCAGCTGATTCCATGTTTCATGTTAATAAAATAGTATTATCCCTTTTCCTCAAATTAAAGATAAATGTAACCTGTAGCGAAGGAAAGCCTATCAGTGGTTGCCCGGGACAACATATTAGGGAACTGAATTGAGGAGATTCACAAGAGAACTCTTTGGAGTCATGAAAATATTCTATATCTTGATTATGCTGGTATGTATAAATTCATCAAAACTCATTGAAATGCACACAGAACTGGTGCATATGACTGCATGTAATTCATACTTCAAGAAAGTTGACTTTTAAAATATTGTGTATATAACCTCAAAACTAGATTAATAACCCCCATGGCATCTGGCTTCTGCACAACCCATTTCACTGAAACTATTCCAGTGAATGTTGCAAATACAGTCCTAGGAGTCTCTGCCTTCTTGAAATGTTCTCTTATTTTGACGTCTAGGGTGAAATGGCTTAGTTACTCTCCTACTTACTTGAATACTTCTTGTACGTCTCTTCCCCTAAATCTTTCTCCTCTACTATTATTCTAATATTTGGAAGCAATTAAATGGGTTGCATTCTGGAGGTTCCTTGAAAAACTAAAAACAGAGTTACCATATGACCAAGAAATCCCACTCCTGGGTATGTATCTAGAAAAGAGGAAAATTCTAATTCAAAAAGATACTTGCACCCCACTGTTCAGAGCAGCACTATTCACAACAGCCAAGACATGGAAGCAACCTAAATGTCCAGGACAGATGAATGGATAGAGAAGATGTAGTACATATATACCATGGAATATTACTCAGCCATAAAACAGAGTGAATTAATGCCATTTGCAGCAACATGGATGGTTCTAGAGATTATTATACTAAGTGAAGTAAGTCAGACAGAGGAAGACAAATATCGTATGATATCACTCATATGTGGAATCTAAAAAAATAATACAAATCAACTTAGTTACAAAACATAAACCTACTCACAGACACAGAAAACAAACTCATGGTTACCAAAGGTGAAAGGGGTGGGGAGGGATAAATTAGGAGTTTGGAACTAACAGATACATATTATTGTACATAAAATAGATAAAGGACTGACAGTATAGCACAGGAACCTATACTCAATATCTTGCAATAACTTATAATGGAAAAGAATCTGAAGCTGTACACCTGAAACTAAGACAATGTTGTAAAGCAATTATAGTTAAATAAAAAAAAATAATAAACCCATTGCCTTGTTCATGGTTACCATGATTTCCTGAAGCTACAAGTATCCTCTCCTTTGTGAAAACATCACACTCTCCATTCTCCTGTGTCCTAATCTGAACCCCACAGCTCCACCTCCATGTTCATGTACTTGAAAACAAATCCACTTTCCAATTTATAGCCAGCCGCTCCTCCTAACTTCTCTGACAATCTCTCAGTCATTCAAATTAAAAATTTCCAAATATTTTTTTAAGTTTTATTTATTTATTTAACATCTTTATTGGATTATAATTGTTTTACAATGGTGTGTTAGTTTCTGCTGTATAACAAACTGAATCAGCTATACGTATACATATATCTGCACCTATTCACACCAAAGATCCACCAGGTGTGTAAGCACATTTTTTCGTGTGTGTGTGGTACGCGGGCCTCTCACTGTTCTGGCCTCTCCCGTTGCAGAGCACAGACTCCGGACGTGCAGGCTCAGTGGCCATGGCTCACGGGCCTAGCCTCTCCGCGGCATGTGGGATCTTCCCGGACCGGGGCACGAACCCGTGTCCCCTGCATCATCAGGAGGACTCTCAACCACTGCGCCACCAGGGAAGCCCAAGCACATTATTTTTAGGGACTTTCAAATTCAGATTCTATTCTCCATTTCCATTTCATCTATCTGAACTCAGGCCTTTTTCTACTGTCTTATCAATACAACTGGTTTCCTTCCCTACAGAACTCCCATTTTAAACTTTATCTCCTCAATGCGTTCCATTTACTGCCATCAGATTTATTGCCTAAAATGCACTGTGGTGGTTGTTCGACTCAGCAGCTCAATAAACCACAAGGATCACACCAATGTCTTTTGAAGACAGTCTCAAATCCTGAGCCCATGGCAATGTCTTCCCCTGTAGGCTTATTAAATTCTGTCTTCAAATCCAAATCATGCATTTCAACCTGTCTGAAAGAATCACTATTCCCCAAGAATGCCTTAGATTTTTTCACTCCTGAACTTCTGTTTTATTCTTCTCTTTGATGGAAAAGTATCCCACCATAATCTCAGCCTATACATGTCTTTTGATGACTAGCAACGCCTTGATGACACAAATGGTGTCCACCCCTTTAGAATGATTTTACAATTGGTTAAGGGATATATGCTCCACGTGTTCCTAAGTTATTTTGTTTATATCAAATATTTGTCAATTAGATACTGCTCTGTAACATAGTGATTTGAATGAACATGCTTTATTTTTTTTCAGACCATATTCTCCTAAATTGATATACTATGAAATATATCTCTACAAAAGAGGGCTGACATGGACCTGCACATTGCGTTTAATTTCAGTGATTCTCACACAAGTTAAATATTCTTAGATTTGCATTTAACCCTAGTATTGCATAACATAAAGAGGAATGGTACTGCTCATGCTGATAATCAATAATTTTTTCTTTACTTAGAAAGACATCAAATAGCAAATAAAATATGTCATTACAAGTTGAAAGAGACTGTGTAAAAAAGGAAAACTTTTACCTTTAACACAGCACTTTTTTTTTCTACTTTGTGAAAAAGGGGTTCCCACTCTTTCATTTCACACTGGGCTCCACCAGTGATGTAGCTGAACCTGCTTCAGGTGACTCATCCCCAACAGACTAGTGACTACAGGTTCATGCAGGACCACAAAAGAACTGCCCGACCAAGACATTCTCCAATTCCTGACCCAAAAAATTGTGAAGAAAAAAATAAAATGATGGTTGCAATACATTGTTAAGTATATTTTGTCAAACTACAGTAGAAATCTGAACACCTGCTTTCCCGAGCTGATTCATGGCTCCTTCTGTGCTTATCTAAGCATCTAGGTCCATTTAAGGTTAATCATACCTGCAACGTTTTTGTAGTGTTCCTCTACCTCATTATCTTCTAAATTTCTTTTAACTTTTGTTGAATGGATGAACGTATAAATTATAACATTGCTTGGGAAATGAGAGAAAAATCACAAAAATGGGATTTTGGAACCCCAGGATTGGATCAATACTGGTAAATTCTAGATAAGCATGTATAAACTTTTGTTTCATCAAAGGTAGGCAATGTATTTGCAGAAGAGAATGGCTCTCTTCATGGACAAAAAATTTGTCTCAAAATGTATGGGACGACTGCAAGAAAACAAATGAATACCTAAATACCTAAGAAGATGAGAGTGTATGAAGAAATTAAAAACAGGAAGGAGGTCTCACAGAAGCTCATAAACTTGGACAGTGTGAAATGCAAGCACTGGATAGGAAATCATAACTGATTAAAACCCCTCAGTTTTGAAGAGTTTCTCTATGTAGATGACCATTAAAGAGCTTACAGTAGAACAGACTTCAACAATAATAGATCAGTTTGCAGTCAAGTTGCAAAACAATTACCGTGAAGACAACACTCTGTGGTTTCAGCAATGTAAAGTGTCTTTTTGATCACTCTTGCTAAACATTCAGTGACCTGATAGACACATATTGACTGGTACAAGCCAAACATCATTAAAAAGACCAACTGTTGAACACTTCCATCTGTACTTTGTCACGGTGGCTTGTCCTGAGACAAGTGAGGATACAGGGTTTCACAGCAACACAAGAGATAGATTACCAAAGATGTAAGCAGGATGTTATAAGAGGGGGTTTAAGAATCCTAAAGAGAGAATTTAAACTTGGGCTGGCAGTGTGAGTTTAATATTTCAACACACTTGAATTTTTTTAAGAATAGAGAACAAAGCTTCATACAACTTAAACTTTGTAAAAACAAAAAACCATTAAAAAGTTAAAAGTCTGAAATCTAAAATACCATACAAATGAACTTCTTTACAAAACAGACTCACAGGCATAGAAAACAAACTTATGCTTATCAAAGGTGAAAGGAGGTGGGGAGGGATAAATTAGGAATTTGGGATTAGCAGATACAAACTACTATATATAAAATAGATAAACAACAAGGTCCTATTGTGTGGCACAGGGAACTAAATTCACTATCCTATAATAAACCATAATGGAAAAGAATATGAAAAAGAATCTATATATATGAAACATTTTTCCATACAACAGAGACTAACAACAATGTAAATCAACTATACTTCAATAAAAAAATTAAAAGTCTGATGACAACTGGAAAAAATCATTTGGAATGTAATTAATATATAATGCAATCTTATATGTAAAAAAGAAAGAAGAATGCAAAGAAAAATATGGAAAAAGAAAAGTATATAAAAAGGCAAAATAGGATCTGCATTAGTCAAAAAATCTATAAAATAATATCTCATTAGCATCAAAGATATTTATTATAAATCCACATTGTAAACCAGTCTATGTATTTAACTGAAAAGAGTTAAGTATGTGGCACTGGTGGTAAGCTGTAGGAAAGACATTCTTAGATACTGCCAGGGGAAAGCATACTCATTCCAGAGGACAGTCCTACAATAAGCTAACAAGGTCTTTTGCACTTGAAAAATGTTTTTATTCTTGACCAATTAATTACTACAGATAAGACATGTGAGCAAAGATTTAGCCACGAGGATTGTAAATTCAGGATTACACACATTAACAAAAATATGAAGTTGTCTAAATGCCTACCTAAGTGAGAATGATGATGTAAATTGTGGTTTAGCCACATGATAGAATAGAGACTCTAAAACTTATATATTTTCAATGATTGTTTAATAACATGGAAAGGATTTCAGGATAAATATTAAGTTAAATAAAAACTACAAACAAACTTTTATATATATATATATATATATATATATATATATATATATATATATATATATATATATATATATATTACAATGGCACTTATTTAAATATACGTATGTATAGAAAGAGAAACTTGGAAGGGAATATAAAGACTTTAAGAGCGGTAAGGGCTGGGGCAGGATACATATGATGGTTAGTTACTGGGACTCTGTAATTCAGTTCTCTACAGTTTGAATTCTCTTTACCAATGGAGTTGAGCCATCTTAAGCAACCCGCTTCTTTTTTGTGCTTCAGTTTCCTAACCTATAAATAAGGTGTATAATAATAACTTTATGCTCATGAGGTTATTGGAAGAATTAAATGAGACAATCTATGGAGAAAATGTGAAAGAGTGCCTAGTGGCACTGAGTGCTCAATAAATATTAGGCAGTACCATTAATAATGGTATTAGAATGATGGCAAATTCTTCTCAATACTTTTCTGTATTTTCCAGTTTTTGAAATGATAAATAATTAATATTAGCTAGATCTTCATAATATTACAAATCCATATTTTACTGAGGGCAGTTAACTTCAAATGATAAACCACCTGGACCTCAAAAGATGGCAACAGTTTAAAACTAGTTATTTCCAGCATCTTTAAGTCATTTGAGAAGTATATTTGGTGATAGCATTTGAATAATTTTATTTTCCTGTTGTAATCATCTCTTCTGCTCAAAGCTTCACAGTTTATTATATTCAATTTTTCCATATATTTCACATGCCTTTACTTTTGTCTGCATTAAAAATAAAAAAAGAAAAGCTACTAGCATTACTTTCCATACACTGAGATGAAAAAATACAACAAAGAAAGCAACAAATCATTAATGCTTACTTACAGTAAAGAAAAAAAAAGCAGGAGAATGTATCAAAACAAGAGAAAATAGCCAGATTCACAATTCACTAGATTTTAAGGATACTTTAAGTTTTGCTTGCTAGATAATTTTGTTCCCTTTCAAAACTGTAGATAGTGTATCAAAAACATACACACACACACACATACACACACACACACACACACACACACGTCAGCAAGAGGCACAAGGAAGACTGACCCAAGGGAAAAAACCTGAGCCTGAGCAATGATGTCTGGTCCAAATTACACAGCATTAAGGGGTTGGCAAACTTCCTGATTTTCAAAATGTACCAAGTGATTTGCAGAATGCCACTTACCTTGTCCAGTTTCAGGCTCTCTGAACTCCACAGTGGAAACATCTATTGCCTTTTCTCAGTCAACACTAGCTCTTTGCAGAGGAGTTTTAATAGCCATTTAAATCATATTGCATCATTTCTATTTCCCTTTAACTCTCTAAAGGTATATTCTTTAATTCAGCAAGTATTTCAATAGATTAAAAAAAATCTATCATCTCCCTCATCATGAAAATAAGTTCAAGGGCTGGCATAGCCATGAAATTCATGGCTGCATGTATAGCAGTAGAGTTCATGCATGTGGGTCTATGATTTTTTTTAAGGAACTATTGCAGTGCCAGCTGCCTTCTTGCTGTTGGCTCCAGAAATTCTCCACGATTTCCATCCTAAAAATAAGCATTCTTTCTGCTCTGCTATCTTAAAAGGATTCTGCTGCCTTTTCTCACTTTTTTGGGCAAAACGTTAAAGAAATTACTTTTACTGTTTTCCCAACTCAAAAATGAATATACACATTAGCAGAAAAATGAAAAAAATATAGAAAAGTATAGAGATTTAAAATCTTCTACAATCCAGAAACCTAGAGTAATAATTTTCAAATTGCAATGTATTTCTTTTCATTTGCTCCCTTGTTTTCCTTTCTTTTTCTCTCCTTCCCTCTTTCTCTCCCTCCTTTCCTCCCTTCTCCCTTCTCTTCCTTCTTTCCCTTATCCTGCTGAATTTCCACTTAGTTCCTGAGGATCCTCCTGGCACCACACCTAAACATTGACTACTAGATTATCTGTCTCCAGACTACGAGGCTGTAGGGAGAGAATCCTGTCAACAACCAGCATGCATGCCACCTCTTCCAAGTAGCCCTCCTTGAAGCATTCCCCCCTAACTTTACCTCTACAGATCTAATCATTTCTTTCTTTGTAGTATCTCCATTTTAAGTGCATGCTTCTATTGCTGCATATCAAAGTGAAGTATAACTAGTTCGCTTCCTCAACCAATGTTTCTGTTAGATTATAAATATATTCCAACAACTCTATACATGTTTTAGACTACCTGCGAATGCCTGTTCAATTAAGTAAATTTATATATTTTGAATCCTGAATACCCAGTGAGGAGCTCATAAGTAGCAGATATTCAGTATGTGTTAGCTGGATGATTAAACGCATAAACGCTCCTTGTATTCTGAGAAACTCAACTAGCCTAACTGCTCTCTTCCCAAAATAAGTGCCACCTATTGTTCTCAGAAAACCAACCACAAGCTTGAAAGTGAAAGAAAGCTGAGTAAAGTGGGGAAGTTGGCAGGGCTTTGGTCTTCTAAATAAAACGAAATTCTAAACAACACTGTCCCCACTCAGTCATCCTCCCTGACTCCAAATTTATTCCTCACATCTTATCTCCTTGTCCATTCTCTCTTGGCTTTGATCTCAGCTATTCTGTTTGCAGTCTCTGCTTACCTTTTTACTTGGACTTATCTCTTGTCTGAATGATTCAGTTTTGGTCCATCTCCAAATCAGTTTACAAATCATGGACAAGATTTATTTTGCATGTTGTGTTTACACACTTGTAGACATTTGAATTTGTCTGCTTCAGGTTTGGGATTTATTATTTCTAAGCCTGCAGCCCTTTGGCCCTTAATGAATTCACTTGGCTTCTTTAGCTTGAGAAAGAATATTACCTTCCACTTCCCTTCTTTCTTGGAAGGGAGGCAAGAATGCTTTTATATTGTTTTGTCTTATTTGAGGCTGAAGTGAGGGACACTTAAGGCAACTTTTTCCCTAGAAAAAAGCTACATGGTGGTTAATACATATTTTACAAGGCAATGTCCATCATTTGCAATCTCAGACACAATGTACAGATAACTCTTGAATATTCTGAATATGACTTATTCTCATATTTTACCACAGTAATATTTATTGTAAAGGAGCTTCTTTTTAAGAAGAGAGACAAATATTCTAAATATTTACATCCTAAGAAGTAGAATATTGCTTGTGGATGGCACTAAGGGAGAAGTTTAAATTTAGGATGGAAACCATAACAATTTACTCTGTAGTTAGGAGACTGTTTCCCAGTTATCAAAACACAGCTATAAACTCAATGGAAAAAAGACAGTCTTTTCAACAGATAGTCCTGGAATAACTAGACATCCACAGGCAAGAAAATGAACCCTAACATATTCCATGCATTTTATTTTAAAGATTAGCTGAAAATTAATCATAGATTACATGTCAAATATAAAAATATAAAACTTTGAGGAGGAAACAAAATGTATTTGTGACCTTAAGGTTTTTAGATAGGACATCAAAAGCATGATCCATAAGAAAAAAAATGGTAAATTGGACTCTGTCAGAATTAAGCCCTGTTTGTGATGGTTCTATGAAATAGTGTTAAGAGATAGAAAATAAGCTACAGACTACAAGAAAATATTTGCATATTCTATCCAGGTAAAGGACTTGTATCCAGAATATATAAAGAACATTTAAAACTCAACAATAAGAAAACAGAAAACTTAATTTAAAAAAAAAAATGCTAATGATCTGAACAGACACTTCATCAAAGATAAATTAATGACAAATGAGCATATAAAAAGTAGCATGGTATCATTAGTTCTTAGGAAAATGCAAATTTAAACTACAATGAGATACAACTGCACACCTATTAGAAAGGCTAAAAACAACCAAGCAAACACTGATGATATGACATGCTGACAACACTGGAGAATGACTAGGCCTCTCATTCATTCATGATGGGAATGCAAAATGGTACAACTGTTTTCAAAACAAACTTGGTGTTTTGTTTTTGTTTTTCATAAAGTTAGACATACATTTACCATACAGCCTAGCAATCCTACTCTTATTTATTCATGTAACATAATGGATGAATCTTAAATGCATTTTGCTAAGTGAAAGAAGCCAAACCAAAAAAGGGGGCTGCATGCAATCATTTATAAGGCATTCTAAAACTGGCAAAATTATACTGAAAACAGAAGAGTCGTTGACAGCAGTTGGGAGAGGGGTATTGACTACAAAATGGCCTCACCAAGGAATTTTTTTTAACACCTTAATTGGAATATAATTGTTTTAGAAATGGTGTGTTAGCTCTTTCTGTATAACAAAGAAAATCAGCTATACTATATATATATCCCCATATCTCTTCCCTCTTACATCCCCCTCCCTCCCACCTTCCCTATCCCACCCCTTTAGGTGGTCACAAAGCACTGAGCTGATCTCCCTGGGCTATGTGGCTTCTTCCCACTAGCTATATATTTTACATTTGATAGTGTATATATGTCCATGCCACTCTCTCACTTTGTCCCAGCTTACCCTGCCCCCTCCCCGTGTCCTCAAGTCCATTCTCTACGTCTGCATCTTTATTCCTGTCCTCCCCCTAGGTTGGTCAGAACATTTTTTTTTCTTTTTTGGTTCCACATATGTGTTAGCATACAGTATTTGTTTTTCTCTTTCTGACGTACTTCACTCTGTATGACAGAATCTAGTTCCATCCACCTCACTAAAAATAACTCAATTTTGTTTCTTTTTATGGCTGAGTAATATTCCATTGTATATATGTACCACATCTTCTTTATCAATTCATCTTGCATTAATTTTGTATCCTGCTACTTTACCAAATTCATGGATTAGCTCTAGTAGTTTTCTAGTAGCATCTTTAGTATTCTCTATGTATAGTATCATGTGACAGTTTTGCTTCTTCTTTTCCAATTTGGATTCCTTTTATTTCTTTTTCTTCTGTGATTACTGTGGCTAAAACTTCCAAAACTATGTTGAATAGTAGCAGTGAGAGTGGGCAACCTTGTCTTGTTCCTGATCTTAGAGGAAATGGTTTCAGTCTTTCACCACTGAGAATGATGTTGGCTGTGGGTCTGTCATATGTGGCCTTTATTATGTTGAGGTAAATTTCCTCTATGCCTATGTTCTGGAGAGTTTCATCATAAATGAGTGTTGAACTTTGTCAGAAGCTTTTTCTCTCTCAACTGAGATTATCATACCGTTTTTATCCTTCAATTTGTTAATATGATGTATCACATTCATTGATTTGCATATATTGAAGAATCCTTGCATTCCTGGGGTAAACCCCACTTGATCACGGTGTATGATCCTTTTAATGTGCTGTTGGATTCTCTTTGTTAGTATTTTGTTGAGGATTCTTGCATCTATGTTCATCAGTGGTACTAGCCTATAGTTTTCTTTTTTTCTGGCATCTTTCATTCTGGTATCAGGGTGATGGTGGCCTCGTAGAATAAGTTTGGGAGTGTTCCTCCCTCTGCTATATTTTGGAACAGTTTGAGAAGGAAAAGTGTTATCTCTTCTCTAAACGTTTGATAGAATTCACCTGTGAAGCCATCTGGTCCTGGGCTTTTGTTTGTTGGAAGATTTTTAATCACGGTTTCAATTTCAGTGCTTGTGACTGGTCTGTTCACATTTTCTATTTCTTCCTGGTTCAGTCTCAGAAGGTTGTGGTTTTCTAAGAATTTGTCCATTCCTTCGTGGTTGTCCGTTTTATTGGTATACAGCTGCTTGTAGTAATCTCTCATGATCTTTTGTATTTCTGTAGTGTCAGTTGTTACTTCTTTTTTCATTTCTAATTCTGTTGACTTGAGTCTTCTTTTTTTTCTTGATGAGTCTGGCTAATGGTTTATCAATTTTGTTTATCTTCTCAAAAAAAACAGCATTTAGTTTTATTGACCTTTGCTATTGTTTCCTTCATTTTTTTTTCATTTATTTTGGAACTGATCTTTATGATTTCTTTCAATCTGCTAACTTTGAGGGGTTTTTTTTGTTGTTCTTCTTCTTCTTTCTCTAATTGCTTTAGGTGTAAGGTTAGGTTGTTTATTTGAGATTTTCCTTGTTTCCTAAGGTAGGACTGTATTGCTAAAAACTTCCCTCTTAGAACTGCTACTGCTGCATCCCATAGGTTTTGGGTCATTGTGTTTTCATTGTCATTTGTTTCTAGGTATTTTTTGATTCCTCTTAGGTTTCTTCAATGATCTCTTGGTTATTTAGTAGCGTATTGTTTAGCCTGCATGTGTCTGTATTTTTTACAGTTTTTTTTTTCCTGTAATTGATATCTAGTCTCATAGGATTGTGGTCAGAAAAGATACTTGATATGATTTCAATTTTCTTAAATTTACCCAGGCTTGATTTGTGACTCAAGATATGGTCTCTCCTGTAGAATGTTCCATGAGCACTTGACAAGTGTATTCTGTTGTTTTTCGATGGAATATCCTGTAAATATCAATTAAGTCCATCTTGTTTAATGTGTCATTTAAAGCTTGTGTTTCTTTATTTATTTTCATTTTGGATGATATGCCCATTGGTGAAAGTGGGGTGTTAAAGTCCCATACGGTTATTGGGTTACTGTCAATTTCCCCTTTTATGGCTGTTAGTATTTGCCTTATGAATTGAGGTCCTCCTATGTTGGGTGCATATTTACAATTGTTATATCTTCTTCTTGGATTGATCCCTTGATCATTATGTAGTGTCCTTCTTTGTCTCTTGTAATAGTCTTTATTTTAAAGTCTATTTTGTCTGATATGAGAATTGCTACTCCAGCTTTCTTTTGATTTCCATTTGCATGGAATATCTTTTTCCATCCCCTCACTTTCCGTCAGTATGTGTCCCTAGATCTGAAGTGAGTAAACAGCATATATACAGGTCTTGTTTGTAGACAAGCATATATACAGGTCTTGTTTTTGCATCCATTCAGCCAATCTATGTCTTTTGGTTGGAGCATTTAATCCATTTACATTTAAGGTAATTATAGATAGATATGTTCCTATTACCATTTCTTAATTGTTTTGGGTTTCTCTTTGTAGGTCTTTTCCTTCTCTCTTGTGTTTCCTGTCTAGAAAAGCTCCTTTAGCATTTGTTGTAAAGCTGGTTTGGTGGTGCTGAATTCTCTTAACTTTTGCTTATCTGTAAAGGTTTTAATTTCTCTGTCAAATCTGAATGAGATCCTTGCTGGGTAGAGTAAACTTGGTTGTAGCTTTTTTCCCTTTCATCACTTTAAATATGTTCTGCTACTCTGGCTTGCAGAGTTTCTGCTGAAAGATTGGCTGTCAACCTAATGGGGATTCCCTTGTATGTTATTTGTTGCTTTTCCCTTGCTGCTTTTAATATTTCTTCATTGTATTTAGTTTTTTGATAGTTTGATTAATATGTGTCTTGGTGTGTTTCTCCTTAGATTTATCCTGAATGGGACTCTCTGTGCTTCCTGGACTTGATTAACTATTTCCTTTCCCATATTATGGAAGTTTACAACTATAATCTCTTTAAATATTTTCTCTGACCCTTCCTTTTTCTCTACTGGGATCCCTATAATTCGAATGTTGGTGCATTTAATGTTGTCCCAGTGGTCGCTGAGATTATCCTTAATCCTTTTTATTCTTTTTTCATAATTCTCCTCTGTGGTAGTTATTTCCACTATTTTATCTTCCAGGTCTCTTATCTGTTCTTCTGCCTCAGTTATTCTGCTATTGATTCCTTCTAGTGAATTTTTAATTTCATTTATTTTGTTGTTTAGCATTGCTTGTTTGCTGTTTAGTTCTTCTAGGTCCTTGTTAAATATTTCTTGTATTTTCTCCATTCTATTTCCAAGATTTTGGATCATCTTTACTATCATTACCCTGAATTCTTCTTCAGGTAGACTGCCTATTTCCTCTTCATTTTTTTGGTCTGGTGGGTTTTTATCTTGCTCCTTCCTCTGCTGCATATTTCTCTATCTTGTCATTTTGTTTAATGTACTGTGTTTAGGGTCTCATTTTCACAGGCTACAGGTTCGTATTTCCTGTTGTTTTTGGTGTCTGCCCCCAGTGGGTTATGTTGGTTCAGTGGCTTTTGTAGGCTTCCTGGTGGAGGGGACTGTTGCCTGTGTTCTGGTGGGTGGGGCAGGATCTTGTCTTTCTGGTGGGCAGGGCTGTGTCCTCTGGTGTGTTTTAGGGTGTCTGTGAACTTAGTATGATTTTAGGCAGCCTCTCTGTTAATGGGTGGGGTTGTGTTCCTGTCTTCCTAGTTGTTTGGCATGGGGCATCCAGCACTGGATTTTGCTGGCCGTTGGGTGGAGCTAGGTCTTAGCATTGAGTCAGAGATCTCTGGGAGATTTCTCGCCAATTGATATTACGTGTGGTCAGGAGGTCTCTGGTGGTCCAGTGTCCTGAACTCGCCTCTCCAACCTCAGAGGCTCAGGCCTGACACCAGGCCAGAGTACCAAGACCCTGTAGTCACATGGCCTGGCCACAGACCCAGAGTAGAAACATTGAGAGATTCTCACCTTGCATTTCAAACAAATCTCGAGAGCTCCCTCCCCACCAGCAACATATGGCAGCTTCTCCCACACATTCAGACAGGCCTAGGCCTCTGTAGTAAACAGACCAACCATGCACCATTCCCCCTCATCAAGGAATTTTTAAGGTGATGGAAATATTCTGTATACTAGCTTGGTGGCTGATACATGACTATGAATTTTTCAAACCCCATACAACTGTACACCACAAAGAGTGAATCTGATATGTGGTTTTTAGAAAACAAAAGGAAACGATGGCAGAAGATCCTGGGACAGAATGCAGATTGTTAAAGTGAATCTAAATGTACTGCAGTTGTTGAACTTGACCTCTCTGTAGGGGGTGCAAAAAAGGAGTAGATCTAAGTCCTTCTGGAAAATGGTGTTTTGACGAAACACTGTAAGACTAAACATAAAATGAATTGTACATAAACACTGTATGGATTCATAACTCAGAAACTACTTTTCATGTAGTTTAGAGCTTAGTTTAATTATACAAATAAGTATATAAATTGTAGTTAGTGGGAGCCATGTTTCATATGGTCTGAGAAAAAACTCACAAGTAAGCAAAGAAGGAAGGTTGGCATGAACCCTGTGGTGCTAAACTAGACTCAGATATTATAACTATAAAATCATGTTTACTTTAATAGGTAAATAGTGATATTACACACTCAAGTGCATTCATATACATGAGTATATATTCCAGCTCAGGAAACTGAGCTCCATACACTGAGCAGGATGAAAAGCAATGACATCGTGAGCACACCCAGCATCAGAGTTTGGTTTCTAAGTATCATTCTCTGATAAAGTGTTGTGAGGCTCTGTCTTAGTGAGTGTTGACTACAGCAAAGTACCATAGCCTGGGTGGCTTATAAACAATAGGATTCTTTTTCTCTCTCAGTTCTGGAGGCTGGAAATTTGAAATTAGGATGCCAGCATTCCACTTCTGGTGAGAGCCTGTTCCTGGTGTAGACTGCCGACTTCTCAATGTATCCTCATATGGTAAGACAGATAGCAAGAAAGACAGCAAGCTAGCTTTCTGAACTCTTCTTACAAGGGCATTGATCCTATTCATGAGGGATCCACTCTCATGACCTAATTACTTCCCAAAAGCCCCACCTCCAAATAACATAACATTGGGGATTATATTTCACCACATGAATTTCTGGAGGGATACAAACATTTAGTCCATAGCAGACCCTTTAGAGAGATAGCTGATTCTAGACATAGGGCAGGGGAAAGACATGAGAGCAAGGAGTATTTTATAGTCAGAAAGTGAGGAGGTGCTTAAACAAACAAACAAAAAAAGATAGGGCTGCAACAAAAGGGGACAGAGACCAACCTGAAAAATCTTTTAATGGCCAAAACTAGACTAATTTAAGTAACAAACCAATAAAGATAACATTGTCTATAACTCAAAGAATAAAGCAATATCCATATGTCTATACTTATCTTAATAAATGATTGAATTCATAAGTAAATGCAAAAGGGCTGGATCTTCTCTAAAGAACAATTTCAATAATAAATGTAAGTGGAATGAAAGAAATAGAAAATCACACCATTGGACACCATAGGGTAATTACTGCAGGCAAAGTCTATGAATGGATAATAAAAATAGTGGACAAAACTCTAAGAAGAAATGAAATATGTGCTAATCCTTGAAGTATATTAATTACTGTGGTGTCTTTAACACTTGTCAATAAATTCTTTGTTGTTTCCCTCCAGAAGGTAGAGGTTAATATTCCTGCCCTTGAATGTGAGTTGGACTTAGTGATTCACTTTCAGTGAACAGAGTATGGAAGTGGGGAGGGAAGGGTAACCTTACAGTAGAGAATCTGGCAAACACCACTTTAACCTGATGATGAAGATTTACATCACCAGTAATAAGTTATGCTGATGTTATGTAAACCCTGCTATGAAGGAATTAAAAGGTGAATTGACCTTTGTGGTATTCTTCCCCCAAATCAATAACTTCAGTGTAATTAGGAGAAACCAACAAACTCAAAACAAGGGACAGTCTACAAGAATACCTGACCAGTACTCTTAAAAAAATGTCAAGGTCATGAAGACAAGGAAAGATGGAAGAACATTTGCAGATTGGAAGAGATTAAAGAGAAATCACAACTAAATACAACACACTATCCTGGACTCTTGGGACACAAAAAGATATCACTGGGAAAAAAAGATAAGTAAGATCTGAATAAAGCCTATAATTTAGTTAATAGTACTATACCAATTTTAATGTCTCAGATTTGAAAAACATATTAAGGTTATGCAAGATGTTCACATATCAGAAATTGGACGGAACATACACAGGAAGTTTCTGTTCTGACTACACATCTCTTCTATAAATCTAAAATTATTTCCAAATGATGTTTAAAAGAGAAAGAAATCCAGGCTTTCTCTAGAAGCACTGTGTGTTAAAACAGTGTCAGGAAATCATATAGCTGATTGAAAGTTTAGCTGTATACTATGTAAATATATTTTAAAATACAGTTCATAAGGTGACTGCTCATGCAGACCAGGGCAAGTAATCAGTAAATATTGAGTAGGACAATGTCCTAAAGCTGTGGGCTAGTCCCCTGCACTGAAAGTGAAACAGGCTGTGCCTCGGTTTAGAAAATAAACATCTTGTGTTTCCATGACATGAATTTATACAAACATCTAAACTCTAATTTTCCCAATCTCTGGATTCTGCCAACCCCTATAAAATGAGCTTCTTCCTCATCCAAAGAAATAAACCATGAGTCATTAGACAAAGAAGAAACCATTTACAGCATAAGAAACTTTGCAAGTCAAAGCTCAAAAACATAAGAGAAGGGATAAAGTTGTAGAGTCAAAAGTAATTGATTTGTGTTGCTGAAGCCAATGACTGATTTGGAAGGAAAAGGAGCTCTCAGCATACAGAGTCCAGTTAGAACTGGACTAGAACATGAACATGGGGATACTTATCCTGGGACTAGGCAATTTAAAAGGAGTGAAAAATACCCCCAGGCTACACCTAGATGAGTATCTATCTTGCTTACAAAACCCCATTCATATATATTTTCTAGCCTTAAAAACAACACCTATAAATTGGCAAACTCAAGGTTGACTCTGAAACACAAGGAACTACTAGCAACAATGGAAAATGACACAAAAGAAGTTAACATCCTTGATTTTGTGTTCTATTTGCTCCTAAGAGCAAATTTAAAGCTAAGATATGAACACAAACACAACCATTTTTTCCTGTCACTACTATAGCCTTGAATGAGAACTGTGAATTCATGATACGGTTAAAGTGAGGATGCAAGTTCCATTATTGATGAAAAACAAGTAATTCGTAATGGGAAATTACACCCTAAGATGCTGAGATCTTGGCTAAGTTAATAATGCAAGTCACCATTAACTATCCTCTGGGGAAGACGTTGGTCCACATTCCTGGTGTTCCCAAAGGCAAAATTGATATATGTGTCCCCTTAAGATGATTTCCTTAGGGATACAAGATTCTTTAGGGAATTTATGTGTAGGGTAAGTATCATAAACCTGGCACTTGGAGGAAGTGTATATTATCATTGTCATTAAGTAGTTTTGTCTTTCCCTTAAAGCTAGAATTTAGAGTTTAAGAATTATTTTCTTCTATTAAGTAGCTATATTTGTGTGCATGCAATCAATATGATAAAAAAATGTTATTTTACTAACAGTCCTATATTGCATACTGGTTGCTGTAAGAGCAAAGCATTTAAAATAGTACTGCTAAGAAGAGGGCAACTAATACTTCTTGGGCAATGGCAATGTACAGAGTATATTTTAGGTGCTTTATAATTAGTATTTTATTTAACCTTCAAAACAACCTAAAAGTGCTCTTATGTTTACTTTACAGATGAGGAAACAAACTAAAGTTTAGAAAAGTCAAGGTCCTTCTTGACTCCACATTTCTTTGGTTGCCTAAATAAATATTCTGCACCTGGGTAGGCAGGAGACAATCCAGAACACCAAAAATAACCCGAAGGGCTGTTATATTTTATCTGCACAACTTAAAGTTTGTTATGTGTTCTTCAGAATTGATTGGCTTTTTTGCTTGATCAAAACAAATAAATGATTTCCAGCAGTTATGGAAGGTGGTGTACTAGAAAATGTGAGAAATGCAAAGAAAAATAAAATTTACTGTCTCACCCCAAGAACCTTAAGATCTTTCAGGGGAAAATAAAGTCAAAATGAGGAGATAAAGATTAATATTTTTAAAACAAATTTTAAGACCACTATATGATAAATCTCCCAAGAAGAGATTAATTCACGATTAAGTATTAAATGAACTGTGCACTAATTCACGATTAAGTATTAAATGAATGAACAGAACATTTGCTGGACCACTGTTCCCTGGCAGTGGAGTCAGGCAGGCTGTCTGAGCTACCAGCCTGCCCGGCCACATCCCAATATGGTGGCAGTGACACCTGGCAGGTGACAGCATTTTGGGCCCTCTACCACCTCTGATTGTTCCTGCCCCACACTTGACTTCAGGGACTACCTAGAACAGTGTGGTGCACAGAATAATGTTAGTCTGGACACTATCTGTCAAAAAGAAATCAATTCAGACATTGCAAGTTACTACTTAAAAACTTCTATAGTGATTTGACAGGATAATATTATGACTGCTGATTCTGAGATTTGGGGACTTGACTTTTTAATGTCTCTGTATTATTCATTCCATTTTTCTAGCAATTCCTTTTTATTCTGTTATAGAAGTATCATTCTGCAGCCAGTTAGAAATAAGAAATATTAAAAAATACATAACTTGTGCTTTATATAGCTGCTTTGAAATGGATCCTACTAGAGTTCTTGGCCATTGGAAGAGTGTTGTCCTCGAAGAAGGCTGCTGAGAAAAATCTCAAGGCACAAATCAGCCTCACATGTCCTTATGATCAGTAGGTAACAAGCCAGCTACTTTCAAAGGAGAGCCAGTCATGAGGTAAAACTTGAGTGAAGTTTCTAATTACTCTCTTATCCACATGATCTCTCTGTTTCTCTTCTCCAGCCCATGGATTACTACAGCCAGTCTCGGGAAAAGGAAAACTTAGGTTCCAAATGTCTACCCATTCCTTTTTATATTAAGTGATTTAAATTCTGCTGTGCCTCTACAATGACTTACGATCTGGAAAAGTACTTGAACACTTATGTTTAATTCTCTAAGCAGGGTGCAGACATGGGGGATGTTTGGGGTTGCAAATGAAGAAAATAATTGAAGTTGTTAGGAAGGACATCACTTTTATTAATTAATACTTGGAAATATCCCACCACAAACAAAACAATAATTTCTATGTAGATTCAGCAAATTATTCCAGGCTAAGTTACCAGGAAAGATGCCATAGAAGAAGCCAATTGGAGATTGAGAAAAATTAGAAGAAACTTGGTAATTGTGTAAGAAAAGAAAGAATATTCTACAAGGTGGCCAAAAATCTGGGAAACTAAGAAAATATACATAAAAAGCATTTATTTATGTTTCATGACAATATGTAATCAATTCACACTGAGACAGGCTGGGACCTGGGACCGGGACTCTTTCCTGCACTTCTTGCACCTAGACAAACATCTCCTTGAGCAACAAAATACAAAGAAACTATAAGAGACTAAAAATAACTGCGTGCATGCACAGTTGGAGCAAATTATGGACAATAAGTTACAAAAAAAAGACCAAAAAAACCCAACTGCCACTCCTGAAGAGCCAGGAGCAAAAGCAGGGTGCCAGAAGCAAAAGCAGGGCACTGTGCATGCCCCCTGCACTCAACACCACCAAAGGGGTGGGCAGACCACCTAAGCCACACCTCCAGTCTGACCCCTGGACCCGCCCCTCCCCTAACCCCATATAAGGAACCAGCTCACCCCCACCTCAGGGAGCAAGCAATGGAATCTGTTACTTGTTCTAGCTCCCCTCTGTTGCAGCAGGGGCCCCAATAAAGTCTTGCCTGAATTTTTTGTCTGGTCTCTTGTCAATTTCTATCGATTAAGGAGACCAAGAACCCTGGTAGGTAACAATACCATGTTCAATATGATGTCCCTCATAAGCAATGTGCACAGTCCATTGCTGTGCAATGGAAAACTGCAGTAACAGGTGTGTTAGTACATTTCCATCAGTCCCAGCATATGTATCTGTGATTTGAATTTCTTCAGTGAATAAACTTGGGCTTACAGCATTACTGTGTAGAAGTAAACAAGAGCTTCCTTCAGATCTGACCAGCCAAGAGCCCACTCTGCATGGCCACATCATTCAATCCAGTCCTGGAAATTATCATACAAAGGGCCCCTTATCGAACCCTCTTGCACATTTGGTGGGAATGTAAACTGATACAGCCACTATGGAGAACAGTATGGAGGTTCCTTAAAAACTAAAAATAGAACTACCATATGACCCAGTAATCCCACTACTGGGTGTATACCCTGAGAAAACCATAATTCAAAAAGAGTCATGTACCACAATATTCATTGCAGCACTATCCACAACAGCCAGGACACGGAAGCAACCTAAATGTCCATCGACAGATGAATGATAAAGAAGATGTGGCACATATATACAAGGGAATATTACTCAGCCATAAAAAGAAACGAAACTGAGTTATTTGTAGTGAGGTGGATAGACCTAGAGTCTGTCATACAGAGTGAAGTAAGTCACAAAGAGAAAAACAAATACCATATGCTAACACATATATATGGAATCTAAAAAAGAAAAAAAGAAGGTTCTGACAAACCTTGGGGCAGGGCAGGAATAAAGATGCAGATGTAGAGAATGGACTTGAGGACAGGGGAGGTCGAAACGTAAGCTGGTACAAAGGGACAGAGTAGCATTGACATATATATGCTAACCAAATGTAAAATAGAGAGCTGGTGGGAAGAAGCTGCATTGCACGGGGAGATCAGCTGCGTGCTTTGTGACCACCTAGAGGGGTGGAATAGGGAGTGTGAGAGGGAGACGCAGGAGGGAGGGCATATGGGTATATATGTATATGTATAGCTGATTCACTTTGTTATACATCAAAAACTAACACACCATTATAAAGCAATTATACACCAATAAAGATATTAAAAAAATAAACAAAGAGCCCCTTATCAATGGAAATATTGGGCAGTGTGTCAACATGTTTGAATCACTCAAGGTGACCTTCCCCTCCTTAGACCATCAAGGAGAGGCATTAAGTAGTCACTTTTCATGGTCAAATAAGCCAAATATTGCATGTACCTCTATACCTCATGGACAGGCTATATGTTGAAACACCGAAGCTGAATATTTTGAAGGGAGGCACAGGGAGCTGTCAAGGGTTAGATTTGAATATTTTGATATTATGCTAAGAAAGCAACCAGGCCTTGAATTCCAAACTAAAATATATATAGTTATATCCTTAGCACTGTGGAGTCATTGAAGATTTCCGAGCAAAAGAATGAGATCTTAAAAGGTGTGTATTGAAATGCCACGGAGCGGCTGGGCCCCTGAGCCATGGCCGCTCAGCCTGCACGTCCGGAGCCTCTGCTCCACAATGGGAGAGGCCACAACAGTGAGAGGCCTGCATACCGCAAAGAAAAAAAAAAGGTGTGTATTGAAAGGTGGGTTGAGTCATAAAACAGTGAGAGAAATTAGTCTACTATCATGGCAGCGGAAATGACATGAATTCTTTCCCCAATCATTTCAGGGCAATGGGAATGAAAGTCAAGAGGTTCCAGAGTACTTGAAAAGCAAGAATACGCCTACGCTCAGTGGCTAACTGGATAGTTTGAAAGGGAAATGGGAAAGGCAGCTTTTAGGTGTTGAGCCTGGTAACAGTGAAGAACAAAATCTGACTCCATATTAGATCTGTTCCTTTTCCTGTGCTTAGTCATACTGGCTTTGCACCTTTCGTAAAAGAATGTTGCCTATAGCCTGAAATACACAGGATAGCCTATTCTCAGGGATCTGAGAGTCCATTCATGTAGAGATAAAAAGTTGCAGAATGGAGAATAACATTTGTTTTACTGGAGGTTTACAGCAACGTCATGAACTGACCTCCACGGACAGCTCTACAAGAACAAAGGATTCCAGCACCACGAAGTTTGCAACAAGTAACCAGGGCCCTCCCTCACCCTGCCTTTAAAAGTGCTTTGCTGAAACCCTTTGAGGAGTCTGGGGTTCTTTGGGGCATGATCCACCCATCTCCTTGCATGGCTCTGCAACAAACCTTTCTCTGCTCCCAACTCTAATGTTTCGGTACTGTTTGGCCTCACTGTGTGTCAGGCACACAAACTTGTGTTGGATAACAATGGGGCAGGTCAGTTGAAGAAATTGGTTTGGGTTTAACAGATGTTCAGTCTTTGATCCTGGCAAGCCTGCAGCTCAGCACTCCATCCAATGGGGCATTCAATCCACAGCTGAAAATATGGAGCTTAAGCTCAGGAGACATGTAAGAGCACCTTTGGAATTTATCCATTTTATATTTCTGATAATAATGCCTAGAAATTTATAGTCCATGACAATAGTCAATTTTTCGGTTAGTAAATCTCTTCCTTGACTTAGCACTCCTCCACCAGAATAAAGTTACTGAAAAATCTCTTGAGATTTTTTTTCCCTTAGTAAACAAGCCTTTATAAAATCTACAGTTCCAAAATGTGTTAGTACTCTGTGCAAGCACCTGCCTAAGGGTGAAAAAAAAATAAATGAGCCATTATTAAACTTTTTGCTCCAGGGTTTAGAATACCTGCAGTTTGTCACAATGTGTTGCTTTGTTATAACTGCCTAAGACTTGTGAAGTGATTCATCTTGAAATTGTGTTAGTCTTTGGAGAGTTTCAAGAGATATTCCTTACTTAGCTTTGAAGCAAAGTAATACCAGGTAACTGAACATGAAAAGACATTGAAAATATAAAAACTGAAAAGTAGAGTATAATAAATATGAGTTATATTCTCATTATCAATCCAGGAAGTGGAATTTCTTCTATGTCTTTTGCTTCTTAACAAATATGCCAATAAAAGTGAAACCCTTAAGTACTTTGAATCAGGATCATCACATCTAAAGAGACACGCTTAGAATGATCAATATTTAATGTCCCTTTCAGGCACATCAGTTCCCAAAGTACAACTGATAAGTTTGAAATAGGATGGGTTTCAAACTGTGTTTAATATCCCTTAAGTACAAATGACTCAACTCTGTAACTTCACAGTCTATACACTGAATTTACTATTTCATGGAACATTCCAAATGCAGGTATTTCATGCCACACAGGTGTATTCAAAAGTAATAGCAGATACTAAAAATGTTCTGGGTGCAGCTATACTTTAGGTAAAAATTGTTTGGATAAATTTTTTAGCTCCTCTGTCATACAACTTGGCATGTACACAGAAGAATAAACATCAGGTCACTGACTCTTCCAAGGTCTCAATACCAGCTGTGATTTCCAAACTTTATCCCTGAGGAACTGTGACCTTGGCTTATTCCAGATGCAAAACGGTCTATTTTATTTTTTTTAAGTTGCTGCACTTGCATCAAAATTGCCAAAGACATGAGGAAATGACTTCTGAGTGAACAGATCAATGTTCCGTAAGTATGAACTCAATGGAAAACTAGACATACTGTGTTATGGACTAAATGTTTGCATCCCTGACCCCCAATTCATATGTTGAAATCCTAGCCCCCAATGTGATGGTACTGGGAGGAGAGGCTTTGGGGAGGTAAGTAGGTCATGAGGATAGAGCCCTCATGATGGGATAAAGAAGAGAATGATGATTTACTCTCACTGTATAAGCTCTCCAAATGTAGAGTTGTAATAGGGAAGAAACTTTGTATTCTTTTCTTTTTTTCAAATCAAATTAGTAAGATTTTATTCTGAAGACAAAATATCAAATAAGGTTCTAGATAACAGTAATATTCATGTGTCCTTGTATTGGATATATTTTTATTCTTTTATGAAGCAGTTTCTTATTAGTTATCTATTTTATACATATTAGCGCATATATGTCTATTCCAGTCTCCCAATTCATCCCCCCCCCACACACACACACACAGTTTCCTCCCTTGGTGTCCGTACGTTTGTTCTCTACATCTGTGTCTCTATTTCTGACTTGCAAACGGGTTCATCTGTACCATTTTTCTAGATTCCAAATATATGCATTAATATATGATATTTGTTTTTCCTTTCTTTTTAAAATTTTTATTTATTTTTAATTTATTTTTATATTTTAATTTTAAAAAATTTTAACATCTTTATTTGAGTATAATCATTTTACATTACTGTGTTAGTTTCTGCAGTAGAAGAAAGTGAATCAGCTATACATATACAATATTCCCATATCCCGTACCTCTCGCATCTCCTTCCCACCCTCCCTATCCCACCCTCTAGGTGGTCACAAAGCACCCAGCTGATCTCCCTCTGCTGTGTGGCTGCTTCCCACTAGCTATCTATTTTATATTTCGTAGTGTATATATGTCAATATCACTCTCTCATTTCGTCCCAGCTTGGATGCAGATGTAGAGAATGGACTTGAGGACACAGGGAGGGGGAAGGGTATGCTGTTTTTCCATTTCTGACTTACTTCACTCTGTATGACAGTCTCTAAGTCCATCCAAGTCTCTACAGAGGACCCAATTTCGTTCCTTTTTATAAATGAGTAATATTCCATTATATATATGTACCACATCTTCTTTACCCATTCATCTGTCAATGGGCATTTGTTGCTTCCATGTCCTGGCTATTGTAAACAGTGCTGCAATGAACATTGGGGTGCATGTGTCTTTTTGAATTATTGTTTTCTCTGGGTATATGCCCAGTCATGGGATTGTTGGGTCATATGGTAATTCCACTTTTAGTTTTTTAAGGAACCTCCAAACTGTTCTCCATAGTGGCTGTATCAATTTACATTACCACCAACAGTGCAAGAGGGTTCACTTTTCTCCACACCCTCTCTGCATTTGTTGTTTGTAGATTTTCTGATGATTCCCATTTTCACTAGTGTGAGGTGATATCTCATTGTAGTTTTGATTTGCATTTCTCTAATAATTAGTGATGCTGAGCAGCTTTTCATGTGCCTCTTGGCCATCTGTATGTCTTCTTTGGAGAGATGTCTATTTTGGTCTTCTGCCCATTTTTGGATTGGGTTGTTTGTTTTTTTAATATTGAGCTGCATGAGCTGTTTATATATTTTGGAGATTAATCTTTTGTCAGTTGATTCGTTTGCAAATATTTTCTGCCATTTTCAGGGTTGTCGTTTCATTGTGTTTATAGTTTCTTTGCTGTGCAAAAACTTTTAAGTTTCATTAGGTCCCATTTGTTCATTTTTGTTTTTATTTCCATTTCTCTAGGAGGTGGGTCAAAAAAGATCTTGCTGTGATTTATGTCTAAGAGTGTTCTTCCTATGTTTTCCTGTAAGAGTTTTATAGTGTCAGGTCTTACACTTATGTCTTTAATCCATTTGAAGTTTATTTTTCTGTATGGTGTTAGGAAGTGTACTAATTTCGTTCTTTTACATGTAGCTGTCCAGCTTTCCCAGCACCACTTACTGAAGAGACTGTCTTTTCTCCATTGTATATCCTTGCCTCCTTTGTCACAGATTAGTTGACCATAGGTGCGTGGGTTTATCTCTGGACTTTCTGTCCTGTTCCATCGATCTATATTTGTTTTTGTGCCAGTACCATATTGTCTTGATTTTGTTAGCTTTGTAGTATAATCTAAAGTCAGGGATTCTGACACCTCCAGCTCCGTTTTATTCCCTGAAGGCTGCTTTGGCTATTCTGGGTCTTTTGTGTCTCCATACAAATTTTAAGATTTTTTATTCTAGTTCTCTAAATAATGTCACTGGTAATTTGATAGGGATTGCATTGAATCTGTAGATTGCTTTGGGTAGTGCAGTAATTTTCACAATATTGATTCTTCCAATCCAAGAACATGGTATACCTTTCCATCTGTTTGTGGCATCTTTGATTTCTTTCATCAGTGTCTTATAGTTTTCTGAGTACAGGTCTTTTACCTCCTTAGGTAGTTTTATTCATAGGTATTTTATTCTTTTTGTTGCAATAGTGAATGGGATTGTTCCCTTAATTTCTCTTTCTGATCTTTCATTGTTAGTGTATAGGAATGCAAGAGATTTCTGTGCATTAATTTTGTATCTTGCAACTTTACCAAATTCATTAATTAGGTCTAGTAGATTTCTGGTAGCATCTTTAGGATACTGTATGTATAGTAACATGTCATCTGCAAACAGTGAAAATTTTAGTTCCTCTTTTCCGATTTGGATTCATTTTATTTATTTTTCTTCTCTGATTGCTGTGGCTAGGACTTCCAAAACTATATTGATTAACAGTGGCAAGAGTGGACATCCTTGTCTTTTTCCTAATCTTAGAGGAAATGATTTCAGTTTTCACCACTGAGAATGATGTTTGCTGTGGTTTTGTCATACACAGCCTTTATTATGTTGAGGTAGGTTCCCTCTATGCCCACTTTCTGGAGAGTATTTTTCATACATAGGTCTTGAATTTTGTCAAAAGCTTTTTCTGCATCTATTGAGATGATCATATGGATTTTATTCTTCAACTTGTTAATATGGTGTATCACATTAATTGATTTGCATTTATTGAAGAATCCTTGCATCCCTGGGATAAATCTCACTTGATCATGGTGTATGATCTTTTTAATGTGTTGCTGGATTCTGTTTGCTTGTATTTTGTTGAGGATTTTTGCATCTATATTCATCAGTGATATTGGCCTGTAATTTTCTTTTTTTGTAGTATCTCTGTCTGGTTCTGGTATCAGGATGATGTTGGCTTTGTAGAATGAGTTTGGGAGTGTTTTTTCCACTGCAATTTTTTGGAAGAGTTTGAGAAGGTTGGGTGTTAGCTCTTCTCTGTTTGATAGAATTCCCTTGTGAAGCCATCTGCTCCTGGGCTTTGGTTTGTTGGAAGATTTCTAATCACAGTTTCAATTTCATTACTTGTGGTTGGTCTGTTCATATTTTCTATTTCTTCCTGGTTCAGTCTTGTAAGGTTATACTTTTCTAATAATTTGGCCATTTCTTCCAGGTTGTCCATTTTATTGGCATAGAGTTGTTTGTAGTAGTCTCTCATGATGCTTTGTATTTCTGCGGTGTCCATTGTAACTTCTCCTTTTGCATTTATAATTCTGTTGATTTGAGTCCTTTCCCTCTGTTTCTTGATGAGTCTGGCTAAAGGTTTATCAATTTTGTTTATCTTCTCAAAGCACCAGCTTTTAGTTTTATTGATCTTTGCTATTATTTTCTTTGTTTCTATTTCATTTATTTCTGCTCTGATCTTTAAGAGTTCTTTCCTTCTACTAACTTTGGGTTTTGTTAGTTCTTCTTTCTCTAGTTCCTTTAGGTTTAAGGTTAGATTGTTTATTTGAGATTTTTCTTGTTTCTTTGGGTAAGACTGTATTGTTATAAACTTCCTTCTTAGAACTGCTTTTGCTGCATTTCATAAGTTTTGGATCATCATGCTTTCATTGTCATTTGTCTCTAGGTATTTTTTTATTTCTTCTTTGATTTCTTCAGTGATCTCTTGGTCATTTAATATCGTATTGTTTAGCCTCTATGTGTTTGTGTTTTTTACGTTTTTTCCCCTGTAATTGATTTCTGATCTCATAGCATTGTGGTCGGAAAGGATGCTTGATATGATTTCAATTTTCTTAAATCTACTGAATCTTGATTTCTGACCCAAGATGTGACCTATCCTGGAGATTTTTCCATGTGCATTTGTGAAGAAAGTGTACTCTGCTGTTTTGGGATGGAATGTTCTATAAATATCAATTAAATCTAACTGGCCTATTGTGTCATTTAAACCTTGTGTTTCTTTATAAATTTTGTCTGTTTCTTTTGATTTCCATTTGTATGGAATATCTTTTTCCATCCCTTCACTTTCAGTCTGTATGTGTCCCTAGCTCTGAAGTGGGTCTCTTGTAGACAGCATATATATGTGTCTTTTTTTTGTATCCATTCATTGAGTCTGTGTCTTTTAGCTGGAGTATTTAATCCATTCATGTTTAAGGTAATTATCAATGTGTATGTTCCTATTGCCATTTTTTAATTGTTATGGGTTTGTTTTTGTAGGTCCTTTTCTTCTCTTGTATTTCCCACTTAGAGAAGTTCCTTTAGCATTTGCTATAGAACTGGTTTGGTGGTGCTGAATTCTCTTAACTTTTGCTTGTCTTAAAGCTTTTGATTTCTCTGTCAAATCTGAATGAGATCCTTCCTATGTAGAGTAATCTTGCTGTAGGTTCTTCCCTTTCATCACTGTAAGTATATCATGCCACTCCCTTCTGGCTTGTAGACTTTCTGCTGAGAAATCAGCTCTTAATGTTATGGGAGTTCCCTTGTATGTTATTTTTTGTTTTTCCCTTGTTGCTTTTAACAATTTTTCTTTGTCTTTGATTTCTGTCAGTTTGATTACTATGTGTCTCCTTGTGTTTCCCCTTGGGTTTCTCCTGCCTTGGACTCTGTGTGCTTCCTGGACTTGGGTGGCTCTTTCCTTTCCCATGTTAGGGAATCTTTTGACTATAATCCCTTCAAATATTTTCTCAGGTCCTTTCTCTCTTTCTTCTCCTTCTGGGACCCCTATCATGTGAATGTTGTTGCATTTAATGTAATCCCAGAGGTCTCTTAGGCTATTTTCATTTCTTTTCATTCTTTTTTTCTTTATTCTGTTCTATGGCAGTGAATTCACCATGTTGTGTTGCAGGTCACTTATCCATTCTTCTGCCTCAGTTATTCTGCTACTCATTATTTCCAGTGTATTTTTCATTTCAGTTATTATATTGTTCATCTCTGTTTGTTTGTCCTTTAATTCTTCTAGGTCTTTGTTAAACATTTCTTGCATCTTCTCGATCTTTGCCTCCATTCTTATTCCGAGGTCCTGGATCATCTTCAGTATCATTATTCTGAATTCTTTTTCTGGAAGGTTGCCTATCTCCACTTCATTTAGTTGTTTTTCTGGGGTTTTATCTTGTTCCTCACCTGGTACATAATCGTCTACCTTTTCATTTTGTCTATCTTTCTGTGGTTTTCATTCCACAGGCTACAGATTTGTTAA
This sequence comes from Hyperoodon ampullatus, assembly GCF_949752795.1. Classification (NCBI taxonomy): domain Eukaryota; kingdom Metazoa; phylum Chordata; class Mammalia; order Artiodactyla; family Ziphiidae; genus Hyperoodon; species Hyperoodon ampullatus. Next base: position 25,220,774 of record NC_136918.1, on the reverse strand, counting down.
ATCTTTGTATTCTGTTATAAGTTAATCACTAAAGGGATGGTGCCTATAAGCTTAAATTCTACATAATGGCCCATCTCTGGGAATACTGCTTCCCAGGTAATGAGTGCTAAGCTAAAATGCCTTTATTTGGCTCAACAGAAACATCCTGACTATGTGACTGACAGCAGGAAAGGAGAAATTAGCACACCCCCCTCTGGAGGTTGATGGGAACCAGGAAGTGCTTGACTTCCTCCCTCCCCTTTTAGTATAAAAGGAGCCTGACTTCTAACTCAGGCAAGATGGTTCTTTGGGGCACTAGACAACCATCTTCTCAGTTTGCTGGCTTTCCAAACAAAGCTGCTATTCCTTGCCCCAACAACTCATCTGTCGATTATTGGCCTGTTGTGTGGTGAGCAGTACAAACTTAGACTCAGTAAGAGGATACACAAAGCAACCGGCCATTACAAGCCAGGAAGCAGGCTACACCAAACACCAGATCTGCCAGCACCTTAATCTTGGACTTCCCAGCCTCCAGAATTGTGAGAAATTAAATCTGTTATTTAAACCACTGAGCTGACTAATGCACTACTATATATTGCATTCAAGGAAACTGTGAGGTTCCAGAGTTTGAGAAGAAAGTCAAACTAACAAATAGACTAATTTTAGTAACTTTTAGGTTATTCTTGATATAAAATTTTTGATTAAAGGAAGTATCACAATAAAGAGAAATGGTATGTCTTTCTTGATTTTTTTCACCAGCATCCTAGCGTCAACATTCCTTCCACATGATACAAATGTCCTGGGGCCAGTCCAGCTGTGATCTCTGCTTTCCAAGGGAAGCAGACTGCTGGTTTCACTGCAACAAATTCCATATAAACCAGTGTGTTCCCAAGTATTTAGAAGCAGTGCAATTATGACTCAGGTTTTTGACTTTGCAAAGACAGGATAAACAAACAAACAAAGAAACAAAAATCAGGAAAAAAATGGAGAGCACATGTCCACTTCTATTCTCCTTACTTCTCATTGTAAAGTCACCTGATAAAAGCATTTTAATTTTTAAATGGCAAATTTGTTTAGGATTTAGCAGCTTGCCACAATACATGATAGCTGGATAGGTACTGTACAGCAATTTTGACGGGTTTAGTGAAAACTGCAGTGGTTTAACAAATTGATCCTTTTCTCTTTCTTTAAAACAGAAGCTTTTTTTTAGTTTGTGTGGAAAATATTTAGTTGCACCTGTCTTATATGAAGGATGATAAGCTTTCTGAGTCTGCCACAAATTTGAAGGAAATGTGATTGAAGCTGCCGTGAAGAACCACTCTAATCAAATGATAATCACTCTAAATCATTTCCAGGAAAATCTGCAATGTGGTTTGGACTTAAGTGTCATGGCTCAATCTGGATTCCTTATGAAGGAGAAGTCTCTGTCGTAACCATTCTCAGTGACAGTGACTGTATTAGGATCAGGACTTTTACTCCCTGACACAACACTTGGACAGGGACTTTCAACATCATAATAGATGTCAGGATCAGATCCATGAAACCACAGATAATGAAAAATGTTTCAAATGTAAAGTTTCACTCAAGCATGGGATTACAATTATTATATTTTAATGGTTCACACAAGATGAAATATATTTCTTTTCAAACCTCTCTGTCCTTCTCCAGAATCTCTCTCACTAGGATCTATGCCTTTCTATGGCTAATAGCAAAATGATTTTTCAGTTCTTGATTTCCATACAGAAGGACTAAATGTGTTTTTTTCATCCTCTGTCCAGTATTAAGCATGTTGCCTGCCACAACTGACATGATTTACCTTGGTAACTATTAAAAACACCTGCATCAATCTTGAGAAAGAAAAACGGAGTTGGAGGACTCAGGCTCCCAGACTTCAGACTATACTACAAGGCTACAATAATCAAGACAGTATGGTACTGGCACAAAAACAAAAATATAGATCAATGGAATAGGATAGAAAGCCCAGAGATAAACCCACGCAACTATGGTCACCTTAGTTTTGATAAAGGAGGCAAGAACATACAATGGAGAAAAGACAGCCTCTTCAATAAGTGGTGCTGGGAAAAAAGGACAGCTACATGTAAAAGAACGAAATTAGAACACCTTTTAACACTATATACAAACATAAATGCAAAATGGATTAAAGACCTAAATGTAAGATGAGACACTATAAAACTCTTAGAGGAAAACATGGGCAGAACACTCTATGACATAAAGCACAGAAATATCATTTTTGACTCACCTCCTAGAGAAATGGAAATAAAAACAAAAATAAACACATGGGACCTAATGAAACTTAAAAGCTTTTGCACAGCAAAGGAAACCTTAAACAAGACGAAAAGGCAACCCTCAGAATAGAAGAAAATATTTGCAAATGAAACAACTGAAAAAGGATTAATCTCCAAAATATACTAGCACTTCATGCAGCTCAATATCAATAAAACAAACAACCACATCCAAAAATGGACAGAAGACCTAAATAGACATTTCTCCAAAGAATATATACAGAGTGCCAAAAAACACATGAAAGGATGCTCAACATCGCTAATCATTACAGAAATGCAAATCAAAACCACAATGAGGTATCACCTCACACTGGTCAGAATGGCCATCATAAAAAAATCTACAAACAATAAATGCTGGAGAGGATGTGGAGAAAAAGGAACCCTCTTGCACTGTTGGTGGGAGTGTAAATTAATACAGCCACTATGGAGAACAGTATGGAGTTTCCTTAAGAAACTAAAAATAGAACTACCATATGACCCAGCAATCCCACTACTGGGTATATACCCTGAGAAAACAATAATTCAAAAAGAGTCATGTACCAAAATGTTCATTGCAGCTCTATTTACAATAGCCAGGATATGGAAGCAATCTAAGTGTCCACTGACAGATGAATGGGTAAAGAAGATGTGGCACATATATACAATGGACTACTGCTCAGCCATAAAAAGAAACAAATTGAGTTGTCTGTAGTGAGGTGGATGGACCTAGAGTCTGTCATACAGAGTGAAGTCAGAAAGAGAAAAACAAATACCATATGCTAACACATACATATGGAATCTAAAATGAAAAATGGTTCTGAAGAACCTAGGGGTGGGACAGGAATAAAGATGCAGACATATAGAATGGACTTGAGGACATGGGGAGGGGGAAGGGTAAGCTGGGACGAAGTGAGAGAGTGGCATGGACATATATACACTACCAAATGTAAAATAGCTAGCTAGTGGGATGCAGCTGCATAGCACAGGGAGATCAGCTCGGGGCTTTATGACCACCTGGAGGGGTGGGATAGGGAGGATGGGAGGGAGACACAAGAGGGAAGAGATATGAGAACATATGTATAGGTACAGCTGATTCACTTTGTTATAAAGCAGAAACTAACACACCATTGTAAAGCAATTATATAATCCAATAAAGATGTTAAAAAAAAAAACTGCCTCAATACCAGAAAACATGAATTAACCACTACTTGTAGGTGGCCCTCAAAAACCACCCAGCCACCTTTGCCAAAGCAAACTCAACCAGCAGCTGAGAACCATTCTATGAACCACACTGATGAACTTCAAAGACAGACTTTCTTTCACTCCAAATCCCAGGACTGAGCTTGCCATAAAACTAACTTAAAAGCTTGGGAGTGTTTTTAACTTTATAATATTAAGATTTGATATAGTATCTGTATTGCCTAACATGCACACTCAATCATTCAAACAAAGAGAAAACTTCAAGGAGATTTCATTTTCTTAGTCTGTGATAGAGGGGTGGAGAAGGGGGGAGCACTGCATGTTTTTAATCCTATAATGAAGATTTAAAAAAGGATATCCTTTCAGAAATGACTTTGAGAGATACTCTATCAATTAATTCTCTCAATTTGTTTTAACACTCCTATACCCAAGCCTTTTTTTTTCACTTTTTCTGATAAATAATGTTTATGTTTCTTTAGAAATACTGTGATTCTAATTATTAAGCTTAATTCCTCAAAATTTTTTTCAGAACTAACGTTATCTGTTTAGACATATTTGGAGCATATATCACTGCACCTTTTTTTCAGTTATATGCACATACACAACACTCACAATGTCAATTTTTATACACAGCCAATCACACTACACACATACACACAATTTCATTTACATACTTACAAAGTTTTATTTAAGACACACTCAGAGTTCCATTTGTCTTCTCTATTAGATTTTAAATTTCTAGGTATCAGGAAGTTGAACTCTATTGGTTATTTCACTCAATTTTCTTGGGCCATAAAAATGCTGGTTTATTTCCCATTTTCTTTGTTAACCATGTCTTTTAGAGGGCTAATTTTTTACTCTAAGCTGAGTGATTAGTAGAAAAAATAATATCTTTTGGACAATCAGAAAACAAGAAATATTTTTCCTAAATTAAGTGTAAAAATTTAAGTGTGTATGTTCAACATATAAATATAATAGAATTTAAATCAGATTTTTTAATTATATGAAAAATTGTTGCTGATGACTAAGTTAAGCTGCATGCAAGCTACACCTACAATTAAGTCAATGAAAAATAGGAGACCTTGGGTCTTCCCTGGTGGCACAGTGGTTGAGAGTCCGCCTGCCGATGCAGGGGACATGGGTCCGTGCCCCGGTCTGGGAAGATCCCACATGCCACAGAGCGGCTGGGCCCGTAAGCCATGGCTGCTGAGCTTGCACATCCGGAGCCTGTGCTCTGCAATGGGAGAGGCCACAACAGTGACAGGCCTGCACACTGCAAAAAAAAAAAAAAAATAGGAGACCTTGAAAATGCATATTTTGATGAAGAAGATTTGTCAGAGATGTTTTGGAAACCAGTGCTATTCTTGAAAGTCAAACAGATTAAACTGACTTTGATTTGCTTTTTCAATATTTACCACATTGCTCTTTGTATATCAAAATTGTCACAATTTTCTAATATGACAACTTACAAGGCAGAGTTCCCAAGAATTCAAGAGTATATGCATCAAAATGAGAATTTGACTGTGTACTCTATACAAATAAGTTAGCCAAAAGCATATAATCAAGTTTTAAGTCTACAAAAAATGTGAGAACACTGTTTGGTAGTCCTCCATCAAGCTGATGCAATGATTCCTTAACTACACAAACTTGCTCTCTGAAGATTCTGTTTCCCAGAATCAGGCAGATCTCAACATTTAGAATTCCAATGTAATCAAGGTTATTCTAGTCAATCACTCACGTTGCTAACGGAAGAGAAATCCAACAATCACCAATCATCTGCAAAAGGTATAATGACCACACGTTCTCTACAGGACCAATCAGTCTAAGTCTTAACCAAGCTTGATGACATTAAACTTTCATTTCCTTCCTTCGTTCAGTAAATATTTATTGAGCCCTTAATTTCTGCTTTGGGGATATAAAGAAGAAAAAGAACATAGCCCTTGCCTTTCAGGAAGTGGTAAATGGGGAGTCAAAACATGAAATAAAATCACACAAGTAATTACACATAGACAATTAAGATCCATATGATGATGTACAAATAGAAGTCTCTCTAAATTGACTGGCATTAGCTTTCAAGAGACCCAGGCTTTTGGAGGTGGATTCTGGTTTTGTCACTTACTTGCTCTGTGAACTTGGGCAAATTATTGAACCTCCTTTAATCTCCTCTTCTTCAACTCTGCAATGGGAACTACTTCCTAGCTGTGGAGGTTTTCAAGGGGTGCTGCAGATTGTTTGCCAGACCTCCCATGAAAGGGTGCAGTTAGGTCTCCTCACCTGAAGCTAGGCAGTGACTGCTGGGATCTGTCCAGCACAGTAGAAGTGATGTTCTTCTCTTCAGGTGAGGTCAGTAAGGTCATGAAGCTACACCTGTCTCTCTTGGATGCTCCTTCTCAGAAGGTATCCATCAGGCAGAGAGAAACCCAAGCTAAAGGGGGATGTTGTCTGTAAGTTCTCTGGTTGATGTTCCAACCTAGCCACCTCTCATGTGAGTGGAGAAGCCATTTAGAAGTAAATATTCCAGAAGCTTTGTAGTTCAATGTAATCCCACTTGTTTATTTTTGCTTTTATTGCCTATGCTTCTGGTGTCATATCCAAAAAAAAAAATCATTGCTAAGAAGCTTTTTCCTTGTTTTCTTCTAGGAGTTTGATGGTTTCTGGTCTTATATTTAACTCTTTAATCAATTTCAAGTTAATTTTTGTGCATGGTGTAAGATAAGGGTCCAATTACATTATTTTGCATGTGGATATACAGTTTTCCCAGCACCCTTCATTGAAGAGACGATCATTTCCCTATTGTGTATTCTGGATGCCCTTGTCAAAGATGAGTTGACCATAGATGTGTGAGTTTGAAGGCTCATTATTTTGTTCCATTGATCTGTGTGTCTGTTTTTATGCCAGTACCATACTGTTTTGATTATTGCTTTGTAAAATAGTCCGAGATTAGGAAGTGTTATTCCTTTAGTTCTGTTCTTCTTTCTTAAGATTGCTAGTCCTGATGGTTTCACTCCAGTTGCTCTACTTAGTCCTAGCCATTTGAGTCTCCCCAGTTGAGAGCCCAGCCTTGTGGAACAGACAAGGCATGTCCATTCTGAATCCCCTATCTTAGTCCTTAATCTTCTAATCTATAAGCATAATACAGTGGCTGCTGTTCTGTGCCAGTAAGTGTTGGGTTGGCTTGTCACATAGCAATAATCAGAATCCCATCCTCCACAGCAGCAACTGTGATAATAAATTTAAAGTAGTCAGTATAGTGTCCTGAAAATTACAGGCACTAAGTAAAGGGTAACATTTTCATTATATGGCTTGTCAGAAACTCAAAAGAAGTGCCATATACATGATAGCAAGAGAGTCTCCAAAGCATCGAACTAATATTTTTCAACCCCAAGGGCATTCCATCATCATAATTCTGATCTGTATTTAAGGAAGTTAATAATGTGAAATACTGTTTTTAAAGTGTGTGAAGAGAAGAACGCAATGCACATCCTACTTTTGTAGGGATGGAGTCAACAAGCTGATTTGTTACATTGGAAATTACTAAGGATAGAGATTGACACAAAGCAACAGCAAGTTTTTGACAAACCCTTTCAAAGCTCCAAGAAATGTGCAAATGTGCATTATTTGAAATTACGCTTAGCTTCAAATTCTTAATGTTGGAAGCGAAAATAGAGTTGCCTCTATTTATATTTAGGTCTACAAGAGTTCACCTGAATCATGAGAGGGATGTATATGCCATGTCAGCTTTTCCCCTCTACAGAGATGCCTCTCCATCACATGCCTACAAGGATATTGATCACCCCTTCCAAGCTAACTGGGCACCACATTTTTTCTAAGTGAGATATTATCCAAATTACCCAAAGCAAGTACATAAAATGGAAACTAACTTTTGCCAGAAAACAAATCTCGACATTCATACAGCACAGTTAAATGAAGTCTATTTTGTTAGTAGTTACAGTTATTCACTCTCGAATTTGTCATATGGGAAAGAACAAGGCAAGTATTAATAAACTTAAAGTAGTTCCCCTAATTTTATTTATATACAGCAAAACGCAGTGCTGTACAATCAAATAAGATACAATGGAAAAAATGAAAATATCTTTACAGAGAAATATCTAGTATTCCCTGAGTGGCTTATATCCTATTTTTTTTTTAATTGCAAAAACCCTTTAAAATTTTTATTCTTATTTTAATAGTGATGTTAAAACAGATTTATCAATAAAGATTTCAACAAACACTGAGTTAAAAGATGATTTTTTATTGAAGTATAGTTGATTTACAATATCATGTTAGTTTCAGGTGTGTATGATAGCGATTTAGTTATATATATATATATATATATATATATATATTCTTCTTCAGATTCTCTTCTCTTCTAGATTATTACAAAATACTGAGTATAGTTCCCTGTGCTATACAGTAGGTCCTTGTTGATTATCTATTTTATATATAATAGTGTGTACATGTTAATTCCAACCTCCTAATATATCCCTCCCCTCACCCCCCCTTTCCCGTTCGGTAACTAAGTTTGTTTTCTATGTCTGTGAGTCTCTTCCTGTTTTGGGAATAAGTACATTTGCATCTTTTTTTTTTTTTTTTTTAGATTCCACATATAAGCAATATCATGTGATATTTATCTTTCTTTGTCTGGCTTACTTCACTTTGTATGATCATCCCTAGGTCCATCCATGTTGCTGCAAATAGCATTATGAAATGATGACCATTTTGCAAAAGGGTGTATTCCTGTATTGTCCTCCCTAGGCTACCTCTCTCTCCTTTTTTTTTTTTCTAGAAGAAAAACCACCATTTTTTCAGATTGAAGTGATTTTGCTTTTAACTGATTCATTAGGAGACCATGAATATTGCCCCCAGTACTCTGTTTGCTCAACCTGACAATACATAAGCAAAGTGTACATGCTGCAGGAGAATCACATATATAATTTGGAAACCCAGGGCAAAATGAAAATATGGGCCCCTCGTTCCAAAGTTAAGAATGTCAAGATTATGAGAAGAGGACTAAACAAAGCACAGGGCCCTGTGCCACTTGACAGGTCATGCATGCATGAAGCCAGACCTGGTTGCAAAATATTTAAAGAATACTGCATAGATGTTAGCTATTATAAATAGAACAGATAAACAAGGTCCTACTGTATAGCACAGGGAACTCTATGCAATATCCTGTGATAAACCATAATGGAAAAGAATATAAAAAAGAATATATATATATATATATATATATGTAATGTAACTGAATCAGTTTGTTGTACAGCAGAAATTAACACATCGTAAATCAACTATATACATCAAAAAAAAATCTAAAGAATACAACATAAACAGAGCAGTGACCAACTGAGCAAAAGGCAAAACGTTCTGTCAGCGGAGAGTAAGTGGGACCGAATCTGTGGGTATGCCAGTGGTTTTTAAATTGAATCCTTCTTGCCAAGAAAACCTTCATCCCTGGAATCCAACAATCCACCAAGAACATTACCAACTGAGGTGTGAGAATCTACCAAGCACTTCAGCAAAATGGGTTTCCACACTGGTTTGTCCAGCTAAAGTCCCTCAGTGTATCAATCTTGAGATCAGGACAAGGGCAAGGAATCACTCTTGTCTCAGCAAAATGAAAACATCCAGCCCAAAAATGCATTAGACTACTGAGCCACTTGCAATTTCAATATTAATTCGGGTTAAGAAAAATTCACCAATTTTAAAAGATTTAGCTTATATCTGTTCGCTAAAATAATTAAGAGCACAATTAGCCATGAAAACGTGAGATTTTGAAATAGATACGTAAAATTAGCATCCCTGCTTAACTATAAGCCTTACAGAAGTGTCAACTGTAATTTTTCTTCACTGAACGATTTAAGATAAGCTTTTCTTGTTTTACGTTCTATAAGAGAAATAAGCACCCCATTATCTACATTTCCCTGAAAATAGCTGTAACCCACAAAAAGACAAACAAACAAACAACAACAACAAAAAAAGCAAGTACAATATATTTCAAAGCTTGATTGTGTGCAACACTTTCCCCAACCGGTTCACTGAGTCTCTGCATCACTTTTAGAAGCTCTCTGTCTTTAGCTTAGACCAGGGTTTCTCAACTGCAGCACTGCTGACATTTTGGAACAGATAATATCAACACTTGGTTGTGGAGGGCTGTCTTTATCCTGTCCCTGGTCAGGACCTCTGGCCTCTACCCATTAGGTGCAAGTAGCATCCTCTCTCCCAGTTGTAAGAACTACAAATGTGTCCAGACATTGCCAAATGCCCCCCGAGGGGCAAAACTGCCTGCTGTCTCCTTTGAAAAAAGTGCCTTAGACCTAGACAATGAGTGCATAGAACAATGGCTCAGAGTTTGGGCCTGGGATCCTACAGATACCATGTTTAGTTCCATGTCTGTCACTCAGATGTTATACGGACCTGGGAAATTCACATGGCTGCTTTAAAGTTCAATGTCTTCCTTGTAAAATAGAGTTTGTAAGATTTACTTCATAGGACTGGGGCCAACACTCAATGGATAATGCTTGCAAAGTGCTGAGCTTAGTATCTGGCACCTATTAAATAAACAAAAAATGTTATTTAAAAACTGAAATTGAAATGCAACCTAATTCAAATCAATAAAATGAGAACAAAGAACTCAGGGAGGAGAAAGAGAGAGACTGATACATTTCCAAAACTAAAGACTTTTGTTTCCTCAATTTGAATGTGAACTTTAGACTGTGATATTATTAGCTTCAGAATTTTAAAAAGGTAATTTAGGAAGCTTTAAACAGTTGTATGCTTTCTTACCACATGTTTCAGTCCATCCTTGTAAAGGTAAATTGGAGAGAAGAACACTGGTAATTAGATTTTATATCAATATACTGAGTTTTCCTCAATTTGAAAATTATTTGATATTCATTTACTTAATCAGAAAAGAGTAGTCACCAGGCTGTGGGGAAATAGACCCAATGGAAAGAAGCTTAAGATGCAGATCATACCTTCTTATAAATCCTAGTTTTGAGGTGGGGTAGATGTGTTTTAAGTGTGTCATTTTATCACAAAGTAAGTGACATTTTACAGGTATAAACAGAATTCACGGGAGCAAACATAAGAAAACCAATGTTATTAAAGGTAGTTACATAGAAAACAAACTTATGGTTACCAAAGGGAAGGGGAGAGAGATGGAAATACTAGGAGTTTGAGATTAAAATTTACACACTACTACATACAAAATAAATAACCAACAAAGACCTACTGTAGAGCACAAGGAACCACAGTCAATATCTTGTAATAACCTATAATGGAAGAGAATGTAAAAAAAGAATATGCATATTATATATATATTTAGTTATATATATGTAACCAAATATATATAATACTATAGATATAACTGAATCACTTAACTGTACACCTGAAACTAACAAAACACTGTAAATCAACTACATTTCATTAAAAAGTTTTTAAAAAGTAATTACCATATATTTAGCGATTATTAGGTACTGAGCATTGTACTAAGTACTTTACATATTATCTCATTTAACTAACACTGGGTAGCTGAGGAAGGCAGCAGAAGCTGGCCCTCGATATTGAAGAATGCATCCAATAGAGACAGAAAACTGAAGAAGAGCATTAACGGAAAGAGAAATAGCATTTGCACGTAGGCACTAAAATGTGTGGCATGTTTAAGTTGGGTGTGGTTGAAGCAGAGGTGTATTTCTGACCTGAAAAGATAGAAATGAAAACCAAGAGGCATAGTAGCCAAAACCGTAAAAATGTCTCTTACTCCAGGCTAAAGACATTATTTTTTATCTCTAGGAACCAGAAGTAACAAGTGATTGGTTCAAGTCCCAGCATGACACAGTAAACTCCATTTTTTTAACTTCTTATTTTATATCAGAGTACAGTTGATTAACAATGTTGTGTCAGTTTCAGGTATACAGCAAAGTGATTCAGTTATACATATATATGTGTCTATCTTTTTTCAAGTTGTTTTCCCATTTAGGTTATTACAGAGTATTGAGTAGAGTTCCCTGTGCTCTACAGTAGGTCCTTGGTGGTTATCTATTTTATGTATAGTGGTGTGTATATGTCAATCCCAAACTCCCAGTCTGTTCTTAAGAAGATGAGTGTGGTGGCCCAGCGTGAACCTGGATTGAAGAGCAAGGGGATTTGATCATTGGTAGGATATTAGAAGATGAAGAAGAGGACATGTCCTGGACAAATAAGTCTCCTACCATGAAGGAATGAATAGATTGTGATGAAAGTAACTGAGATAAAAAACACACACACAAAAAAAATTCACTTTTGAGGATAGGAAAATGTTAAGTTTTGGTGTTGGGGAGACCTCTATGAGTGGCTGTCCATTATGTTGTTGGAAATAATTGTGGAGTCTTGGTGATGGAGTAGGAAGGAATTAGGATGAAGATACTGGTATAAAAATTCTTGTAGAACTTATTGTCATTGAAACCACATGGTTAGAGGTAATCAAGAAAGCAATTAGGTTGACCAGTTCATCAGTTTTGTAATTTCAACTTCAACATCTTAGCAATTGTAAATTATAAGAGCATTTTCTCATTAGCCAGCCATACCTTCAGTTATAAAGACTGGAGGGTTTCCAGTACAATAATAGTTCTCCTTTGAATAATTGTGAGGGTGATAAATAAAAATCTGCCTAAAGGTAAGACTTATCGCTTTCCCATGATATGAGGACACTCACCAATGACAAAATTCCAGATTTTTTGTATTAAATTTTATAGGTTTAAATGAAATTTTATTTGAAATCTCAAATGAGATTATATTCTGGGATTTTTCTCAGTCATTCAAAGTTTAATCTGAAAGAATAACTAGACAATAATAAACAAGAAAATATTGCATAAATGAACATGTTAGAAGTATAATTACTGAAACAGTGCAACAAGATTGGCCAAACAGATTGCTAGAACATGAGAGAAAATCTAGAAACAAGTATAAACATGATAAGAGAAGCATTTCAAATTGGTGGGAATATAAAACATTGTTCAGTTTGTGCTGGTTTAACTATTAGGAAATTAAAGTAAAATGAGATTCCCCTATCATCCAACATACCAAATTAAAAAAAAAATCCTTTCCTAAGCAAACAAACAAAAAAGTAATTTTGGTAGTTATGAGTACCTAAAAGCTAACTTTTTCTGTATGTTTTTAAAAACACCATAATTAACTGGGAAAATATTAACATACATAATCTAAAAAGCATTTGAGGACCTTAATGTACACAGTTCCCTTATGATCACTTAAAGAGAGAGAGTGAGAAAGAATCTCTTATAGAGGCAAATGTAGCATGAAATATACCTAAACAATTTATTTAAAAAGGAATGGAAATGAGTAACAAATATTTTAAAACTTTCGAGTCTTACTAACAATAGTTATGCAAATTGAAGAAGCAATGAATAATTGGCTTATTAAACTGGCTAATCTCTATGTACATATTTAATTTTATACCTCAGTGTAGGCAGAAGACATTTGTGTCATACTGGTTGTCCCCTCCCCTGACAGCCACCTTCTGAAGTGTTTGACAGTCTATACCAGGAGTATTTAATCTGTGCATTTTCTTTGACCTAGCAAGTCTCTTCTGTGTTTATATTAAGGTTATTTATTTTTCCATTTCTTTATACATTTCATTATAAATTATGTTTCATTTCCTGAATATACAAGTAAATTTCATTTATTGTATACACTTTTTAAAAAATTGATAAGCAAAAGCAAATTTTGTAATCACCAACAACTTGAGGCAAATCAATGCTGACACTGATTTTATATTCATGCAAGAGTTTCTCCCACAAACTGGATATTATGTTTTTTTTAAAACCTATACATTCTCCACCTTTTATGTAATGTGGATATCAATAGATAGCAGTGTATATCATTGTTTCACTTCTGGGTGTGTTTCATCCTATAGAAATGAAATAATTTATCTACATACTTTATTTAATTTAGCATTGGGGGTATTTCTTTTCTTTTTTCTATTCTTAACAAGGCTGGATAAATATTGGATATACCTCTTTGTAAACTTTTCAATTATTTCAGAAAAAAATTAACCATACAATTGTTCTGTCAAACGTGGTTATTGGATTCATATTTTAGAATGTAGCAAAAGTACTTCATGCATGTTTCCTGTTTTTGTCACTAGAATAATAAAAAGATGTGTATACTTAAGGTCTGAGATTTAATAAAAGTACTACGTTCTACTGCTGCATAGGAGGAATTCTTAAATAAAAGCAGAGGATTTTTAGGGCCACAAAATACTCTGTATGATACCATAATAATGCATACATCTCATCATACATGTGTCCAGATGCATAACATGTACAAAACCAATAATGAACCATAATGTAAACTATGGATTATGGGTAACTATGGTGTGTCAGTGAAGGTTCACCATTTACAACCGATGTCCCACTCTGGTGGAGGATATTGATGATGAAGGAGGCTATACATACAGGGGGGTTGGCAGGAGGTATATGGGAAATCTCTGTATCTCCCCTTCAATTTTTCTGTAAACTTAAAACTGCTCTTTAAAAAGTGTTAATGATAAAAAAAATATAAGTTTGCATTCAGTGTGAAGACTCCAATAACCACTAGTACAGTTGGTGCGACTGTCTTGATTTGTGCTAAGCACTGGCATTTTTACCACCCTTACTTTGTTTAGTATCAGTAGAAATGCCAACACAGTGAAAAAAAGCAAATAAAAATCACTATTTTATTATGAAAATAGTTATTCTTTCTCAGGCTCCTAAAAGAGAATTACCAACCTTGTGTTTCCCTACTCTCCACATAAAAGAGAAAAGGATTATTGGGACATAAATTGGTAATAAAGTAAACAGAGAAATCCAGTATGTGAAAGAGACAGGCACGCAGTGTGTACAATTACTCATGTAAAAACCCAATTGCTCAGGTTATTTTCAATATGCTCCACTCTAGGTGGTAGGTTACTCAAACATCTCATTCAGGCCTTCTGGGCTAATACAGACGTTAAGAAAAATTAAATTAAATTCTAATTAAAAGGTGTGATTATTGTAGTCAATAAATTAAAATTACATTAGAATTGATTTTGAGGGCTTCCCTCCTGGTGCAGTGGTTAAGAATCTGCCTGCCAATGCAGGGGACCTGGGTTCCAGCCCTGGTCCAGGATGATCCCACATGCGGTGGAACAACTAAGCCCATGTGCCGCAACTACTGAGCCTGTGCTCTAGAGCCCATGAGCCACAACTACTGAAGCCCACATGCCACAACTACTGAGCCTGCACTCTAGAGTCCATGTGCCACTACTACTGAAGCCCATGTGCCACAACTACTGAAGCACAGGCACCTAGAGCCCGTACTCTGCAACAAGAGAAGCTGCCGCAATGAGAAGCCCACGTACCGCAACAAAGAGAGTAGCCCCCGCTTGCCACAACTAGAGAAAGCCTGTGAGCAGCAATGAACACCCAACACAGCCAAAAATAAATAAATACATTTATTTAAAAAAATTATTTTGGTAGGTTGTAAATCATGTTGTAATCTCCTCTGAGAAGAATACAATCGGTATGCATTGAATAGTTAGATATTTTAGGATTTCTATTTACTACTAAACAAGCCTTCATCAGTAAACTGGTTATAAATCTGCATGTGCTCAACAAGGAAGCATTTTGACCTAACATAATAAATATCTTCTCCTTTTACCCTATATAAAAAGGTTAATTCAACCATAAATTTTTGGTTATGGTTTTAATTTTAAACACTGAATGTATAATTTATCAAACACAAAAACTAGAGCCAGATTTTCAAATGGGAAGAAATGTGTTTTTACCAATTTTTCTAGGGAAATAAGTTTTAGTGAAGCACTATGTTTAAGAAAACTAGTTATTATGCTATGATTTCACAATTTCTTTAAATGCATTTATCAGGGAATCCTTCAGAAACTTAAAAAAAAATTTTAAATGGCATTTAAATATTATTTATTTATTATTACTTTATACACAAGGTTCTTATTAGTTATCCACTTTATACATATTCGTGTATACATGTCAATCCCAATCTCCCAATTCATCACACCACCACAAGCAACACCCTCCGCTTTCTCCCCTTGGTATCCATATGTTTGTTCTTTACATCTGTGCCTCAATTTCTGTCCTGCAAACCAGTTCATCTGAACCATTTTTCTAGGTTCCACATATATGCGTTAATATATGATATTTCCTTTTCTCTTTGTGACTTACTTCACTCTGTATGACAGTCTCTAGATCCATCCACATCTCTACAAATGACCTAATTTCATTCCTTTTTATGGCTGAGTAATATTCCATTGTATATATATACCACATCTTCTTTATCCATTCATCTGTCGATGGGCATATACGTTGCTTCCATGACCTGGCTATTGTAAATAGTGCTGCGATGAACATTGGGGTGCATGTCTCTTTTTGAATTATGATATTCTCTTGGTATATGCCCAGTAGTGGGATGACTGGGTGATATGGTAATTCTATTTTTAGTTTTTAAAGGAACCTCCATACTGTTCTCCATAGTGGCTGTTCTCCATGTATCAATTTACATTCCCACCAACAGTGCAAGAGGGTTCCCTTTCTCCACATCATCTCCAGCATTTGTTGTTTGTAGATTTTCTGATGATGCCCATTCTCACTGGTGTGAGGTGATACCTCATTGTAGTTTTGATTTGCATTTCTCTAATAATTAGTGATGTTGAGCAGCTTTTCATGTCCTTCTTGGGCATGTGTATGTCTTCTTTGGAGAAATGTCTGTTTAGGTCTTCTGCCCATTTTTGGACTGGGTTATTTGTTTTTTAATATTAAGCTGCAGGAGCTGTTTATATATTTTGGAGATTAATCCTTTGTCAGTTGATTCATTTGCAAATATTTTCTCCCATTCTGAGGGTTGTCTTTTTGTCTTGTTTAAGGTTTCCTTTGCTGTACAAAAGTTTTAACTTTAACTAGGTCTCATTTGTTTATTTTTGTTTTTATTTCCATTACTCTAGGAGGTGGATCAAAAAAGATCTTGCTGTGATTTATGTCAAACAGTGTTCTTCCTATGCTTTCCTCTAAGAGTTTTATAGTGTCCGGTCTTACATTTAGGTCTCTAATCCATTTTGAGTTTTTTTGTGTGTGTATGGTGTTAGGGAGTGTTCTAATTTCATTCTTTTACATGTAGCTGTCCACTTTTCCCAGCACCACTTATTGAATAGACTCTCTTTTCTCCATTGTATATCCTTGCCTCCTTTGTCAGAGATTAGTTGACGATATGTACATGGGTTTATCTCTGGGCTTTCTATCTTGTTCCACTGAACTATATTTCTGTTTTGTGCCAGTACCATATTGTCTTGATTATGGTAGCTTGGAGGAATAGCCTGAGGTCAGGGAGTCTGAGTCCTCCAGCTCCATTTTTTTTCCCCAATACTGCTTGGGCTATTCGGGGTCTTTTGTGTCTCCATACAAATTTTAAGATTTTTTGTTCAACTTCTGTAGAAAATGCCATTGGTAATTTGATAGGGATTGCATTGAATCTGTAGATTGCTTTCGGTAGTATAGTCATTTTCACAATATTGATTCTTCCAAACCAAGAACATGGTATATCTCTCCATCTATTGTTATCATCTTTAATTTCTTTCATCAGTGTCTTATACTTTTCTGCATAAAGGTCTTTTGTCTCCCTAGGTAGGTTTATTCCTAGGTATTTTATTGTTTTTGTTGCAATGGTAAATGGGAGTGTTTCCTTAATTTCTCTTTCAGATTTTTCATCATTAGTGTACAGGAATGCAAGAGATATCTGTGCATTAATTTTGTATCCTGCAACCTTACCAAATTCATTGATTAGCTCTAGTAGTTTTCTGGTGGCATCTTCAGGATTCTCTATGTATAACATCATGTCATTGGCAAACACTGATAATTTTTCCTTTCAAATTTGTATTCATTTTTTTTCTTTTTCTTCTCTGATTGCCGTGACTAGGACTTCCAAAACTATGTTGTATAATAGTGCTGAGAGTAGACATCCTTGTCCTGTTCTTGATCTTAGAGGAAATGATTTCAGTTTTTCACCATTGGGAAAGATGTTTGCTGTGGATTTGTCATATATGGTCTTTATTATGTTGAGGTAGGTTCCCTTTATGCCCACGTTGGAAGACATTTTACCATAAATGGGTGTGGAATTTTGTCAAAAGCTTTTTCTGCATCTATTGAGATTATCATATGGTTTTTATTCTTCAATTTTTTAATATGGTGTATCACATCGATTGATTTGCATATATTGAATACTCATTGCATCCCTGGGATAAATCCCACTTGATCATGGTGTGTGATCCTTTTAATGTGTTGTTGAATTCTGTTTGCTAGTATTTTGTTGAGGATTTTTGCATCTATATTCACCAGTGATATTGGTCTGTAATTTTCTTTTTTTGTAGTATCTTTGTCTGGTTTTGGTATCAGTGTGATGGTGGCCTCATAGAATGAGTTTGGGAGTGTTCATTCCTCCACAATATTTTGGAAGAGTTTGAGAAGGACGGATGTTAGCTTTCTCTAAACGTTCGATAGAATCCACCTGTGAAGCCATCTGGTCCTGGACTTTTGTTTGTTGGAAGATTTTTAATCACAGTTTCAATTTCATTACTTGTGACTGGTATGCTCATATTTTCTATTTCTTCCTGGTTCAGTCTTGGAAGGTTATACCTCTCTAAGCATTTGTCCATTTCTTCCATGTTATCCATTTTATTGGCATAGAGTTCCTGGTAGTAGTCTCTTAGGATGCTTTTTATTTCTGTGTTGTTTGTTTTAACTTCTTTTTCATTTCTAATTTTATTGATTTGAGCCCTCTCCCTCTTTTTCTTGATGAGTCTTGCTAATGGTTTGTAAATTTTGTTCATCTTCTCAGAGAGCAAGCTTTTATTTTTATTGATCTTTGCTATTGTTTTCTTTGTTTCTATTTCACTTACTTCTGTTCTGATCTTTATGATTTCTCTCCTTCTGCTAACTTTGGGTTCTGTTTGTTCTTCTTTCTCTAGTTCCTTTAGGTGTAAGGTTAGATTGTTTATTTGAGATTTTTCTTGTTTCTTGAGGTAGGCTGGTATAGCTATAAACTTCCCTCTTAGAACTGCTTTTGCTGCATCCCATAGGCTTTGGATGGTCGTGCTTTCATTGTCATTTGTCTCTAGGTATTTTTTTGATTTCTTCAGTGATGTCTTGGTCATTTAGTAGTGTATTGTTTTTTTTTTTTTAATTAGTTTCTGCTTTATAACAAAGTGAATCAGTCATACATATACATCTGTTCCCACATCCCCTCCCTCATGCATCTCCCTCCCTCCCACCCTCCCCATCCCACCCCTCCAGGCGGTCACAAAGCACCGAGCTGATCTCCCTGTGCTCTGCGGCTGCTTCCCAGTAGTGTATTGTTTAGCTTCCATGTGTTTCTGTTTTTTACGGTTTTTTCCCTGTAATTGATTTCTAATCTCATAGTGTTGTGGTCAGAAAAGATGCTTGATATGATTTCAATTTTCTTAAATTTACTGAGGCTTGATTTGTGACCCAAGATGTGATCTATACTGGAAAATGTTTTGTGTGCACTTGAGAAGAAAGTGTAATCTGCTGGTTTTGGATGGAATATCCAATATCAATTAAATCTATCTTGTCTATTGTTTCATTTAAACCTTGTGTTCCCTTATTGATTTTCTGTTTGGATGATCTGTCCATTGGTGTAAGTGAGGTGTTAAAGTCCCCCACTATTAGTGTGTTACTGTCGATTTCCTCTTTTATAGCTGTTAGCAGTTGCTTTATGTATTGAGGTGTTCCTATGTTGGGTGCATATATATTTATAATTGTTATATCTTCTTCTTGGATTGATCCTTTGATCACTATGCAGTGTCCTTCCTTTTCTCTTATAACATTCTTTATTTTATAGTCTATTTTATCTGACATGAGTATTGCTACTCCAGCTTTCTTTTGATTTCCATTTGCATGGAATATCTCTTTCCATCTCTTCACTTTCAGTCTGTATGTGTCCCTAGGTCTGAAGTGGGCCTCTAGTAGACAGCATATATATGGGTCTTGTTTTTGTATCCACTCAGCAAGCCTGTGTCTTTTGGTTGGAGTATTTATTCCATTCACATTTAAGGTAATTATCGATATGTATGTTCCTATTACCATTTTCTTAATTGTTTTGAGTTTGGTTTTGTAGGTCCTTTTCTTCTCTTGTGTTTCCCACTTAGAGAAGTTCTGTTAGTATTTGTTGTAGAGCTGCTTTGGGGGTGCTGAATTCTCTTAGCTTTTGCTTGTCTGTAAAGCTCTTGACTTCTCCATCAAACCGGAATGAGATCCTTGCTGGGTAGAGTAATCTTGGTTGTACATTCTTCCCTTTCATCACTGTAAGTATACCATGCCACTCCCTTCTGGCCTGTAGAGTTTCTGCTGAGAAATCAGCTGTTGACCTTATAGGAGTTCTCTTGTATGTTATTTGTCATTTTTCCCTTGCTGCTTTCAATATTTTTTCTTTGTCTTTAATTTTTGCCAATTTGATTACTATGTGTCTTGGCATGTTTCTCCTTGGGTTTATCCTGTATGGGACTCTCTGTGCTTCCTGGACTTGGGTGGCTCTTTCCTTTCCCATGGTAGCAAAGTTTTCGATTATAATCTCTCAAATATTTTCTTGGGTCCTTTCTCTCTCTCTTCTCCTTCTGGGACCCCTATAATGCAAATGTTGTTGCGTTTAATGTTGTCCCAGAGGTCTCTTAAGTTGTCTTCATTTCTTTTCGTTCTTTTTTCTTTATTCTGTTCCACAGCAGTGATTTCCACCATTCCGTCTTCCAGGTCACTTATCCATTCTTCTGCCTCAGTTATTCTGCTATCGATTCCTTTTAGTGTATTTTTCATTTCAGTTATTGTATTGTTCATCTCTGTTTGTTTGTTGATTAATTCTTCTAGATCTTTGTTAAACATTTCTTGTATCTTCTCAATCTTTGCCTCCATTCTTTTTCTGAGGCCCTGGATCATCTACATTATCATTCTTCTAAATTCTTTTTCTGGAAGGTTGCCTATCTCCACTTCATTTAGTTGTTTTTCTGGGGTTTTATCTTGTTCCTTCATCTAGTACATAGCCCTCTGCCTTTTCATCTTGCCTATCTTTCTGTGAATGTGGTTTTTGTTCCACAGCCTGCAGGGTTGTAGTTCTTCTTGCTTCTGCTTTTAATATTATTTAGATGAGGATAATTATTTGACAGATATGTATAAGAAATGCACTGAAATTACTTTAACCAACAGTGTTTCTCCCAGAATTATTAGTTATCTATCTACCTACCTACCTTCCTACCTATATATTTATACTATCCCCAACTCCCTGCTCTTCCACATTCCTCCAAAGCAAAGTATAGTAAAGGCATAAGACAAGATCTTGAGATATAATTAAGTAGTTGCAGAAGAGAGAGGAAACAGCCAGAGAGACTGCAACAGCCCAGTTAAAGACTAGGTGGAAAAGGGTGCAGTATGAAATCAGGAAAACAATTCCCAACATGGGTTTACAATGCACAGTGGTATGCAGATGGTTTGAGTGGCATTTGCTTTGAGAACAGGTGGTTGAATTAGCTTGGTAAGACCTGTGCAGTAAGCATTAAAAATAGTTTCAGAGGAATGGAGCAGGATGCCTCATCAAAGGTGTCCCAGGAGCTAATATATTGTAAAAACCAACCAAACAAAAAGTAGTGTCAATGAGTGTGCTTAATTTGCACCACCCCACCCCACCCTTCCTCACCCTTTCCCACCCTATTCTGTGCCTGGGAGCCTGGCCTTTTTGGTATGCCCCAATGGGCCTCTTGTTTTTTTGACTGGACTGTGCAAATGCAGGGAAGAGGGGCATGGGGGTTGGTGGCGAGTGTCAAGGAGATGTGAGGGTGGGGAATAGTGAGACTGAACTCTTCCTCTGCCCCTGCTGTGTTGTGTCAAGTTTGCTGTGGTCATCAACACAAGGCCACAGTGTCCATCTGCTGGTCTCTTCAACAGGGGTGCTTTCTGAGTTTCTGAAACCCATCCCCGTACTTCCCCTCAGGCGTAGGGTGGCAATGTGCTTTTAGCCCCTTCCTTGTAGATTTATCTTAACCTTGCTCTTTTCATTAAATTCTCCTCAGTTACCCTATTTGAATGTACTGCCTGTTTCCTACAAGAACTCTGACTGATAGGAAAGACTAATCCATTAATATATTTCATTTTTTAAAATCTCAATGTATAATCATATAAAGTATGTAAACATAATATTCTGAAAGCATTTCACAAAGAGTGTCTTTTTCAATGTTATAAATCTTCTAAATATTATTTTTTAATGTTATCATCTTTTTTTTTTTTTTTTTTTGCCTAGGATCTAGTAAAGGCAGAATGGAAAACACTGGGATTTTAGTAGCAATATAATGAGTTACTAGGAGGAAGGAGATCTCTGCATTGTTAGAGGCCTTGGGGCCTGCAGGCATTGACTATGAGGGAAATATTTAGGAAAACCTTCTAAGTGATGCATGGGTTAACTACCTCATACAGAGGAATGTGTAAGGAAAAAGAAAGAGAATGGTATTTGAGGATGTTGATCAGATTATATTCTGGTAAATTCAATCGTTTGAATATTTTTTCATAATTTCATCCTTCATTTTAACAATACTGGAGATAACAGAGATTTTTAAAAGATTAAAGTTCCTTAGACACGTGTGTTTTCAGTTTGAACTTGTACTTATTTTCTATTTGCTGAAAGTACCATAGCAAATGCTTTCTGTTTTCCAGTTTTAACATAAAAACATCAGAAAGTTATTTGGCAGTTGTGACTAAGGAAAATACTACAGAGTCTCAATTTCTGAGCACAAATCCTAGTTTACTCAAGGTTTCTCAGTTTTGGTTTCCTCATTTTAAAAAAAAAGGTTGTACCAACTAGCTGTACAACTGTCAAATGGTTGTACACACTTTTGACATGAGAAAAAGAACAGGTAATTGAGGCAAAATTAACCGTGTTACTTAACATCCCTGCTAATTACCATTTCATATTTAAATTATCTAAAACTGAGCTCTTAACTTTCCACCCCCAGCCTGCTCCTCTCTTAATCTTGTGCATCTCTTACAATAGCCATGATGCTGAAACAACCCAAATGTCCATCAACAGAGGAGTGGATAAAGAAGATGTGGTACATATATACAATGGAATATTCCTTGGCCATAAAAAAGAATGAAATAATGCCATTTGCAGGAAGGTGGATGGACCTAGAGATGATCATACTGAGTGAAGTAAGTCAGACAGAGAAAGAAAAATACCATATGACATCACTTATATGTGGAATCTAAAATACGACACAAATGAACGTTTCTGTGAAACAGAAATAGACTCACCAACATAGAGAACAGACCTGTGATTGTCAAGGGGGAGGGGATGCAAGGATGGATTGGGAGCTTGGGATTAGCAAATGCAAACCATTATATATAGGATGGATAAACAAGAAGGTCCTACTGTATAGTACAGGGAGCTATAGTCAATATTCTGTGGTAAGTCATAATGGAAAACAATATAAAAAGAATGTGTATATATACATATATATGTATAACTGAATCACTTTGCTGTACAACAGAAACTAAAACAACATTATAAATCAACTATACTTCAATAAATTTTTTTTTAAACTCTTGTCCATCTCACAAATTGGCATCAAGAGTCACCTAAGTTGTCATGCCTGTGAGTCCCTCTTGGGCCTTTCTTTTACTTACATCCAACATCCAATCCATCAGCAGGAACAGCCAGGCCTTCCTCAAATAGCATCTCTTAATTCAACAACAACTGACCTCCTCTAGTACCAGCACCCCACTTCCAACCAGCATCTTCTCTCTCATCCTCCCATGGGAACCTCCTAAATGGGCCTCTTCAAGCCCATTCTTGGCTCCTTCACTATTGTCAGTCCTGTCCAGAGAAGTCAGAATGTCTCTTCCTGATTAGAAATCAGATTCCGTTACAGTCCACCTCAAAGCTCTCCCGTGACTTCTCATCACACTCAGGTGTCCTTCCCTCCACCCCAACCATACTGGTTGTCTTGTTGTTTATCGATCACAGCACACTTGTTCCCACTCAGGGATATTTCACTTTCTGCTTCCTCCTTTCTGTAATGATTTTGTCTAAGATCTTCACAAAACTCTCAAGTGTGCTTTTTTTACAAATCTGCTCAAAGGTTCTCTTCTCCAAGAGACTGTTTCCTAGCTCTGTCTCTGAAATAGTGTCCTATTTCCTTGCTTTCTTTCTTTTACTTTATTGTACTTTTCATGAAGTGACTACATTGTTTTCATATTGATTCTATTTCCCACTACAAAATTGTGAGCTTGATAAAGGCAATAGTTTTGTCTGTTGATTACAGTCATATTCCCACTGCCGTGAACAGCTTCTGACACCAAGTAGTTACTCGATAAATATGAATAAGTGAAAGAAAGGATAAGTAGGTAAGTAACAAAACACTTGGCTACTTGAAAGCTTGGTATACTCGGTTCTCAACTGGGAAATTTCTAACGCCAAATGACGTTTAGCAATGTCTGGACACATTTCTGATTGTTGTAACTGGGTGAGAGGTATTCCTGGCACCTAGCGGGTACAGGCCAGAGATGCTGCTAAATATCTGACAGTGCACAGGACAGCTCCACAACACAGAATTATTGGACATAAAATGTCAGTAGTGCTGAGGTTGAGAAACTCTGATTGAAGAGGCTAAAAAAATCTACATATGTCCTGCTGCCATATTCCACAATCATCAATCATCTGCAACGTGAACCCAGAAATATGGAACACAGAGGGGCATGGAATGGAGTGAGAAGGGAGAGAAAAAAGACAGACTCAAAGGGGGAGAAGGTTGGAGGAATCTGACTTCGATCAAAATTCAAGTCACGTGCACAGTAAACGTGGGCTAAGTCCCAACAGGAATCCAGGAAGTGTGTGACAACATGAGGGTGATACGAGAGAGAAAATGTTCATCAATAAATCCGAAACAGGAAGAGAGTCAGCAGTTGCTAAACAGGAAACTGTGCTTTTCCTTGGATAAAGGATTGGCAGAGAGGAAGTTGACATGGTCCTAGGGAAAAGGGAAAGGTCTCAGGGTAGGACAGCAATTCCACTGGGAGAGGTGAATACAATAATTCAGTGACAGATCTGTGTTCATACAGCAAGGACTAGGGATCATCTACACACAGTAACCTGTGGGGGTGAAAGTGTCACAACCACCGGGGTCACAGCAGAGCAGCTAAATGCAGATGACATGGTAGGACTAAAACCCTAATATCTCTTCCTTAGAAAGAGCTTCTGAGAGACTCTTCTCCCCACAGTTTAAAATAGGTTTTCCATTTGCTTTCTTCATTATACTTATCACCAGGTGTAAGAATATATTCATGTATATGTTTACTTGATTGCTGTTGATTTCCCCATTGTATTCCAAGGTCTACTGGTGTGCTTGATGAACATTTGCTGGATGACCTAATGAATAAAGGTACACCCAGCAATGAATTGCACTGCAATGAAAAAAAAAGTTCATTATCAAAAATGAACATTCAGGTCTCTAAAATTCCACTCTCCATCCCAATAGAAGAGAAAAGGATTCAAATAATTGCATTGAGCCCCTTCCAAGGCAGGTTCTGCAGTTGCCTTAGGTTGTCCTTGTAGCCTTCTATTCCAAACTCCTCAGAAAATGGACAGTTTTTTTCTTTCAACACGGATTTTATATGCCACAAGTAAAATTAGGTGCTTTGGAGAGAATGATCAGCAAAATAGACCTGGCCCCAATTCTCATGGAATTTGCAGACTATTGAAGGAAGCAAGCTTTAACAAATGGAGTTGCAAATTGTGTTATTTGACATGGAAAGATAAACAAAAAGACACCTCAGAGAATTGCAGGGTGACCTACTCAGATAATATGATTAGCAAAGACTTCTCGGAGGAGATGATGTTTAAGCTTAGACTATTTAAGGATTAAAAAAAGTCAATGTTACATGAATCAAAACACTTAAACCTTTCATCATGAAATTACAAAATCTTTTTTGTGAAGCATTATTGGCAAATAAGTCTAGATGAACTCTTCTGTATCTGAATAATAAACATTTGTAGAGTAGAAACATTTAAAACTCTCCAGGTCTCCTAAGGTCTCCACGTACCAGAGGAACAGAGTTGATTACTTAGAGAGGAAAGCAAATCGAACTCAACTGACCTTGTCGCCATCAACCTAACACACTGCCATCAAATCAATTTTTGTCACAGATGATTATGACACAGAGCCTGTGAGTCAGCAGTCTAAACTCATTAAGTGATAGAATTATGGACATGAAAGAAAGGTGCAATTGGACATAGAGTCTCTCATACAGAGTGAAGTCAGAGAGAGAAAAACAAATACCGTATGCTAACACATACATATCAATCTAAAAAAAAATTGGTTCTGACACACTTAGGGGCAGGACAGGAATAAAGACACAGAGGTAGGGCTTCCCTGGTGGCACAGTGGTTGAGAGTCTGCCTGCCGATGCAGGGGACACGGGTTCGTGCCCCGGTCCGGGAAGATCCCACATGCCGCAGAGCGGCTGGGCCCATGAGCCATGGCCGCTGAGCCTGCGCATCCAGAGCCTGTGCTCCACAACAGGAGAGGCCACAACAGTGAGAGACTCGCGTACCACAAAAAAAAAAAAAAAAGACACAGAGGTAGAGAATGGACTTGAGGACACGGGAAGGGGAAGGGGAAGCTGGGACAAAGTGAGAAAGTGGCATGGACATATATACACTACCTAATGTAAAATAGATAGCTAGTGGGAAGCAGCTACATCACATGGAGAGATCAGCTGGGTGCTTTGTGACCACCTAGAGGGGTGGGATAGGGAGGGTGGGAGGGAGATGCAAGAGGGAGGGGATATGGGGATATATGTATACATATAGCTGATTCACTTTGTTATAAAGCAGAAAATAACACAACATTGTAAAGCAATTATACTCCAATAAAGTTGTTAAAAAAAAAAAAAGACTGGCTTGTTTATCAACATTCTTGGGCCTCTTCAAGAAAGTATTACTAACCCAACACCTACAATGCGTTAGGAACTTCACTAAGTGTTTTAACATTTTCCTTCTCATTTTAGGCCTGTGTGTAGTAAGTACCATTTTTACAGGTGGAGAAAAAGGGTCACATAGAGATTAAGCCATTTACCTCGGCATCATGTAACTGATAAATATTATGATTCGAACCCAGTTCTAGACAA
Organism: Hyperoodon ampullatus; assembly: GCF_949752795.1. NCBI lineage: Eukaryota > Metazoa > Chordata > Mammalia > Artiodactyla > Ziphiidae > Hyperoodon > Hyperoodon ampullatus. The sequence goes on along the minus strand of NC_136918.1, from coordinate 25,194,097 downwards.
GTCCAAAACTTGTTTCTTTTGATTTTAATATGCTGTCTCCTCTGTTTCAGAACAAGCTAACTTTACAGTCCATCTTGGCCTCTGCGTTCCCATCTGTAAAATGAGTGAGCCAGCTTAGATTCACTCAAATACATCTTACAGCTCTGGATCTCTGTCAGTGACTGAGGTTTCCTTCAACACATTTGATATCCCTATAATTCTACAATTTACAAAAATGCTCTGTCCATTTGGTCCTTAATAAATGTCAATGCTTCTTTTATTTGGAAGAGAGCTTGATCTGGGGATATACAGCAGTCATGATACTTATCTCTTTTCTTCAAAATGGTGCACATTGCAAGAGAAAATAATAAAAGCATGAAACTCATCTTCACCCAGGATCATAATGCTTCTTAATGCCCTCCTCTTGATTAGAATGTAGGAGTAAAATTAACTCCTTTTCCCCCAGAAACTAGAGCTTAAACAAAACCAGGCGGTAAAGAAGAGGTGTGTGGATTAGACTTGTTCACATGTATTGGCTGGCTGACTGCCATCTTACATTGAAGAGGCTACTAGGATGATTCTAATTAATAATAATACCTGGGAAGATAACTGAGAATCCTGAGAAAGCACACTTAGAAATTAAACAGCACATTTTAAGGGCACACATCTTAGGAAAGTTTGCCGATCAAGTACTCAATTGAACAGTTAGGACAGGTAAGTGGTAGGCAATGGAAATTTTCTATTCCAGCTGTAAGAGTGCTATATCTATAATTTGATATGTATGTATATTTCATGTCCTAAAGCAACACTCTCCTTGGCCACTGCTCTCAAATTTATCATTATTTGATAAGGCTGTTCAAATATCATCAGGGAGTAAGCTCCTAAGTATACGATGATGCACAGATACCCAAGTGAAGTCAGCTTCTCTTTTCTGGGAAAGGCAGTGTGTCATCCATCATTTTCGTCCCATGCACAAAACTAAGCAAAACAAAACAAACAAACTTTCCTACCAAGGTTATGTAATGACAATGATCCTAATACCCAATGCTTTGACACAATATTCTCAACATTACATGCATCATATAAAGCAAAACACAAATAAATTAGGCTTTCTTCTGAGTTTTTAGTTTGTAAAACATAAAGTATTCAATGTACTTATTCAAATACTTTCATAAATGAACTAAGCCATGGCTTTTTTCAGAGAAGAACTCAAAAAGAGAGTTGGATTTGCATCAAATGTCCACGGGAAAAATTATTTGAGAAGTAGTCACCATGTGTCCGAATTAACTAAACAGGTAAACTTCAAAGGGTAAATAGCACACATAGTCTAAACTACTTTAAGTAAAAATTATGTATGTTTATATTCTCAGATGCTTTCTTCGTCATAATCTAAAAGAATCAATCTCTTAATTCCTAATTCTAACCAAACTGTTTTTCAATACATTTTGCCAAAGAATATGATTTTTAAAACTGCATATTTAGATACCATTTTTCTTTTAAGAAACAGAAGGTAAAGAAGAATTTGCAAAGTTAACAGTAATTATAACTCTTTCTTATTTGAAAATGTTTGATTTTTCCACTTTCAAAAATTCTAATTTCAGTGAAAATAAGATCAATAGTCAAATCAATATTTCTCAGTAAGAAAGAAGGCCTCACAATCTCAGATGGACGATAACAGAATGATTAAGAAAAAAATTCCTTCTAACTTTATTAAAACACCATATTTTTGTTTTAATTATACCTTCCTTTATTTATCATATAAAAAGATTTTGTGCAAATGATTCACTGCTTTCCTTATATGCACTCCTGGATTAGAAGGACGCATATACAATCAAATGCTCTACTTTGATTTAATCTATTAAATTATTAAAACAAATTAAGCTCTAAGTAATTAAACTAGTAAAAAATACATATGCAAAGCATACTTTTCATATTTTATGTGAAACAAAATAGAAGGCAGTAAAAAGCATTGTTGGAACTGGATACAAACTTGACTCATTAATACTTTGTTTTTTCGAGTCTTGGCATGCTAATAGCTGAAACAAGGCAAATATTCTTTCACCTCTTTTCCAATTATAGTGCAGGTGTGCACTACGAGAGACAAATTATTATGTAAATTTATTTTGCTGTTTCAGGTTATGCTAAATAACTATTAACAAAACTATTATTCAGCTTGGGAACATGAAACAAGAAAAAAAAGGAAATAGCAGTTATTACAAGTTCATGGATGGCAGCCCCAGTTTTCCAACATCAGGACCACTGAAGCCATCACCAGGGCACTCAGCAATGGAGCGAAACAGCTGCGCTCTTTGAAAGAAAGAATTATTTATCCTCTAATTCTGCCTGAGACCATTTTAAAATTATATGACTGAAATAAATGCCATTTCTTTATTTTCTTCCATTAGGTTTCATTGCAAATGCTGTACTCAGTATATGAAAGGTTATTGCTCAAAGTTTGTATGTAATACATAAGCTATGAGTTGATCTTTGTACTTTTGTTTGAACAGAGGCGGCAAATTTTACATCAAAGAGCCAAATAAGAAATATTTTAGGCTTTTCAGGTCAGAAGGTCATTGCCACAGTGACTCACCCTGTGTCATTTTAACACAAAAGCAACGGTGGGCAAAATGTTAAAAAGTGGGCATGGCTGTGTTGCAATAAATTCTATCTATAAAATAAATTTGGCATGGGCTGTGGCTTGTAGACCTCCCGTAGGGAAGAGTGGGAGAGGTATTGGAATGTAAAATGAGGGAGGCATTGCTGTCATCTACCAAAAGATACTGAGAGGCGCTTTATGTTATAGGTAACCACGTGCTTCAAAGTGAATTTTATAAGGTGAGGGCTCTGATGCCAGATGACCTCCCTCTGCATCCAAGCTCCTCTGCTTATCAGCTACATGATCTATGTCAGTTACTTAACTCTTTCTTCTCATCTTCCTCCTCTGGAAAATGGGGGTGGAAACAGGGTTGTTTTGAGAATGACATGAATTAATTCAGGTATTTGCTCAGAACCATCCCTAGTAAATAGTTAGAACTAAGTAATATCATCCATCTATTATAATAAAAGTTCATTTTCATACATATAGCCTGGAAGGGGCAAACAAAGGTCCAGTCATATTTTCCAGCTTTTCCTTGTCATCAGAAGGTAAATAAACAACAACAACAACAAAAATAGGTGTGTGCACACTGCCAGTACATAAAGGCTCTGTGTGTACAAATCATTGGACCTCGCCAAGGGCTATGCTGTGATCAGCTGTCCTGTCCTGGGCTGGCTCCTCCACCCACACTGCCCTCAGTCTCCTTAGTCAGTGTAGCAGCATCTCTCAGACTGGATGTGCCTGCAGTGTAGCATCTAGGCACCGGGTGAGGGCAGATTCCGGCTCAGAGGGTCAGGGTGGAGCCTGAGAGTCTGCCTCTCTCACAAGATGATGATCCATTAACCCCACACGGAGGAACAAAGGTGCAGAGAGCACTGACTGCTTATTTCGTGCGTAATATCATTCTGTTCTTTTCCCTGGAAAAAGGCTCCTCCCTGACTCACAGCTCAAATGGCACACGAGTGGTCCCTTCCTCTTTCTCCTGTCACTTGGTGAAAATATCAGAAAATAAATATTTCTCTGAATCCCCTAAATGGATCTCTACAGTGAGGGATTTTAGGACAGTAGCTTAGAGTTTTCAAAAATAGAAGCTATGGAATGGGGCTTTGAGATTGAGAAGGCCGTTTCGCTCCCCCTCTGCTAAAATCTACTACACATTTTCATTCTCCATTTTGCTTTCTTTTAATATACTTGAAAATGTTTCTGTGAGCTTATTCCCTGTGGGCTATACCTGTATTTAAATCAAAAAGCAGCGCTTACTCCTTATTTTAAATTACATTATTATCATTGTATAGAGTGAATGACAGTGTAACATAAATGCCTGTCTAGGTGTAACAAAATATAAATATATGTTGCCATACTAAGGATGCATATAGAAACAATAATGTTATAGGATATGAAACCCTTGGTTATTACTACATTATGTGTAGTAATAACCCACATTGTTTGTGGTAGTTTTTTCCACTGAGTTGTACTATGAGATATACCTCTTGAATAAGGTATATTAAATCTTATTTTAAATGTCTACACATTTAAATAAATGTATTGAGTTCACTTATATAAATTTCCTGTCCTCTTTCTCTAGCCTGAAATGCTCTTTGAAGTTGCTGAAATCAAGAAGCCATATCACACCAAGATCTTATTGTGTTTACCTTGGACCCATTTCTCAGTTAAGCCCCAAGCATTTGCTCTGTTCGTTCAGCCTCTTCACAGTTTGCATTCTTGGTGTTATCATGTAACACTCTTCGATGTCTTTACCCAAGTACCTCCCCTTGGTGCCCGCCCTCCCAGCAAACCTTTTCTGGGGCAGTTCCCGTCTTGAACTAGAGATCCTGGCATCTATCCATCTAGTCAGTCTCCTGCTCATTCATTTCTTCATATCCACTGATATTAAGTACTAGAAACCCACTTGATAATACACTGAGCATTGTCTTTTGAGCTATTATCATTTGGTGACTATTATAACAGCTTCCTTTTACAAGAGGGAAGGAAGAAAGAGGAAGAAAAAGAGAAGGAAAAGGAAGAGGTAAAATTTTTAAAAGACATTGCAAAAGACTAATTTGGGTTCGTTTTCCACACAATCCTTCTATAAGGCCATTTCTTTTTATTCAGAAAGGTCTTTTGTCATGCAAATGTTTCCTTCGAAATTTCCAAAGTTTTCTCAGACAAATAATTTCAAGACAAAAACAAGAAAAATAAACCTGACTGCATAGAGAAAAAGAAATTACCCTTGAACCAAAACAGAGATTCCCTACCATGGCCTTCAAGGTCCCACTTCATCTGTCCCCAGCCTACAAATCCATCACCACTTTCCCCAGAAACTCTAGAGATGCTCCCAGCCACATGCTAGGTTTGCGTTTCCTGAAACACAACAACTTCATTCCCACCTCAAAGTCATGCACTTGATCTTTCATCTTCAATGAATTTCCCCCCAGACCTTTCCAAGCCTGCTGCCTCCTCATCATTTAAGCTTTTTTTCAAATGTTTATCCTCCAAGATGCCTCTCTGCTCTCCCTAGGCCCACCTATCAAGCCACCATTCAGGCTTAACCATTTTACCCTATTTTACATTTTCAGTAGCTGAAATTATCTTATTTTTCATCTTATAACTTTCTTTCCCCCTGGGGATTTAAGGTCCTTAACGGTAGGCTGTCTGTCTTAGAATTTAATTCTATATCCTCACCTCCTAGGATAGTACTCAACATGCCCTCAATAAATATATCCTACTGACCCAGACTTAATGCTTCCACCAACCTTACTGTGACCCCTGCTTAAGTGTGCTCCCTGGGTGCTCAGGGAGCAGTAATCTAGGTTTTTTAGGGATGGAAGCAGCCTTGTAAACCCTGTAGTCGAGTTTAGGTAGGATATTCTGATATCTACCACTATGTCATCATCAAGACCCTCTACTCACAAAGCTTTGTTTCATATTTCCTTTTGGGATAATTGTCAAAAGACTTACTGAGGATTTGGTGTATTTGCTTCCCACAAACCAAATGTGAATTATTTTTTTCCTCATCTGGCTTTGTCATGAGTAAGCTCAACTGTGGTATCTTCAACAAGTCTTAAATATCTGTATCTTTTCTAACACAAATAACATACTGCATCCCAGAATATATTCTAAGCGCTCATACAGTTTTGCAATTAATCCTTCACTTGGGGGGTACCTCCATGGACAACTTCCAGGAATTTTCAGGGAGGACACAAGGTCCTATTAATGATGATGATTTTCACTTACACATCTATCACAGACATTTCTTAGATATATAGCTCACGCGTATGCTAGGATTAGGGTCATTATTTAACTCACAAATGAAAAAAGTCAAGGAAAGAGATAGAGAAGATAAAAAGAGAAAAGAGGTCAAACAAGGAAAAGAAAAGTTTCCTAAAGTTACAAAGAATGTTTTCAAGCACCAAAAGGTAAACAAGAAACTGCATGAAGAGTGCATGATCCTAAATGGAATTAGCTGCAAGTTTCCTAAAAGCAAATTTGCGATTGGTCTTATTCACAGAAAACTGTGTGTGTGTGTGTTTGTGCATGTCTCTGTGTGTGTGTGTGCTACTCAATAAACATTGGTTAAATGAATAAGTGAGCAGAAGGCATTGATTTTTTGTAAGAAATTATAGCATATATATTTTACCCTAGAGCAGGCTTCCTAACCAGGGGTTATTTAAAATATTCTCAGTGGGGACCTTGGGTAGTGCCTGGAGACATTTCCAGTTGCCACAACTAAGGTGGTACATCCAGCACGTAGAGGCCAGAAACCTGCTAAATATCCTAAAATGCACAGAACAGCCCCCTACAACAAGAATTATCTGGTCCAAAATGCTAACAGTACTAAAGATGAGAGCACTTGTCCTGGAGAGAGAAGTGATAAGAGACAATTTTCAAAAAAAGGATAAAGTCATGATTCTCTAACGGATATGAAATGAATATGGTTTGAAGATTTTATTTCAGCCAGTCAATGAGGGAGCCAAGAACATGTCATGAGTGGTTTAAAAGAGAATCTGAGAAAGACACATTTACAGATTAGGAATTTGAAATAAATGTGCAAATAGAGGCAACACTATCTTTTCCACAGGATGGGGAAGGAATTCAGCTGAACCTCTATTGTACCAGTATAGGTTATTTACAATTTACAGAATTGCAGAATAGCTCAGGCTGAGTCAGAATCAGGTAAGGCAGAAGCGTGTGCTATGGGCAATGCATAATTTGTCACTTAAATACACATTTTTTTTTTTTCCTACAGAAAGCAGAAGAGGTAGAGACATTGGTCACCATCAATGCTACCACTGGCCAAGTACATTCTTGGCTTTTGGGTAGCATTCACCAGAGAATGAGTTTATCAAGCATATAAACAATATTTCTATTTACCAAATATTTCAAATTCACTGATTCTAATTCTAGAATCTCCTCAAATTTATCCCCTTATCCTGTAAGGTGCACATTTAAAATGGACTTTTTTATTCAATTTTTACTTCCTCCACCTCCATCTCAATAAAACTTATGCTCCATCAGATGAGCACATCAAAGAAACAAAAGGAATATGTGATAATGTATTCTTGTCTTTGTCTTCCTAGATACTAAAACTATTGAATAGAATCACATTTTTTGTCTTTCTAAATGGATATTTTGGAAGAAGATATCATTTTTCATTATAATAGAACCATGAGGATACTGTAATACCTCATAATAATCTATATGGAGGACAAATTAAATGATTCATAGAAAACCATAAGCCTGGAAATAATGATTGAGACAATAAGTTCCTAAAGACTATTTAGAATGTCCAGTATAGGCCCCTATGGAAGCATGGATAATTCAACCTCCTATAAATCACTTATGATTTTTAATGGCTCACCATCTTAACTTCATTTATGTGTGAACTGTTTCATCAAGGTTGGCCAAGAGTGCATTGCAATCAAGATGTTAAATTCCTTTGGCTTCCTAACAGTTTGACTGACTGAACAGGAAAATATATCTCCAGTCAATGATACCAAAGGTGTTCATTTTACTAAATTTGAAAAAAAAAAAATGGAAGTAAAGTATGTATGAATAAAACTCTCTACACTTAATCTTTTCTATTTAATCATCTAGTAGAAAGGAAAATGTTGGCTGGGATTTGAAAATACTTAATTTTCATATTTTTAAAAGTCTTCTTTCTATATTCTGTAAAAACATAAATGGGAAAAGAACTTGAAAAAGAATAGATACATGTATATGTATAACTGAGTCACTTTGCTGTACATCTGAAACTAACACGACATTGTTAACCAACTATAGTCCAACATAAAATAAACTTTTTAAAAAATAAATTTATTTATTTATTTTTGGTTGTGTTGGGTCTTCGTTTCTGTGCAAGGGCTTTCTCTGGTTGCGGCGAGTGGGGGCCGCTCTTCATCGAGGTGCACAGGCCTCTCACTATCGCGGCCTCTCTTGTTGTGGATCACGGCTCCAGATTCGCAGGCTCAGTAGTTGTGGCTCACGGGCCCAGTTGCTCCTCGGCATGTGGGATCCTCCCAGACCAAGGCTCGAACCCGTGTCCCCTGCATTAGCAGGCGGATTCTCAACCACTGCACCACCAGGGAAGCCCAAAATAAAAATTTTTTAAAGGCTTCTTTCTTATTCGCTTTTGTTAAAATACTGAAATTGTCAAGAATATTTTAACTAAACTTCAGAATGACGGAGCTACTGAAAATATAAACAAAATTTTAAACATTTATGATCAACATAATAAACTACAACTAAGTTTGACTGGGTAAGGAAACAAGACAAGTGAATAAGACAAACCAGTGGATACTGTCATGTTTATTGAAAGGTCCTTTTATTGAGTCTGAATCCCATGAACCCATGATCATCACTAATCTAAATATCAGAATCAAATATGCCACATTTGTCAGCTGGGTTTTATTATCACTCTATGTCATTTCTCAATTACTTGAGAATATGCTATCTCACAAATACCTAGTGTGACTATATAGTACAGATAAAAGCTTCCACTATAGTATATAGTAGTGAGTGTGTACTTTCAGCGAGGGACATTGTATTCTATTTCCTTAAATAATTACTATGGCATTAATCAAAAGGAAACCTTGATTAGCAAATTAAAAATTTGATTAGCTCTTGCAGAATGGAAAAAAAAGGTATTAATCAAAGAGTGTCAGGAGGGCATAACTAGTCCCCTACTTCAACCCACACCTGCAGACTAGAAGCAGGGAGACTGTCTGGTAACACAGAAGAGTCTGAGAGCCCTCTGATTGCTGTGAAAACTTTTTTATTCTTCTTTAATCAAGGTAATTACAGAGCACAATGGTTCTCGGAGGCTTAAACTGTATTTATCAAGGTAAGATTGAGGCGTTATTAAGATACAGTTCACTTGTGCCGAGGTTAAAAAAATGCATCATCTCTCTACCAATCTTGGGGTTGTACACTTTTTTTTTTTTTTTGCCATTTCAAAAAGTTAAAAGCCAGATGAATATTCTTATCTAAGAAAATATCCTATTTCACCTTTGACAGTATGAATGTTTGGAGTTGGGAAAAGGCAATAATGATATTTTGATCAACTTTAAAAATCACACAGGGAGCTCTACTCAATACTCTGTAATGGCCGATATGAGAAAAGAATATTAAAAAAGAATATTAAAAAGAATATTAAATATTAAAAGAATATTAACATATACAAAGCATATGTATAACTGATTCACTTTGCTGTATACTTGAAGCTAACACAATATTGTAAGTCAACTCTACTCCAATAAAAATTATTTTAAAAATCACAGAAAGTCCACATGATATCAAAAGATTCTCCTGGCAGAACACCAATGTGGGCAACTTTCAATAAATTTGCATATTAATATTCTTTCAAGAATTATAAGAATGGAAACGGTGACAGTCATGATGGGCATTGGCAAAAAGAAAAAAAAGCATAAAAGGAAAATCGGTTCTTCAGGAACGAATTCAATTTTGTCTGTAGTGGGCATTTGCATGCTTCTGGGATGTCAGTGAAAGAAGCACTAGGATTCAATCCTTAGCATGAAAGTTCAGAATTTAAATTAGGAAGATTCATTCTCCTATTAGCGTGTACCTCAATTGCCCTACACATTATTATTTGTGGCAGCCACTATTATGATTTATATGCTCAGTAAAGACTTTGACAATGCTCTACCTGTCACAGAGATATTACAAAGAGGTAGAAGAGTTTAGCAGGCACTGGCCTGGACCAAGGATCATAAGACCTACATTTGAGACCCAGTTCTACCAACCCTTCAGCCGTGTAAGCTCAATCGAGCATTCAAAGATGCTAAGATAAATATTATATTTTAAAACTGATGATGATGGTACACTCCTTGCTTATATCAGTGCTACTTTATGGATTAAATGGGCAAATGCAATTGGGATATGTTGGAAAAAATCACAGTAAAGATATATGATTTTCCTCATCTTTACCATGTGTTTCATTATTGGTGACACAAATGCATCTCCATTTTTTGTTTTTGTTGTTGTTCATTAAACCAGAATACTGGCCTTTGCTGTTTATGGAGGGTACTGTCATGGAAATAAAAAATTATCACTATGAATATGTCAGGGGCAAGAAATATAGAATGGCATCATATAATAAAAGGAAAAAAATTTTAGCCTCTTTTTTCTGTTCTAAAATTTTGCACCTGAAAATAGATCATATGAATCAATTATCAGAAATAATAAGAGTTCACAGTTATTATAACCACGTGTTCACTTTAGTTTACATAGTCGGTAATGAAAAATAGAAAATATGAGCACTAATTATTTTAACATAATGTCATATATCATTGCATTTACTTGTGCTTATTTTTTCTATCCTTACAAAGCATGAGACAGCTCAAAATTCTAATTCTTAGCAACAGATTTTATTTTTTCCACAGCAAAACTACCTTAAAACTTCCCAAAATAGAAGTAAAAAATAAAAAATGAAGTCAGAGCTGGAGGAAGGAGGGCATGTGAAGACTGCAAAGTTAGTATTGATGAGGGCAGAGGCCGGGCTATTGGTCCAAGAGAATCAGAGGAGAAAGAGAAATGAATATAAAAAGAAGGTGGAATATGACCCAGCAATCCCACTCCTGGGCATATATCTGGAGAAAACCATTCTTCAAAAAGACACATGCACCCCAGTGTCCCCTGCAGCACTATTTACCATAGTCAAGACATGGAAGCAACCTAAATGTCCATCAACAGATGAATGGGTAAAGAAGATGTGGTACATATATACAATGGAATATTACTCAGCCATAAAAAGAGAACAAAATAATGCCATGTGCAGCAACATGGATGGACCTAGTGATTGTCATACTGAGTGAAGCAAGTCAGACAAAGACAAATATTATATGATATCAATTATATGTGGAATCTAAAAAAAGGAGTAATATAAATGAACTCATTTACAAAACAGAAACAGACTCACAGACCTAGAAAACAAACTTATGGTTACCAAAGTGGAAAGGTGGGGGGATAAATTAGGAGTTTGAGATTAATATATACACACTACTATATACAAAATAGATAATCAACAAGGACCTACTGTATAGCACAGGGAACTCTACTCAATACTCTGTAATAACCTATATGGGAAAAGAACCTGAAAAAACATAGATATATGTAGAACTAAATCACTTTGCCATACACCTGAAACTAACACAACATTGTAAATCAACTATACTCCAATATAATTTTTTTTTAACTTTCTTTAATTAAAAAGTTTAAAAAAAGAGAGGGTTTGGGATGAGAAGGTTCAAGGAGACTCAAGAGGCTGAATCTAGAAGAATCCCTGGATGTAATCCATACAGAGAAAGGAATCTTCATGGAATGTCAGGACCTGTAGGCTGGACAACAGTAACTGAAAACAACAGGACCATTCAGACTGGCCCTAAAAAGCTCAAGAACAACAACAAAAAAATCGTCAAATTGAAGAAAGCAGGGGGGAAGAAATGAGTGTCAAAAGCCAAAATAACCACACATTGATGAATGATTCACCAAGTAATACCAATCAAATTAATGCAATAAATACTTATTGTGCACCTACAAGATTCTAGAAGTACAATAGTGAAAACAGGATTCTCAGTCTCATGAAGCTTGTACTTTCCTGGGATAGAAAGGTAATAATGGTATTAACATAGAAGTTACTAATGGGGAGGTGTGTGAAGGAAATAGCAGGCCCTGATGAAATAGTAGGGAGGAAAATTTTAGATGCGTAGCTCAGGTTCTCTTTTTCTGAAGAAATGGCATTTTTGCTGAATCTTAAAGAATGGCTAAGCGTTAGATGCTGGAAGAGTGAGGATGTTCAGGCATGAGGGAGGGCCGAGGTAGGGCTAAGGCTTAAAGTGTTCAAAAAACAGTGTGGGTAAAGTGCAAACAATGAGGAGTAGTGCCTCTAAATATTTTAATCCAGACCTCCTCCAGGAAGCCTTCCTGATTTCTCCTCACTGTGCTCCTAATATTGTGTGTGTCTCTACCACTGCACTTACTTCAGATTTTGTGATAATTATCTCCCTAAATTACATTTTCTGCACTGTATCCTTGAATTATGTAGTACTAAACGTGTCTTAGTCATGTTAAATATACCATGTGACCTACAACAGTATCAATGAGATAGACAGTAAATTACTATTGGAAAGAAAAAATTAATGCAGTTACAGATGGAGTCATTGAGCACACAACAGTGAAATGAAAAAAACACACAGTCACAGAAATTCATAAACCTTCCCATTTTGCACTGTCCTGAGTACATCATTATTGTGAATATATTTCTAATCTGAAGCCAGTGTTCTTCACCTGTGGTAGGAAGTGAGAGCCCTTAGGTGGCTAATCCATTGAACAATCTGAACCTAGGGATATACCTTAGGAAAGGTTTTCATTTTTTTTCTCCATTTTTTCCACTTCTAATCCTGTTCTGTTCATTCCCCTAAAATTACCTTGGACAGATCCAATGACTTTCCAATAATTCAAGTATTGAACAATCCAGTTCAGCTCATCTAATTTAAACTGTGATTTCCTTCTCAGTTTAGTTCCCAAATTCTCCCCTCCACACTCCTGCACCAGCCAGTCCTTTGCTAAGGCCAAAAGCTGCAGAAGGCAAATCTGTGCTCTTCAGTTTTCCTCCCCACCCCCTTCTGCTTCTCCTCCAGTCCTTTCAGGGGATGGGGTTTGAGAAAGGATCAGAGAAAATGACAAAATTTATTTTCATTTAAAGATGCGAGAATACGTAGGGTCCAGCAATCCCACCCCTGGACATATATCCAGAGAAAACCATGATTCGAAAGGATGCATGCACCCCTCTGTTCATTGCAGCACTATCACAATAGCCAAGACATGGAAGCAACCTATATGTCCATCAACAGAAGAATGGATAAAGAAGATGTGGTACATATAGATTGTACAATGAAATATTAGTCATAAAAAAGAATGAAATAATGCCATTTGCAGCAACATGGTTGAACCTAGAGATGATCATACTAAGTGAAGTAAGTCACACAGAGAAAGACAAATATCATATGGTATCACTTAGATGCGGAATCTTAAAAAAAAAATGATACAAATGAACTTATTTACAAAACAGAAACAGACTCACAGACTTAGAAAAAAAACTGATGGTTACCAAAGGGTAAAGGTAGGGGGAGGGATAACTTGGGAGTTTGGGATGAACATACACACACGACTATACATAAAATAGATAGCCACAAGGACCTACTGTAGAGCACAGGGAACTCTACCCAATATTCTGTAATAACCTAAATGGGAAAAGAATTTGAAAAAGAATAGATACAGGTATAGATATAACTGAATCACTTTGCTGTACACCTGAAACTAACACACCGCTGGAAATCAACTATGTTCCAATATAAAATACAACTTTAAAATATTAATAATAATAAAATAACATTAATAAAAATAAATTAAAAACTAAAGACCCAATGATAATCTTCTCTTGGTTCACAATTCTTTCCTTTGGCCAGGAACCAAAATGCTCCATCTCCTGTGGGTTTTTGGGAAGCCCTGCAGTCCTTCCCCTGCACCAGGCATAGGAATGGGCTGGGTGTGCCCTTTCCCACACCCTCCCTCTACTTGCCCCCTGCACAGACATCCCCCATGGTTCTGACTCTCTGAGCCCCCTGCCTGAGAGGCAGCTCTCTTGGGCAGGTTCATGGAAATACCAACCTGGACTTTGGACTTTCTATGGTGTCCACTTAATGCCCATGAATCCTATGTATCCCACCATAACAAGCAGTGGAAATGCAGTGTTGCTGTATCCACTCTGAATTTCCTTCTTATCCTTGTTTTCCTTTGTAAATAGTCACAGAGTACATATCTACAACTGTGATGTGTAAGCAGATTCCAATCTGGGAACAGTGTCCTAGTCTTCCTTTTTTGCCATAATCCAAATCCCTAACAGTGAAAGGCCATATAACTTCTAATGGGTAAATCACCTGGATGCAGAAAAGACGGGGTTGAAGCCAGAATCTGACAAGTGACAGTTGTGTGTAACACTGAACGAGATGTCTGCCTGTTCCTCAATTTCCTCTTCTGTAAGTATGAGATAATAGCAGCTCCTGCCTCAGAGAAGTTCACAGTAAGTGTGATGTGCTTACTCCACTCCCTGGCACAGAGTTATGTGAACACTCAATAAATGTTAGCTATTATCAAATTTCTCCTGGATTCCCTGTATTTGGCAGGAAGTTATCATCTTACACCCCCTTTTTTTCCCATAAGAAAGGAAGAGGGCTTCCCTGGTGGCGCAGTGGTTGAGAGTCCGCCTGCCGATGCAGGGGACGCGGGTTCGTGCCCCACTCCAGGAAGATCCCACATGCCCCGGAGTGGCTGGGCCCGTGAGCCATGGCCGCTGAGCCTGCGCGTCCGGAGCCTGTGCTCCGCAACGGGAGAGGCCACAACAGTGAGAGGCCCTTGTACCGCAAAAAAAAAAAAAAAGAAAGGAAGAGAGAAATCTTTCAACAGGAATACATTTCCAATCACTTCTGACCCTTGAATTCATCTAGAGCTTTAGGAAGAGGGTAGAGAGGGATGGTTAGGTTCCCATACCTGGGGCTAATGCTCTTTAATGAGTCCCTTCATGTTGTGTCTGGTGGCTCTCTTTATTATGGGTATAATTTCAAGACAGGAAAATTAACATCCAACATCCTCTTACACTAAGATACTTAAACCGCCATTCTACAGCCGTCAGTGAAAAGGAATCCTCTTCTTTACTTAAGGATTATCAATAAGCACAGGTATCTTTTAAATGCCCTAAACCTTTTGCCTGCCGTGCATCAATTCTAAATTGTACGGCAGACCACAAAGAAGAGAGATCCTTTAGAGCCTTTACACACTATGCCTGATTTTAATCTCAAAGGCACAGCCAGGGCCTCCCTGGTGGCACAATGGTTAAGAATCTGCCTGCCAATGCAGGGGACAGTGCTTTGAGTCCTGGTCTGGGAAGATCCCACATGCCACGGAGCAGCTAAGCCCGTGCGCCACAACTGCTGACCTTGAGCTCTGGAGCCCACTACCCACAACTACTGAATCCCATGCACCTAGAGCCCGTGCTCCACAACAAGAGAAGCCACCACAATGAGAAGCCCACGCACCACAACGAAGAGTAGCCCCCGCTCACCGCAACTAGAGAAAAAGCCCACACGCAGCAATGAAGACCCAACGCAGCCAAAAATAAATAAATAAATTTAAAAAAGGAAAAGGCAGAGCCAAAATTGAAAAACCTTTTCATTACATGTGAAATAAAGAAAAAGCAAGTGGGAACCAACCACACTATCCATACATAACTACTTCCCAATAGAGCGTTCTTGCTCTATGAATCTTTCATTCTTGTGGAAAAGAAATGAGGGAAAATTCAGTCGTAATTTAAGAATGTCAGGGAAGAGAAGAAGAATATGAATCTGGTAGGCTTAAAAAAGAAAATCTTTTTCTGAGAGACTCTATTTTGACAGAGAAAAATCATTTTAGAGAAAAGAATATTTTATGACATGAAAAGGGCAGACAGGGAAAAAAATGGACACAGAAGTGAATATGGAAGGAATAAGATGCAGAGGAAAATAAGCAAAGAGGAGAAAAGGTTACAGAATAAATGTTTAGGTTGTTGAATAATGAGTTAAATGTTGCTGAATAATCCATTGGAAACTGGCCTCACACAAACTCAAAAGACAGAAAAAGGAATTTTTCAACAGTGATTAGAGGCTGTGTACCCTTGGCAAACCAACTGAATCAGCAATTTGGTGATAAAAGTAAGATTGTTATCCTTAGAGAAGATATCTTCAAATAGACTACCTTGTGAGTGCTTCTGAATAAGCAGCAAAGATTCTGATGATAAGAGATTTACCCAAATCTCATCCTCCAACCTACCCCTCTGTATCTTCAACTTCATGTATCTAATTAGAGACACTTGACTATCACAGATGAAAAACATTTATTTTCCATTTAGCTGGTGGAAAAATACTGGATATATCTGAAATTTGAGGGTTTATTTTATATCATTGTTTCCCCTACGAAGGAATTAAGAATGACGTAGGAAGAAATGTTCTAATTGGAAAGTGATATTTGCTTTTCTTTCATGCAAAGATTGGGTTGTCAGTTTATGGGAATTTGCTCTCATCCAAATGACAAACTGTCCCTAAAATACATATCTAGTATTAATAGCATCATTTAATCTTTAAAGAAGTATTGGCTGTAAATCTTATTGCAAGCCATATTCCAGCAAACAGAAGCTACACATAAATTCAGGTGGCCCGGTCACCTAGGAATCAAGTAAGTCTTAATACCTGTCTAGGGCATTTCTTTTTGAAATTATTTCCTTCGTAAACAGATTAAGGACACACTAAGAAGGTCTGAAATAAGAAACAAGAGGAGTGTACAGGTAACACTTTAATCTTTCTTGATTCAATGTATTGACTTTTTTATAATGTGTAGGGCACTTTCAGCATTGTTATTTATCAACTTACATATAAAATCTGGCAAATACATTTTGGGTTTAAGATCCACTAACTGATGTTTTCCTAATTCTTCTATGATGTGTAATGTACTAACACCTGCACTCTTATACAGAGCATAATGAACAAAACAAAACAACAAAATCTTCTTTCTAAAAAAAAAATACTCATAGTAAGGGGAGCAATGAATTCTTAAATTTTCTGGAAATACTCATTTTGTTTCAATCATCACAATCAACATCATTTAAAAACATAATAGTAGATTCTTAGGTGCAAAAAGAATATGCTCACTATAAATGAAGTTTTTATTGGTATTATTGTTTTGTTGGTTGAAAGTATTTGTACCCCCTCAGTATCATAAAAGTAAGCATCAGGGGTCATTGAAAATGTGTATCTAATAGGTATAGAAATTTGGTATCAATAAACTGTTCTAGAACTTTCCCGGAAAAATTGATTTTCACACACACACACACACACACACACACACACACACTTGTATGCACACATGCATGTGATCTTAAATATGAGCTTATTTTCTTGTAATTTACCTCTGTCATAAAAGAGGAGAGTAGAAAAATTCTTGCTAACTGGAGGTTCCAAGAATTTTGGAATTTTATTAGGGAACGCAACTGAATTTTCAGGAGTACCATGAGGCTTAGAAGGAAGAATTAAGAAGCAACTCCTTTTTCAGGTTTTTCAGCCTTGGATGCACATTGAAATCACCTGACCAATACATCAGAAAAATTTCTAATCAAAGGGAATTAAAAAGGGAGGGGCCTTCCTTTTCTTCCTTTTCTGACAGTATTACCTATTCAAAAAGCCAAAGAAAAATCTTTAAAAACTTATTTATAATCTCTCATACAATGCATAATTTGTATTATGTCAGCAAAGCATGCAATTTTAAAAATAAAAATATTCTCTTCCATTAATTAAAAAAAAGTGAATATTCATTGTTTCTATTTTTTGGAACTTTAAATAAAGTTCTTTAAGGGATCTGTTAAAATCACTAGTTTAAAATTTTCATGCTGAATGTCATACATTTCACTGGCCATGAGATTGCAGTCCACAACTTACTCACTATTTGCCACACAGTGGCTTTCTAATTTTGGAACTATTTCCCAAGAGTCTTATGAGAGCAATTTTATGAACATACAGATTCTCAGCAAAGGAAGTGAACAAGGAGTCACAGCCAGGTAGCTGTGAAAGACCAGCTATCTGATCAATACAGCTGATCAGATGGTCAGAGGAGAAAGTGTGTCCCATCAGCTAAACCACTTAGTCCCTGCCAGGTGAGAGGGGCCATGTGCACTTCTGTTCTATACTGTTCTTGTTCACAGTGCTACAGAGAATTCAAGAGGGTTAAGAGAAGATGAAGATACAAGAGAATCACAGAATTTTAGAGTCAGCAGGAGCCTTAGAGATAAGTCCATCTAACCTCGTTTTAAAGGTGCAGTCATAACACATGATATTGAGACAGGCTGCGACCTGGGACCTGGGACCCTTTGCTGCAGGGCTTGCACCTGGACAAATGTTTCCTTGAACAACAAAATACAAAGAAACTATAAGGGACTAAAAATAACCGTGGGCATGTGCAGTTGGGGCAAATAATGGGCAACAAAATACAAAAAGACCAAAACCCAACTGCCACTTCTGAAGAGCCAGGAGCAAAAGCAGGGCACTGCGCATGCCCCCTGCACTCAGCACCACCTAAGGAGTGGGCAGACCACCTAAGCCACACCTCTGGACTGACCCCTGGACACGCCCCTCCCCTCACCCCATATACGGAACCAGATCCCCCCCTCAGGGAACAAGCAAGGGAACCTGTTACTTCTTCTCTCTCCCCTCTGCTGCAGCAGGAGTCCCAGTAAAGCCTTGCCTGAATTCCTAGTCTGGCCTCTTATGAACTTCTGTTGATTAAGGAAGCCAAGAACCCTGGTAGGTAACTATTATTACGTGAACAGCACATATTTCCAAGTCCTTCTTCGCCTCAGGGAGACACCAGGAGGCTTTCTAGCAGCCTCAGGACAGCTCCACATTCCTGTAATTACATCCCCGACATGACAAGTACCTACACTGGCTTTGAGAAGATTTTTCAAAGACATATCAAACTAAAATGAAGCAAAGTTAATTAAGCCTTCATCACTAGTGAAGAATCTTCTAAGGTGTATTCTTAAATGAAAATAGCAATATGCAGAATAGTAAATAAAACTGTAGCATATATCATAGTGAGATTTTAAAATCTACTTCCATTCTCTTTATAAATATGTTCCTAGGATATCATATCTTGAAGTCTTTGAGAGCTTTTAATGGTTCTATAGTACTGCATCTCATGGATTTGTCAAGATTTTCTTAATCATTTCCACTAACCAATATGTGTATTTTTGTTTGCCTTTGTAATTATGGCCTCTGGATAAATTTCTAAAAGAGAAGTAACATCAAGTCGAAGCTTACACACCTTTCCCAACTGCCTTCCAGAAATACACCAATAGCAAGAGTGCAAGAAAGCCCATTTCCTTGCATCCTTACCAAAAATTGGTGTGTATTTCTGTATGTGTTCATCCTACCAAAATCTAAGTTAATAAATGATCACTCACTTATACTTCATTATACCTTTATTACCACTGAGCCTAAATATTTTTCATATATGTGAATACTAATTATATTTATCTTTCACAAATTGCATACTAGTAAACTTTGCCCATTTTTTCTATTGGGTGTTATAATTTTTTCCCGTTAATTTATAAGATTCCTGATACACTAAAAGATTTTGATTTTTGTTATACATTTTCCAAATTTTGAAAACTTGTTGTTGTTGTTTTTCACTTTGACTACATAATTTGAAATAGTAACCCAACTCTGTCTCCCCCAATAATAATTAATTACCCATATTCCATTTTCTAAATATCTATTCTTTTCAATAGCAGCTTTATCATATTCTAAACTCTAATAGTTCCTAGGGTCTTTTTTTCTGTTATTCATCTGCACAGTTCTCTCTATATTGATAGTTTATTATTTTATCTCCTTCCTTCCTTCTCTTCTGTCTGCTTTTTTTTTTTTTTGCTTGCTTGCTCCCTTTTTTCCTTCCCTTCCTTCTTCCCTTCCCTCTTTTCTCTTTCTCCCTTCTCTGTCTTTTGTGAACTTCCTCCTCCTGTCTTTATTTTCTTTTTCTTCTCCTTCTTCTATTTCCTTCTGATGTTTCTTCCAAAAATCTGCTATTAACTCTGGGTGTCATTCTTAGTGTTCCACTGATGTTCCAAATCTGGGCAAAGCATATAGAATTTTGCTGCTGCATCAACCATGTCTGACAGTTACACCAACCTGAAGACCCCAAATCAATCCCCAGTGAGTAGGTTGAAAGGGGGGAATGACAAAAATAAAATGTAACTAAGTTTGTAGGTGACAAAAGCCCATCCATATTAAATATCACACCATAACAAGCTGAACTCAGTCTGCCATCCAACCTTCTTTATATATACTCAATATTTTGTTTGTTTGTTTGTTTGTTTGGCTGTGTTGGGTCTTTGCTGCTGCAAGTGGGCTTTCTCTAGTTGTGGTGAGCTATTCTTTGTTGCGGTGCGCAGGTTTCTCACTGCAGTGGCTTCTCTTGTTGTGGATCACAGGCTCTAGGCATGCGGGCTTCTGTAGTTGTGACGCATGGGCTCAGTTGCTCCATGGCATGTGGGATCTTCCCAGACCAGGGATTGAACCCGTGTCTTCTGCATTGGCAGGCAGATTCTTAACCACTGCACCACCAGGGAAGTCCCAATATTTTGTTATTGAATTCAGATTATCTGTGTTTGGATGATTATGAAATTTATTTCATTTTTGTTAATGCAATCCTTACTTTCTCCCCTCCTTCTACTCATCCTTACCCTTCTTTATCAAAATGGTCTTCACTATTCTCTGGTTTCTTTTTTTCAAACAAACTTAAATTCATTTTGAAAAGCTTCCTTCCAAAAAATATTGAAATATTCATTGTGATTTGCTAAAAATGTACATTGATTTGGAGAAAAAAGTTACACTGTTATACAACATTTTCATCAAGGCTTATTATCTACCACTTGAGTTGTTTGTGTGTTTTTTTAAAATCATTTGGGTCCCACAAATTTCTTGATAATCTTATTTCAAGGTACATTAATTTAGTAGTAAATTATTCAATGGAATAATTTTCTATTCAATTTTATATCCTACTATATGTAAATGTTAATATCACCCTTATATAGCTTTTATAATTGAGTACCCTACTGAACTTTATTTCCAATGTATTTTAGTTGATTAAGTATATTATTTGCAAATAATGATAGTTTTATATTATTCATTATAATAGTTAAAACGATTATACCTTTTTACTGTCTTATTGCATTATCAAGAACATTTCAAGCTGTTTTAAATATTGGGGAGTTTATGATAATGGGATCTTTGCTCTTTTTTTCACTTAATTAGGAATATTTTCTACTGAATGATGGGATGTTTTATAAGACTTCATAATATTGAAAAAATTTTCATTCTTAGAATTAACCATATTGTTTACATACTATTACTCTTAATGTACAAAAATTAAATTTTAATATTTTATTTACATACATATTTATTTATTTATTTCAATTTTCACATGTAGAATTGATCAGGAATTTCCTTTTCCTCCATTATCATTCTCAGATTTTTGTATCTTAATTGTGCTGGGTTTATAAAATAGATAAAGAATTGGTTAATCTTCACACAAGAGAATCACACTGTGTTCTGTTATCTCCCTGAGAATATTGGATATTGGATTTTTCCTTGAGTTTTGTGTAAATTCCTAACATTGGTTTCTACTATAGACTGAATGTTTGTGTCCCCCTAATTCATACGTTGAAATCTTAACCTCCAATGTAATGGCGTTAGGAGGCGGGGCCTTTGGGATTGAGTCATGAGGGTGGAGCCCCCATGATTGCGATGAGTGCCCTTACAAAGAGACTCTGAAAGCTCCCTTGCCCCTTCTGCCATGTGAGGTTACAGAGAGAAGACAGTCTTTTGTGAACTAGGAAGTAGATTCTCACCAGACACTGAATCTGGCAGTGCCTTGACCCTGGACTGTGAGAAATAAATGTTATTTAATCCACTCAGTCCATGGTATTTTTGTTCTACCAGCCCAGATGGATTAAGACAGTTTCAAATTGACTAATTCTGCAGTATCTAATATACTTTCTATCATATCCATTATTTTCTGATTTCATCTCTTGGTGAGTTACAATATGCTTTTGAATGGATAAAGAAGATGTGATATATATATATATATATATTCCATTGCGTGTGTGTACACACACACACACACACACACAGAGGAATATTACTCAGTCATAAAAAATAATGAAATAGGGCCATTTGCAGCAACATGGATGGACTTAGAAATTATCATACTAAGTAAAGTAAGTCACACAAAGACAAATATCATATGATATCACTTACATGTGGAAGCTAAAAAAAGATACAAATTAACTTATTTACAAAACAGAAATAGACTCATAGACTTAGAAAACAAATGTATGGTTACTAAATGGGAAAGGTTGGGGGAGGCATAAATTGGGAGTTTGGGGTTGACATATACACACTACTATATATAAAACAGATAATCAACAAGGACCTACTGCATAGCACAGGAAACTCTACTCAATATTCTGTAATAACCTATATGGGAAAAGACTCTGAAAAAGAATGGATATATAGGACTTCCCTGGTGGTGCAGTGGTTGAGAGTCCGCCTGCTGATGCAGGGGACACGGGTTTGTGCCCCGGTCTGGGAAGATCCCATATGCCGCGGAGCAGCTGGGCCCGTGAACCATGGTTGCTGAGCCTGCGCGTCCAGAGCCTGTGCTCCACAACAGGAGAGGCCCCAACAGTGAGAGGCCCGTGTACCACAAAAAAAAAAAAAAGAAGAAGAAGGAAATAATGCCATTTGCAGCAACATGGATGGACCTAGAGATTATCATACTAAGTGAAGTAAGTCAGACAAAGACAAATACCATATGATATCACTTATATGGGGAATCTAAAAAAAGGATACTAATGAACTTATTTACAAAACAAGAAATAGACTCACAGACTTCAAAAACAAACTTACGGTTACCAAAGAAGGAAGAGGGGTGAGGGATAAATTAGGAGTTGGGATTAACATATACATACTACTATATATAAAAGAGATAAACAACAAGGACCTACTGTACAGCACAGGGAACTCAATGTTCTGTAATAACCTATATGGGAAAAGACTCTGAAAAAGAATGGATAAATGTATATATATAACTGAATCACTTTGCTGTACACCTGAAACTAACACAACATTGTAAATCAACTATACTCCAATATAAAATGAAAATTAAATTAAAACTTTAAAAAACCAAGCAAACAAACAAACAAAAAAAGAAATCTTGGGGTGGGGCTCAGCAATCCATTCCAGATAATTCCAATGAATGCTCAAGTTTACAAATACCAGTCTAAGGGTTCAGCTGTGCTCCTTACATATTTGTTCATTTTGCCTATTTTGAATTTGGGGTCCATCATTTTTTTTCTTCAGACATTGGTAATTCTATCCTTCCCTAGACTGTGGCAGTTACTGATACATTTTCCCCCTAATTTATTATATTCTCTTGTGTATTTGCAGGAAGAGTGTTGTATATATATATACTCAAGATCCCTTTAGGTCATCGTAAAGGTAAGCTTGATGCTACATGAGATACTTCTACTGGGAAGGTATAAGAAAAAATTCATGGCAGGAAACCCTAGAAAAGTGGCTCTAATAGGAGGTGGATGAAGTTTTAGATTCCCCAAAAGTAACACTCCTATTGGTGCCTCTTTGTACAATTTCTTCTTTCCTTGGTCAGCCTCCAGTATTAAATGACATTTTTATCATACGTGCCACCAGGATCTCTCCTGGTAGGAAAATTTGCCTGTGAATCTATTCTTTATTCTATTATTAGAGAACATATTTCCATTTAATCATGAGCCTAACTGGTTAGCTAAATGGATACATTGATTTAATTGAATACTTCAAGGCTAAAATAAATCAAATGAAAGAAAACATGAAATTCAGGATCTGAGGGAGCAGTGTTTGAATGCTGGTGCTGGCAATTACCAGCTGTGTGTTGATGGCTGGGCGCCATAACATCTCTAAGCCTCTAGTTTCTCAATTGCAAAAAAAAAAAAAAAAAAAAAAGTTGACTCAAAATTCTAGATTGTTGTAAGAATTCAAAATAAATAATATAAATGTGGTAAAAATTTGGCTTTTATTACAATGTTTCTAAATATTTTAGCTCTTTAGTCTATTACCATTACTAGATATCCTTTGTGTTAAAAAGAAGCATTCAGGACTTCCTTGGCGGTGCAGTGGTTAAGAATCTGCCTGCCAGTGTAGGGGACACGGGTTCGATCCCTGGTCCAGGAAGATCTCACATGCCACGTAGCAACTAAGCCCATGAGCCACAATGACTGAGCCTGTGCTCTAGAGCCCACGAGCCACAACTACTGAGCCCACATGCTGCAACTACTGAAGCCCACGCACCTGGAGCCAGTGCTCCAAAACAAGAGAAGCCACTGCCATGAGAAGCCTGCACACCACAAGGATGAGTAGCTCTCGCTCGCCACAACTAGAGAAAGCCCGTGCACAACAATGAAGACCCAACACATCCAAAAATAAATAAATAACTTTAAAAAAAAAAGAAGCATGCAACATATTAATCCAAAGGAGTGGAAAGATTAGATACCTGGTTGTAATTATAGGACCATAGGAATAACTATCTCTATCTATTTAAATACACACTCACACATCTTCACAATAGGACGATAATTGGTTTCAAAATGTTTGCTTATGGCCCATTAATTTCTATTACTATTAGTGGGAAAACTCCAGTGTTCCTATTAATGGAAAAGTCATCATGATGGTAATATAAATAACATGTGTTTGGACTTACATACCATAGACAACCATAAATTCTTTCTCTACCCTTGAATAATAAACTGTAAAAATTCCTAACCTAAAATTGGCAGTCATTCAGAGGCTGGGTAAATTATAGCAAAATCGTACTTAAAACATCCCCAATATGTTTGGGTGTAATTTTTGCACAAAATAAAGGTGGTATTCTAGAAAAGTTTGAATTTTGATGCAAGCATGTGGGATATAGAGTAGATAAGCAGTAGTCACACACTGGGGAGAGAAATTGATGACTGAGTCTACCATCCATCTGCCCAAAGGCTGTGATCTGGCTCCAGGTCCCATAGGAGAAATACATCGAATAAAATAAAGGAAAATAAAATAAAGGAAAATAAATTTTTGCAAAGTCAATTGGACATATACTTATGTGTATGGCTCAAATCACCAAAAAGTCACAATAAGAACACTCAGAAGACAGTGCTGTAACTTAATAAAGGAAGTTTCTATCCTCAGTGGGATGATCCCAGGGCTGAACTAGGTGAAGGCGTGGACCTGAACCCTTGGTAGATAGAAAGCTATGAACATAAAAATGCACCACCTTTTTTGGATTATCTTGCACATCACACAGCTGACCTCTGATGTTTCAGGCTCATATTTAACCATTTTTCATTTAACATTTTCCATCACCTTCTTGGCAACCACTGAAAACCACCACCTTTAGAAGATGTGATCAGAGAAAGCTACCACCCCTGTCCCGTGGTCTCTCCTGAAGGAGTTTCTGTTCAAGGGGTAATCTTTGAAGGAGAATGACATTTAGAAGATTGAAAAAGAAACGGGAGAAAGTGCATAAGAATATCCAAGGCAAAGGAGAACAAAAGAGATAGCAAAGTTTCACAGGAACCAAAGTCAGGCTCAGCTATCACATTTGCAAGCCTGGGGGAAAAGCACAAATGGAGGTCCACATACCAGATATCTAAATATCTAAACATTTAAAGTTTATAAATCAAGCCAACGCCATATATTTTAGGATTTTTGTTAGGATGTCACGCACTCTGGGTAAGAATTTCTGTCTCAGTTTTCTACTGCTACAAACTATCCCCCAAAAACATGGGCCTTAAACCACTG
The DNA here is from genome assembly GCF_949752795.1 of Hyperoodon ampullatus. Taxonomy (NCBI): domain Eukaryota; kingdom Metazoa; phylum Chordata; class Mammalia; order Artiodactyla; family Ziphiidae; genus Hyperoodon; species Hyperoodon ampullatus. The sequence goes on along the minus strand of NC_136918.1, from coordinate 25,168,531 downwards.
TGTTAATATTCGCTCATCGTTGCCCCCTGTGGCCTCAGCTGGGGCAATCTGAATGGCTGAGGGCTGTCAGGAATGACCCCATAAGTGTCACCTACTTGAGTCCTACGTTCTTTCTTTTTTTTTTTTTTGATGTGGACTATTGTTTTTTAAGTCTTTACTGAATTTGTTACAATATTGCTTCTGTTTTATGTTTTGGTTTTTTGGACGCGAGGCATGTGGGATTTTAGCTTCCGACCAGGAATCGAACCCACACCCCCTGCACTGGAAGGTGAAGTCCCAACCACTGGACCGCCAGGGAAGTCCCAAGTCCTAGGTTCTTACTGCTGGTGGGTGCCTCGGTTTCTGTGTCAGTTGGGTCCTCCAGGAAGAAGATAGTGAGATGGAGTTAGGATTGCAAGTAGTTTTGGGGGGAGGATGGAGTGATGCCTATGAAAGTTAAAGGGGGAGAAGCCAGAATGAGCAGAGAATGCCTTGAGATCAGGATGCGGATTTGGCAGCTCTAGCAGAGAAGAGTGAACGGGGCAAGAAGAGCTCTTGACTGCAGTGCATCACTGACAAAGCCTCTGTCAACCCAGCCTTTGCTGGGGCTCCACAGCTAAGACTGTCATAATGGGCAGCAGTGGCCAGACCCTAGCATCCCCATTCTGCTCGGCCATTGGCTGGCGGCTGACTGATCAAAACATGTCCTCATCTTGAGCACTGAGGTGGAGCCCGAAGAAGCTTCAGCCAGGGGCTCTCAGCTACCTGCACTCCTTACTGATGGAAGATTCCTTCTCAAACAGGGTGCACCTCCATGGCTGACACAGGATCCCCCATGCGGCTTCTCTGGGTGGTGACCTTGACCTTCCCCCCAGCACACTGGGCCTGGTCATTGTGGCCGAATTCCCCCGAGGGCCACCTCTGCTATGTTCTATTGGTGAAAGCAAGCCAAAGGGTTTAAGGGGAGGAGATCATCCAGAAAAGAAAATACCAGGACACAGAGTTCATGGAGGGTCTCCAAAGTACCCATCTACATGGAAGCACTGGTAGGACCATCCTCACAATGGCATAGCCATTGGTATTAATACTGAGGCATAAGTATTAATGGGGGCTCTTTTACCTCCCCTAATCATCTATGTTATAGATTGGATTTCTGTTCTATAGTGAACTAGTAAACTATTAAAATATTTGTATTCTCCTATCTTAACAAATATAATCTCCTAAGGACCTGAAGGGCCAGGTTCAAATTTAGAACTCTTGCATTTCTCAGGTTTTTACACTAGAATATGCTGGTATAGGGAGACAGCTGGTTTCTGATCCCAGCTCCCAGACTGGGCTCATCCACCTTTATTCCCAGCCTGAACTCCCTCCAGTAAGGCCATCACACGGATGTCTAGACAGCCCAGATAACACAGCCCTGATCCATTCACCTCCTCCACTGTCCCCTGCCAAGAAAAGCTGTCTTTTGGCCGATCTCTGGCACAGTCTGCCTTTGAAAGGATAGCCTGGGGAAGAGATGCACACACACCATGGAGAGATTCCAGAATCCTGCGTACCCAGAGCAAAGCCCAGAAGGGCAGACCTGGGCTCTAAAAGGGCAAGTTCCTTGATCTGCAAACTTCTTACATGGCAGAGGTTGGGGGCATGGCCAGAGGAGGACCAGAGGAGGGCTCTGCAAAGGTCAAAACCCAGAGCAGAAATCCCCCTTTTTCTGGGCAATATAGCTAATGAACTTGGAACTGTCAAGCAGAGTGGGGCACTCAGTGACCTAATATTCCCCTCTCTCTTCTCATATTCTCCTTTGAAACAGGAAACACACATACGAGAATGTACAAGTGGACATTTTCTATATAACATTTAAAAGGATGTCTATATACATACACACATATACTTCGATACAGATATATCCCTCTGTGTGTGTGTGTGTGTGTGTGTGTGTGTGTGTGTGTATATATATATATATATGTACATACATACACATATATATACAGATCTATCCCTGTTGGTTTACATCTTTACTAACATCTTTCCAAATAGTTCAAATATTTTGTCCATAAAGTCTTCACATGTCTTTCATTAAATTTATTCTTAGTTACTTAATATTTCTATTTTTATTCTAAATGGAATATTTACACTTTTGTCTTATTTCTCTAGCTAAGGGAACTAGTTAAATGTCTCGTAGTAGCTATGACAGCATGTTTTCCTCTACTCTTAGTTTTATAAGAGTTTGCATATACATATCTATACCTGTATTGATCTAGAAGCACATGATACACAATTACATTTACATTTCAAAAGCACATTTAAATGTGCAATGTATATTTTTGTCCAATATTTATAGATAATGAAACAAAACTAAAAAATCATCTATACATCTATCAGTATGTTTCAGTAGCTTTGAGCACAGAGAACATTAAATAGTTATCAGCCTGTTAACATTGACCACTTTGGGGGAATGGATTGGTGGAGGTACAGGACTGAGAAGAGGGAATTTCTGAGCTTATTCCCAGATGTGTCTCTATCAGTTGATTTATTAAAATAGGTATATACTTTTCCATGCTTCAGAAAAATTTAGAAAAATAATTTCAAGTTAAGGAACGTGGAAGCTGTTAAAGATGGAATTTTTTAAAAGGTTGTTCAGAATTTCAGACACAGTAGTCAAAAAGAATAAAGACTTGGGAAAGATCATCCAATTGGTGATTTAAAGGTCACTGTGCAAGGTGCCATTTAAACAGAGTAGTGGAGGTGGGACTTTAAAAAGCACACAGAGGGTGAGAAGAGAGAAGCCCTGTGACTGTCCCTGTGAATTTCTTAGTGTGTTACATCAGTGTCTCTCCAGCTGAATTCGGGGACTAATGCTAATGGGCATGCCTAAAATTTAAAAACAAAAAAAAGATACAAAACAAAATGAAAGATTGTAAAATGGTCACATTTCCTTTTAGAGGAATTTGAATTTTATAGCATCAAAACAACACAATGCTCTGAGAAACAGTACATCCATTTCTAACTCTATTTAAAAGTTTCCTGAGAGTACTTGGGCATGGACTCAGGATCTTTCGTTTTATTTTTCCACCAAACCCAGGCAATTTCAACTGTTTTATATTTGACAGTTCTCAAATAAAGACTTGCAATGTTCTTTTGATTCCACTTAATTCTAAGAAGACATGATTTGGCGGAGGGGACACAGCCAGAGCCGAGACCCTTTTAAGATTAAAGTGTATTCTAGAGCAGTTTCCACCATAATTCAAATTTTGTGAGCTTGTGTCAGGAGGAGAATATGCTTTTATCAATAATGAACTGGCATCTCTTCTCAAATTGCTTTCAGGGTTCACTGGGGCTGTGGAAATTAAAGAGGATGATGGTGACTTTAATAACAAATAAAATGACTAACACCTACACAAGTTTGCTGTGGAAATGACTTTGTGTTCTCTTAAGATTATCACTTATATGATGATTGCAATTTAGAATATATTGACAAAAAGTGACAGAAAACAAAAAAGCAAAATGGAAGAAGTCCACGGTCAAAATAACTTTTTTTTAAATCGAAGAATACTTGATTTACAATGTTGTGTTAATTGCTGCTGTACAGCAAAGTGATTCAGTTATACACATATATACATTCTTTTTTATATTCTTTTCCATTATGGTTTATCACAGGATATTGAATATAGTTCTCTGTGCTATACAATAGGACCTTGTTGTTTACCTATTTTATATATAGTAGTGTGTACCCGTTAATCCCAACTCCTAATTTATCCCTCCCCCTCCTTTCCCCTTTGGTAACCCTAAGATTGTTTTCTATGTCTGTGACTCTATTTCTGTTTTGTAAATGAGTTCATTTGTATCATTGTTTTTTAGATTCCACATTTAAATGATATCATATGATATTTGTCTTTCTCTGTCTGACTTACTTCACTTAGTATGATCATCTCTAAGTCCATCCATGTTGCTGAAAATGGTATTATTTCATTCTTTTTCATAGCTGAATAACTCTTTAAGTCTCTACTTTAATTTATGGCCTGAGTAAATCAAATGCTGGGAATATTTCCTATCCAAAGGACGATTATACTCCAGACAAGGCATAGAGGAATGTATGAGTAACAATGAACAAACCATACTCTGAAAAATACCACAAGTAAAACATTCTATTAGAATACCAATAAAAAGAAATGTTCTGTTGAAAAAGTTTAGACATACAAAAAAGTAAAGAAAAAAATCCCTATGCATTAACCAATATGCTTAATAAATGAAATATAGAAAATATAGTTGAATCCTCATGTCCAGAGGACGCCATTATAATGAATTTAGGGTTTATCATTTAAAGCCACTGCATATGAACATGGCATTATAAAGAAATATATATTATTTAGCAGATATACTATTTTCTCGTACTTTTTTTTTTTTTTTTTTTTTTTTTTTTTTTTTTTTTACAGGCTCCAGACGCGCAGGCTCAGTGGCCATGGCTCACGGGTCCAGCCGCTCTGCGGCATGTGGGATCTTCCCAGACCCGGGCACGAACCCGTGTCCCCTGCATCGGCAGGCAGACCCTCAACCACTGCACCACCAGGGAAGCCCACCACCAGGGAAGCTCCATATCCTCACCAACACTTAATATTGCCGCAATACTGGAAATTTCTGATTCCAATTTCTGTGCACAAGTTGGTTTCTCAGTGTGATTCTAATTTGTATTTCTATCAAGTAGTAGTAAAATTCTGTAACACACCATTCATTCCCGACCTCTGTGACTGCCCTGCTCACATTGCCCTGAATGCCCCCTTGTGATATGTATAGTTTACACATGTGCTCAGATCAGTCCCCAGAGTAAATATTAGTTTTATGATAACAGTCTATATTTCCAAATGGTTCTGGCTACTTTTTTGTCCTTTGCTCTTCAATTAACATTTGGAATAAATTTTTCAATTCAGACAGCCCATCTCTGTTGGGATTTTGATTGGATTACTTTGAGGGTATAGATTAATTGGGAGACATTTAAGGTCCTTACCATGGTATCCTTGCTTATGTATCTATCTCTATTGGTTTACATGTTTTCTAACATCTTTACAAATAGTTAAAATATTTTGTCCATAAAGACTTCACATGTCTTTCCTTAAACTTATTCTTTGTTACTTAATATTTCTGTTTTTATTTTAAAGGGAATATTTACACTTTTATCTTATTTCTCTAGCTAAGGGAACTAGTTAAATGTCTCATAGTAGGGACTTCCCTGGTGATGCAGTGGTTAGGATGACATGCTCCCAATGCAGGGGGCCTGGGTTCAATCTTTGGTGAGAGAACTAGATTCCACATGCATGCCACAACTGAGAGTTTGCATGCCGCAACTAAGTAGCCCACTGGCCACAACTAAGACCTGGCACAACAAAATAAATAAATAAATAAATAATAAAATAAATAAAACATTTTTTTAAATGTCTCATAGTGGCTATGACAGCAAGTTTTCTTCTACTCTTAGTTTTATGAGTTTTCATGAAAAACTGTAAAATTTTAATGAATTCTCTCTTTTCCAAATTTGAAAGGCGACAGTTAACATTTATTGCTAACATTGCTAATTGAATTGTATTCTAAAAGAACATGATTAATGCGTACTAATAGTTCTTTGATAGTTGTCAGAATTTGTCCCACACACCAAAAACTGCCATATTCATTCCCTTCTTTGGTAGTAATAAGACTGTTGGCCACGCTTGTTGCTAGGGTGATGACCACTTTCCCCAGACTTCCTTACATGCACTGCCTGCAGCAGACTGGTATATACGTACTACTAGTGGGATCTCCCAGCAAAACCAAGCAGGACCCTGTGGGGCTGCTTGGCATGGAAGCCTTTCAAGCAGTTGTTAATCAGAGAAAGGAGGGGATGCAGAGACAAGGGAGGAGAAGCCAAAAAACAATAGTGCAGCCTTGTGGCAGGGTCCTGGTTCCCCCTCAAGGGATACACACAACAATATCTTTGAGCTGTTTTGCAGAACTAAAACCCCCAACAAATGGAAGATATTAGCATTCTTCATTCCAGAGAAGGTCACAGTTTGGTAACCAGAGAAGCGCATCAGGAGATCCCTTGAGACCAGATTAAAGGAGTGCAAGCCCTGCACACACCCAGATCTTCATCAGCAACCCCACCCTTGAACTATTGCTATAAAACTCCTCAACAAACCTCCCTGGGTTGGGACACAGTTTCTGAGGCATGATCCCGCTGTGTCCCCATTTGACTAGCAAAGCAATAGAGCTATTCTTTTCTACTTCATCCAAAACTCTGTCTCCAAGATTTGATTCAGCACTGGTGCACAGAGGTCGAGTTTTCAGCATCACCACCTTGCACATGATCAGGTTTTGTCCCCTGTCCCTACTCCCTTAATACACATATGACCTATTAAAAACAAAAATTCAAACCCCCATGGATATGCTGGTGTACCCAAGACAGCTGTTAGCTCTATAGCTCCTTCAGTTATCCTGACCCATCCTTTTTAGCTTATGAAGATTTGCTTTGACTTTGATCACTTTGTCTATTAATTTAGAGTGATTTTTAAAGCATATTCTATATGGCATTTTTAGCTTTTCTGTCCCAGTAGAGTTTACGGTTTACATACTAAACCATAGGGCTATGATTAAATCAATCAATGATTTTTACCTTGTTATATTTTATGTAAGTATCCATCGTTACAGTGTCATATAGGTTATTTTTTTCTGGCCTGAAAGTCCTCTGTGTTCTCCCTCCATGCCCCTCTCCAACCCCTGGCAACCACTGGACTTTTTACCATCTCAATAGTTTTGCCTTTTTCCAGAATATCATAAGTTGGAATCATACATTATGTAGACTTTTCAGAGTGGCTTGTTTCACTTAGTAATATGTGTTTAGGTTCCTGCATATCCTGCATAGCTTAATAGCTCATTTCTTTTCAGCACTGAATAATATTCCATTTCTGGATGTACCACAGTTTATTTATTTATACATTCATCTACTAAGGGATATTTTGGTTGCTTCCAAGTTTGGACAATTATGAATACAGCTGCTATAAACATGTCTGTACAGGTCTTCATGTGGACATATGTCTTCACCTCCTTTGAATAGACGTCGAGGAGCTTGACTGCTGGATCATATGGTAAGCATATGTTTAGTTCTGTAGGAAACTGCCTAACTGTCTTCCAAAGTGGATGCAGCGTTTTGCATTCCTGTTACTCCCCATTCCTCCCAGTATTTGGTGTTGTCAGAGTTCCAGATTCTGGCCATCCTTATAGGTATGCAGTGATATCTCATTGTTGTTTTAATTTGCATTTCCCTGATGACATAGTACGTGGAGCTTCTTTTCATATGCTTATTGGTCATCTGTATGTCTTCTTTGGTGAGGTGTCTGTTAAGGTCTTTGGACCATTTTTTAATCGGATTGTTTATCTTCTTATTGTTGAGTCTTTAGAATTCTTTGTATCCCTTGGATAACAGTTCTTGATCAGACATGTCTTTTGCAAATATTTTCTACCAGTCTGTGCCTTGTCTTCTCATACTCTTGACATTGTTTTTTGCAGAACACAAGTTTTCAGTTTTAATTAAGTCCAGCTTCGTAATTATTTCTTCAAAAATTGTTCCTTTGATGTTGTATGTAAAATTTTAAAGCAATTCATGTATGTGAATTTGGCAAAGAGAAGATTTCTTTTCCTGTTTTCTGGCAAGTGATGAGTCTGAATCTTTTATATATGGAGATAAAGTGTAGCCAACTTTTCTCTTTCTTGTGATTAAAAGAAGTTCTTTCTTCAGTGCCTGCTGTCCTGTTTCAGGACCTGGAACATACTCTGCATGTCAAAGTTCCTCCAGGAGAATGGCATATTAATAAGTTGATATTCTTATTTGCCAAGACTTGTCTGTCTTCGTATCTTCAGTTTTATCTGTCCATTAAGGTCTCTAAAATAATGAAGAGGAAACTATAGCTCCATTAAATAACTACCCTCAGAACCAAGAAGAAGCTGCTTCTTCTTACTTGGAGGAGGTTACTGATGTTGGGTTCATCAGGAAGCTGCTGCTCCAGCAGGTGTGGGATCAGCAGCTTAACTGAAGGGAAAGCTTAACTGGAGGGAAAGCTTAACTGAAGGGAAAGCTTAACTGGAGGGAAAGCCTTGGTATGTCCCTTGTTCTGCTGTGGCTGCAATGTGAGGTGATTGGGCATGTGATACTTCAGATGATCCGAGAGATGGGATTTGCTAATAAGTGGCTGTAGGGATGAGGGAAGAATGGACTTCAGCTTTCTAGGCTGGACCTACTGGATTTGTAGAAATAAAGAAGAGCAAGTTTATGTGCAAGGAAAGGAAAATGTCAGATATTATATTTCAGAAGAACTACCCCTGTAGTCAAGGCATCTTCACTTTGATCAGGGAAAAACACAACTCCAGAAATAAATACAAAGCTGATTGAAGTGTCTTCAGAGGTTCTGTATAAATATGCATTAGAGTTCCAAGGAGGTAAAGATGATATCTCACTGGTGGCTGAAAGTCAAATAAAGCAACCAAACCCCTTTTACTGCTCCAGAGCCTAGGGTTTAAACTACAGGAGAGACCTATGGTTTCTGAGCATGGGAGCTGAGCCCTGAGGAAAGGAACAGGGAAGCAAGTGAGAGATAAATTAAGTGCCTGAGATAGTCCTTCTGGGGAGGCGAGTTGGGTTTGAGAGTTAGTTTAATTCAATCAGGCAGAAGAAGAAAGAAAAGAATGAAGATGAGTCTGTAATGATAGACTGGAGTTATAATGCAGAAAGCCTTCAATGCCACAATAGAGACATTAAACTTAATAATGTAGCTAATAAAGAGTTTTTGATCACAGCACTGAAGTTGAGAAGCCCAACTGGACTACAGATGTAGACTTGGGTAACCTTCATGATAGTAACAGTTGAAAGCCAATCATCTAGAGATGAGAATTGAAGATATGGGAAAAGATGTGATTATCTGGAGAATATATAAGTAATGTGTACGTGTGTGTCTGCATGAATGTGGACACGTGTTGTTCTTTCAACCAAATGCATGTAACACATGCAGTATTTGGGGGAAAATCATAACAGAAATGGACTGTGGGGAACTCTTCAGCTCCTCAAGGAATAGGGGTGTGTGTAAGTGAGTGTGTGTGGTGACCTAGAGGTGAGAGGTATTTATTTGTTTGTTTAAAAGTCATGTTCTCAGCTTATCTAGAATTTACTCTCTTGGCATTTTTTAAAAATTTGTTTTCTTAAGGTAATTTAAACTAGGCAAGTTTTAAGGCAAATACATAAGACACATATGCAAAGAAGTAACACTGCTTATTTGCATGGAAGGTTCATAACATCACCCAACTGGGAATATGTTTCTAAGGGGAACATTATCAAAAACAAATGAGGCTCTTTAAAGCCAAATAAAATTAAAATAACCCTTAATTTTTTAACTAGTTGAATCAGATTTCCTTCAATGTGTAATCAAATTCCATACTATATTTTAGGCCTCTTTAAAGCTTCATTTACTTTTAGGTCAGAAGAACAGAGCAGGAGGGGGCATAATTTAAACCACTGAAATAGTAATTAAAGAGCACTCTGGTGATCTTAAGAGTTCCTGAAACTTCCAAAAGAGTGCACATTATTTAAAGCACAAAGAAAATCTACTTTTAGGTGCAAAAAATGCTGAAAAATTATAATATTAGAAAAGAATTTACTCCAAATTGCCTTTTATTCTCTTTTTCAGGTTATTTAGTCACCTCTCTGAATGAAACTTTACAATTCAAGAAAAAAAAAGAGAGATCATTTTTCTTTCCTTCATATAAATTCCATACTTTCTTCATATAAATTCCAAAACATGAATAGCGTACTTTGCCATCCTTGCTAAATAAATTATTTTTTAAAAACTACATGCTTACAACAAAAAATATAAAAAATTATTTTAAGATTACAACTTGCCTTTTTTAAAGAGAAAGATGGCACCATTGCCTCGAACTCCATTAAATGATTTCTGGTGAATAGAATAGGAAACCTAGTGATGGAAAAGGTAGAAAGGTTCCTGACCTTTGGTCATTGCTCACTGGACACTGATCAGATGGGGCAGAGAAACAGATGAGGAGCCCCCAGAGAGGCAGCATGGGAAAAAGGCCCTGAGATTGGAATTCATGGATATGGGAATTTATTAAGAGAGGAACTCACGCCAGACTAGAAATGCTCTGAAAACACAGAGTAGCGACAAAAAGAGTTCATGCTGGAGAATCAAAACGTGGAGATTTTAACAGGGCTTACAGAAATATTACCATGCAGAATATGAACTTGGGGTGAATCCATTTTTCATGTAAATTTCTAATTTTCTCTCAGCAACAGAGAAAACAAAGATAGCAAAAATCCTTCTGCAGATTGCAAGTTAATAAATTTTAAAAGTTTGCTTAATAATTTAGGGATTTTTTTTCTAGCTGCAAATTGCTTAATCCCTGCATTGCTTCTGCAATAAAATGGAGGCTATAAAGATAATTTTTCCATTTTCTGTACTTGTATTAAAATGCTGCCAGAAAGGAAATAGTAACCCAGAAAACCACGTTGTGCAGCTCTAAGGGTGCCAAAATATTCCACTGATGGATCTGAAACAAAAGAGGAAAAGTAGTCCTTGTGAGAATCTCCAGGCTACTCACCATTTTAAATAAGTGTATTAAAATGTGGGAAGGTAGAAGGAACCTGTCCTTTCTTGAGAAAGTCAGCACCATCTTAAAATCTCCTCTGCAGCTGCTTTTACTTTAAATAAAAATAAGTTTTTGCTTGTAATTATTTACTTATCTCTGCCCTGTACATTGAAAACTTTAATTATTCATGTGGTAATCCTTCCTATAATAAAGCATACAAAGGAAGGGGGAAAGCAAGTATAAATAAAACACTTCTTGGATTTAAGAGGACATGACCTTGTTCCAGTTTCTCACTTCTAAAGATGAAAATAAGGATATCAAACTATTTTGGTCTAGGCTGTTTGTAGAAAGAGTATTAATACAACTATAAGATCAAACATATATTTTATTTAAGAGTTAAAATATACAAGTAATGTTTAAATGTAAAAGACAGGCTCCCAGATAGATCGTGGCCAGGTCTAGAATAAACTAGAATGCATCTAGATAGCTTTCTTGTATTTTAAAATAATTAAAAGGTCAGGGCTTCCTTGGTGGAGCACTGGTTGAGAGTCCGCCTGCTGATGCAGAGGACACGGGTTCCTGTCCCGGTCCGGGAAGATCTCACATGCCGTGGAGCGGCTGGGCCCGTGAGCCATGGCCGCTGAGCCTGCGCGGCCGGAGCCTGTGCTCCGCAACGGGAGAGGCCACAACAGTGACAGGCCCACGTACCGCAAAAAAAAAAAAAAAAAAAAAAATTAAAAGGTCAATGGCAATAGCTGACAATTATGCTGACCAAAGTCACAGGACCTAATCAAATGTCCTGTTTTTGGTAAATCTCAAAGATTAGTCAGTCTTCGGAAAAAGTATTGTTCCTCTCATCTTTGTAATCAACTAATTTATTTTAACATTTCAAGTCACTCTTTTCACACTTCAACTTTCCATTCTTTCTACCACCTTATTCTAAACCAGTCTTGATATCCAAGAGGAAAAGGTACCAATGGCCAATAGGGTGGAATTTTACATCCCAGAAGGAACAGACATTACAAGACCCAAAATAAACAGGAGAAAACCTGCCAATCCCCAATAAAGGCATGGAGGCTTGATGTCCTGTTCAACTGAACAAATAGTACCTCCCTTGAGAGGTCAGAGTTACTTGCACCAGAACAGGGATAAGACCCCCAGTAAATATTTCTGCTTGTCTGGATCACACCTTATATTAAGCACAGTATCATACTTGTTTTCACCATATTGGATTGTGATCACTGACCATTCTGGTGACAGTCTAGTACAGAAGTTAAAAATGGGCTCCAGGGGCTTCCCTGGTGGTGCAGTGGTTGAGAGTCCGCCTGCCGATGCAGGGGACACGGGTTCGTGCCCTGGTCTGGGAGGATCCCACATGCCGTGCAGTGGCTGGGCCCATGAGCCATGGCCGCTGAACCTGGGCGTCCGGAGCCTGTCCTCCGCAAAGGGAGAGGCCACAACAGTGAGAGGCCCGTGTACCACAAAAAAAAAAAAGGGGGGGGGGCTCTAGAGACAATTTCCTGGATTTATATCCAGGCTTCATAAATTACTTGCTGTGAACAAAGGCAAGATATTTAACTTCTCTGAGCTTCATTTTACTATGCTTAAAACAGAAAAATCATCTTTCCTCGGGACTTCCCTGGCCATCTAGTGTTTAAGAATCTGTGCTTCCAGTGCAGGGGACATGGGTTCGATCCCTGGTCGGCGAACTAAGATCTTGCAATCCAGCGGTGAGGCCAAAATAAATAAATTAATTAATAAAATGCTAAAACAATAAACATTTTTTAAAAATTATCTTTTCTGGATGGCTGTGAAACTGATATAAGGTATTACACCAAAGTCTTCAGCGTAGGGCTTGGCAAATAATCAGTGACTTTTACATGGTTACCTTCATCATTGTTACATAACTAAAATTTTTGAAAGCATAATTTAATGCTTATATTTTGTGCTATACTATAATGTGTTTGATCCATTATTAAATTTCGAACATTTGTGCTATTCCAAGCTTTCACTGTTATAAATATTACTGCAATTAACCCACAGTTGCATCAATGATTAGTGCTTACAGCAAATTCGTAGAAGCAGAATTACTGACTCAAAGAAAATAAAAATAAACATCTTTAAATATTTTGATATTTACTGTCAAATTGCTTGCTTGAAAGGAAAAATGACTGTATGCTTCTACCAGTCATTTATCTTTTAATCTCACCATTAGGAACGTTTTCTCTAATGCTCTCAAAATTTTCAAGTGAAAATTATATATGCTGCTTTCATTTGTTTCACTTTTAAGATTGTTGAAGTCCAACAATTCTTTCATAGTTTTACTTCCATTTTGTACTAATGTAAATGTTATTCATCCACTTTAATTAACAGCTTTCTTATTGATTTGGAAGTACAATTTTTATATTAAAGGCTTTTGTTCTATTTGTCATGTTAGTTAAATACATTTATATATGAAACTTTAATGTTGAAGAGTTGTTATTTCTTGTGAAGTCAAAACTATCAGTCTTTTCCTTTCTAGTATCACACAATGATTTTATGCTTAGAACGTCTTTACTGTATTCATATATAAATGATTACGAGTATTAGTACTTTTATTTTATATTAAATACTTTAATTCAACTTGAGTAAAATTATATTTAGTGAAAAGAAAAAAAGATAAGTTGATTTTATGTGAATGTGAATTTTTCCTCTTAATTTATCCTTTTAATTTAATCCTAAATTAAACTCCACAGAATTTTGTACTTAGTGTGCATGTATAAACTTGCAATATTAATTCTGATAGAAAAAGAGTAGACTTATAAAGTGCTTGCCACACCGAAGAAAACTGTAACTGTGTGAGGTGATGGATGTGTTAACTACCCTTATTGTCATAATCATTTTGCGATAAATACATATATGAAATCGTACACATATTACACCTTAAACTTACACAATGTTATATGTCAATTATGTCTCAATAAACCTGGAAAAACATTCTGGTTGAAGATATGATGAAAACAGAGGAGGAAAAGACAATATTAAAGCTTTGCTGTCTCATAATATGGTAAAAATCTTGTATTTTTTAAAGCTTCAGAAAGTCAGCTTTGCTACAACGAAATGTGCCAGTTTTTACTATTATAATCCCTGTCAGGCTATGAAATCAGTATTCTCAGCAGCTCTGCTCTACACCTACAATTGTGTCAAGTGGCATACTTGCCTTTAGTCTGATGAAGGATGTTAGCTCCGACACAAATTAGCCTCGATTTATGCATTATGCAACAGCACATCCCTTGGGGACACTGGAGCTCTATAATGATCCTTTTCTCAGTACCAACCACCATTTTGGACCACTGTGATGAGAGTCTTCCCACCACCCACTCACACTCCATTCACTCAAGTGGCAAAATTGCCTAAGTGTGTACAGACCCAGTTACTTCATCACTGATGGAATCCTGAGTCTCTTCCCTTTAGGTTAGGTTTTAATTCTTTGATTTGTGTAGATACTTTTCTGGTAATCAGCTTCCCTCTTCTCTTCAGACATGTTGAGGAAAAATTAGATATGCACAGCAATTTGCTAGTGAAAATGCAATTAAATCCATTTTCTTGAGCAGTTCTTATTTTGAAAGCACTCTACTAGTACCTGGAGATACAAAATTGAATAAAAGTGTTCATAAAAACTCCAAAATCTCACCATCTCACTAAGATGTAGACATATCAACATTTTTTAAAAACACATCATGAAAAATTCTAAGATTACTTATGGATAAATTTCTATTACAGTAAGGTGTGGGAGAGATTCATTGAAGACTATGGTATATACATGTCATTTAACATGTCTTTAAAAGAGGAGTTTACAATGTAGAAACTTAAGAACTTTATGGCTGAGAACAAAAACTCAAGCAAAGACAACGAAGCATGAATGTATAATTTATGATAAAATTGAAAGAGAAGATGGGTAGTAGAGAAGTATGTATAAACAACAGCAGAGTCAGAATATCCTTAAGTATTGTTATGGTGGACAGTGATTAAAAAGCTAAAATAACAGACTCACAGACATAGAAAACAAACTTATGGTTACCAAAGGGGAAGGGGGAGGGATAAATTAGAGGCTTGGGATTAACATATACACACTATTATATATAAAATAGATAAGCAACATGGACCTACTGTATAGCACAGAGAACTCTATTCAATATTTTATAATAACCTATAAGGGAAAAGAATCTGAAAAAAATAGATATATATGTATGTACAACTGAATCACTTTTCTATACACCTGAAACTAACACAACATTGTAAATCAACTAAACTTTAATTTAAAAACTAAAGTAAAATAAAATAAAAACAACCCTAAATGGTATAACCAAAAATAGAAATTTGCCTACAAAATTCAGAAGACTACCATTACTTTTTTCTTGAGAAACAGCTGAATTCCGGGGCACAAGGATGTGGTCAGGACCCAGACTCTTCCATTCATCCTTGGTTTTGCTTCCTCATTCTGGCTCTACTTTCAGACATACTATTGCTTTGTGGTATTAGAGGGCTGCAGAAATACAAACCTAGGGTTTGTGGAGTTTTTTTTCAGATCCCAGTCCTGCAAGAAATGAAAGTACCTCTCTCTTTCAGTTACAATAGCTCAATGTTTCTCAAGCTTCTTTCATTATCATTCCCCTAAAGAGACTTCTAACATAGTTTTTCCTAGTTGTCCCCTTCTCAGGAAACTCAGGAATAAGATTTTTGTCAGGTAATGTTGAGCAGTAGGGTTGAGCTCTGGAGGGCCACAAATCACTGTCATGTTGAAGATTTTCTCAACCCCCCAAGAGCCCATTTTTACCTCCTTGGGGGCACTACCACCCCCATGGGGAATGCATGCTCTAGTTGAAGTCTGAGTGGCTCTAACTCTAAGTCAGTTATCATGGTCACTTGCTGACTAGCTGTGCCTGGATCACGTGCTCTCCTCCAGGTGAGAATGGAGTCAGCCCCACATAAAAAACAGGTGCTGGAAGGACTGGGTAACAAAGGGAAATGCAAAAAACTATGATCAATGGAAAGGTAAACTGATGTAGAGTTAGGATTAAAAAAATAAAAAATGAATAAAGTTCCATCATATCTAGGTTCACTGTGTGTCCCCCTCCCCCCCTCCTCCTTTCTTCTCCTCCTCTGTTTATGCAAAGCTACTGGGGCAAAGACTGAACTGAATAAAACAATGGTGAGAGGCAAGCAGTCCAGGCTACTGTGATAGGTGATATTCACAGAGAGATGGTGAAATCAGGGGCACAGGCAAGAGACAAAGGAAAGGAGAACAAGGAAGCAGAACCTTCTGAAACAGCACCAATAGGATCCAATGACCAATTGATTATGGAGGATAAAGGAAAAGCAGAGGCCAAATCTTCTTAGCCAAATGAGTGGCTGGCAGTGTCTTGGATGAAAACAAGTCAGGTTGAGTGAATGAAGGCTTCAGAGAAATAATGACTTGTTTTATGGATATACTGATTGCCCTTAGAGATGACCATGAGGCAGTTGGAAATTCACATCTGGCTATTGAGAGACTTCAAAGTTAATGTTTATGTTAGAGAGACACTAACCTATAGATGGTGTTTGAAACCTTAGAAGAAGATGAGATACCCAGAGTATAGATTCTACAGCAGACAGAACCCAGAGACAGAACCTTAGGGAACATACTATCTGGGGAGAGAAGAAAATACCAAGGAAAGATGAGTGAGAGGAGAGCTGTGAATAGACCACAAGATTGAAGGAGGCTAGGGAGAAGGGAAATTCAAAACGGAAGAAGTAGTCTCACTGATGACAGTGTCAAACACCACCAAAGTCTGAGCTAAGACAGGGCTTTACGTGAAGGAGGCCTATGTCAATGGATGAGACACACTGATGTGATTAACCAGCAAACTGAGAATAAAACATTTAAGAAATCAAAGGTAGATTCCCCCCCCAATAAGTTTGATAATAAAAAAAGAAGAAAAGTAACACTATAGGGAACTAGATTCTTAAGATTACTTGCTCTCGAGTCATACAGGCCTAGATTTGAGTCCCATTTTTGAAATCTGAGTAAGATTCAGGTTGCTCATCCATAAATGGAACTAGTAATAGTATTTGCCACACAGGATTATCCTAATGATCAAATTAAATACTTAACATAAAATGTGCAGTAGAGTGTCAGTAGATTGGGAGTACTCAGTATTCTTTGGTGATTATTATTTTTTAACTGCAAGGAAGAATTCTGAGAAAGTTACAATACTGAAAATGCCAAGGGTGGAGCAGACTGGTCCAAAGGGAAGCAGACAAATTTTGGACTGAGTGCCCGAGTGGAAAGCAAGCTCCAAGTGGGACAAAATAAAATTCTTTATCAAATAGAAGAGGCAAGACAGAAAATGAATGAAGATGCAGGGAAAATCTGATGTGGAAAGTAGAACCAGGAAGAACACAAACCTCAGATAACCTTGATAAATTAATAAAGAATCAGACAAGTTGTCTCCAGAGTGAAGAGGGTTAGGTCAGATACTTGAGGTAAATGGAAAATTATGGAGCTAAAAATGAGGAGAAGAAACCAGGAGATAAATTCAAATTGAGTATAAGTGTTTCTGATGGAGAGGGGCACCAAGATGAATTAGCACTTACTGAATTGGTGGGCGAATAAACTGGCCCACTGCCTGACATTTTCAGCAATAGTCTGCAAACAGCAAGCAGAGAAACAGATATTCAGCGGCGGGAATTATCCAAGATTGAGTATCAGCGACACTAAACCAGAAGGAAATGATCCCAGGAAATCCCGCATTTTTGAGAGGAAGGAATCAGAGCCCACTGGGGTGAATATAGTTTAAGTAGTTACGTACTGTCTATGAAATGAAGATGTACTGTGAAAAAAGACAATGACTAGGGAACTGGGGGTCATGGTGAGAATAAAGAGAAATATTATTAGAAATAAGAGAAATGGAATTTTTTTTTTTTTTTTTTTTTTTTTTTGCCGTACACGGGTCTTTCACCATTGTGACCGCTCCCGTTGCGGAGCACAGGCTCCGGACGCGCAGGCTCAGTGGCCATGGCTCATGGGCCCAGCCGCTCCGCGGCATGTGGGATCTTCCCGGACCGGGGCACGAACCCGTGTCCCCTGCATCGGCAGGCAGACTCTTAACCACTGCGCCACCAGGGAGGCTCGACAAATGGAAATTTGATAGCTGTAGTCACAGAAGAAATACTCAGAGGTTAAGTTCTCTAGAATGCATTTTTTGAAAAAGGTAGAATACTTTGCTTTCTAAAAGCATGAATATTTTCCCTATAAACGACCAAAGAGGTTACCTAAATGCCTGCAGTGCAGGCTTTTAGAAATTGTTCCATTTCAGAAAATATGCCAAAAATTAGCACAATGCAAAAGCTAAATTTATTGCTATCATGCAGCTGCCTACTATAAATGTCACAGAGAACAAGAAATGATAAATCGCTTTTGAAAGGGATATGGAAAATATAAAAGACCAAAACTACATTTTAACCTAATCTTTACTGTATGTAAAGACCTTTACAAAGTTTGTGTCAAATATTATCTGGAACATTCATCAATTAAATAAACATTAAATAAGTATTCATTTTGAATAGATATTCATGTCTAGAAAGGTCACAACAAATAACATCCATAGAATAATATGCAATATTAAAGTGTGTTTTAATGACAGGAACCTGCAAGAAGTCTTAAAATTTAGACAAAATTAAGATAAATTACTTTAAAGAAGAAAACAAAACCAAAAAATTGGGGTCGGGGAAGTCGGCAAATGACCACAGTGGACTCTAGAAAACAGTATTTCAAATGGCAGGAACAAGAAATATCTCAACAAAAACCACTCAGAGGCTTACAGTAGCATTCTCCTTCATGGATCTCTTTGAGAATATGGTAAAAAGCACCGAATCTTCCACTCAGAAAATTAGCGATTAAGCACAAATGTAAATTTTTTCTTAAAACATCTGGGACCCCTAGCTTTCCATGAGCTCCTGAGCTCTGCTTTGTCACTCCCTGAACCCTGACTCACAATCTCCTCCTGTGAAAAGCTCTGCTCCCAAGAAGTCACTGGATGATGCCCTCTGAAAATATCAGCAAAATTCTCTAATTCAAAAGGACAAGGACAAATTGGGAATCAAATGGCCACAACAAGCACAAAGCTGATACTGCAGACAACTCTTTTCCTTAATTTGGACATGAAAGAGTTGGCCTTAACGTGATTTAAATTTCTACCAGATTTTTTTAAAAGATTTTTTTGATGTGGACCATTTTTAATGTCTTTACTGAATCTGTTACAATGTTGCTTCTGTTCCAGGTTGTGGCTCCTTGACCGCTAGGCATGTGGGATCCTAGCTCCCCGACCAGGGATGGAACCCCCATCCCCTGCGTTGGAAGGCAAAGTCTTAACCACCAGACCACCAGGGAAGTCCCCCAGATTTTTTAAATGATAGCATTTTAGTCATACATTTTCTTTGAGTGCATCGCTTGTTAGTCCCATAAATTTTAACAGAAAACCTTTACCTTACTGTTTATTATTTCAAGATATTTTATAATCAGAACTGCCTTTAACACAAGCAAAATGGACCCCTGCCCAGGGTACTGTTTTGGAGGACTTTTCACACCACAAAGCACATGCACTCAAATATTTTTTGGAAGCGTATGGTGTGCTTCACGTGGGATCTGATGGTCTACCAACATCCCAGGGAAAACATTTCTGCCCCTCTCCTAACCTATGTCCTCAAAACTAAAAGGGACTCTAAAAATAATAATAATAATAATAAATAAAAAGAGGAAAAAGAAGGTAGTCTTGGGCTTCCCTGGTGGCGCAGTGGTTGAGAGTCCGCCTGCCGATGCAGGGGACACGGGTTCGTGCCCCGGTCTGGGAAGATCCCACATGCCGCGGAGCGGCTGGGCCCGTGAGCCATGGCCGCTGGGCCTGCGCGTCCGGAGCCTGTGCTCCGCAACAGGAGAGGCCACAACAGTGAGAGGCCCACATACCGCAAAAAAAAAAAAAAAGAAGGTAGTCTTTCCTGATGCTATGTAGGTCTGTGCTTCTAGGGTACTGGATGAATTCAAAGCTACCAAAAGCTGCATACTATAGTATAATAATTGCTGTTTTGCTCTGTCAGCTCTAAGTGCTACTTCACATTGTGAAATAAAATTCATATTTCATGGCAAGACAAAAAATTAAAATACAATAAAAATGTATGAATGAGAAAAGTTGGACTTGAAGGATGGTTCATCTTTGTGTATTTTTCCAAAAGTAAAACTTTTTTTAACAGAAAGTGTCCATGGTAGAAAAATTACCAAATTAAACAACAGCAAAACCAAGGTAAAACCCTCATAAGCCAACCAAGCAACCAAAATCTTTGCTGATAACTTGATATATATTTGTTTTTCAGAAATACATATACATACATGTATATACACACATGATCAAATGGTTCATAACTTGATGTTTACTTTTGAGAACTACTTCTGTATTTATATATATTAATGAAATCAAATTATTTTTAAAAATCAAAAGGGTCTCATTCTAAATGTCATCAATGTTTATAGTTTCTTTTACAGCTAATATCAGAGAGCTCAAAGGGGATGTGAATGGGATTAGTACTCTAGTAAAGGAAAAGTAACTGTCCCAAATCTTTCCTCTCACTTGCTATGAATGCAATAAATTATTCATGAAGGATCATTTCCCTAGTACTTCCAAAATACTAGAATATATTAGAATGAGAAATTTTATTTTATTAAAATATTTAATAGAAGAAAATTTTCAAAAGTTGATTTTTATTTTTTTCACACACACACACTGTATTTTATTTTTATGAGAGATAGACTGACACCAAGCATTATAAATGGATGACTGCAACAAAAGCAACAATGATTGCAATTACCAAACATGAAACACACTCATACTATGTCATAATATTGACATTCAGTCCAGTAATCCTCCACTGTAACAGCTCCTTTACTTTGCAGTGAAAATTGATTTGTATATTTTTTGCCTCTGAGTCCTTGTGGGATTTTTTTTTTATTCAAACAGAAAGTCACAAAAATTATAATCTTCCTCATCAGTTCACTCAGTCCCATGTAATTAATTTTTTTTCATCTTGATCTTTTGTTAGCACTTTTATGAGTTCATCAGTTTTCCATTAGAGTTCTGAAAATGCTTATTCATTCAGTTCAGCAGTATAGTCAGTTACCATAAACCTGTACTTGTCAGTCTTTTCCATGAATTCCTTGAAGATGAAACCCTTTTATAGGATCATATTTGCAAAAGCATCAGAGTACACCCAGAACTGTCTGTAAATGACAAAAGACTTAAAAATGATGATGGTTAAAGATTTGATGAAAGTTCATAATAATGCAATTGACAAGGAAATTTAGTTATTTCTGAGATATACATTTTAAAGTAATAACTAGAATTATGACTCATAACATTATACCAGAACATATAAGATTTTTAGAAACAAAATTTGATTTTTAAATGTCACATTTCCTTAAAGAATATTATTATTTTGTCTCTTAATTTTAATAGATAACTTTAAATACGTTTAAAGGAACAGAACTATAATGATCATATGTAAATGAATTTTTACCTTTTTAATATTTGCATTTATTTCTATTTTTGATGAAAATAGAAATTTTGTACACTTTGAGTATAATTACTTTTTCATTGTTTAGATTATGTCTCTTACTATAACTAAAATCTATTACAATAATAAAATTAAGCATTTTGTTGAAACTAAGGCAAGAAAAATCAATTTATGGAAAAATATAGTTGATAAATCATGCTGTGTGAATTGGTGCAAAGATTCTGACTTTCATGTTTCACAAATTATACTTTTTGTCATTATTTAATATCGTATTTCATCCTGTTTGGATTTTTACCCTAAATTTCACCCTTTCTGATACTAACACTGCTGGCCTTCCTACACTGTTTTTTGGATTTTTTTTTCCATTTTCTGGTATCTTTGCCACCACTTTATGATCAACCTTTCATTTTTACTTTATTTTAAGCATGTTCCATGTAAATAACACATATCCCTTTTATTTTTAACCCTTTCTACAGGAATTTAGGCTATTTACATTTAATGCAATGACCTGACACTCTATTTTATTCCTTTCAACTTGCTTTATTACTTATTTCAAAGGCAGTTTCATAGTTATTTCTTTTACTTTCATTTCCTAGTATTAATAATTTACTATTCTTTTGTTTCCTTGCTAAGCAGGAAGATCTATTGGGCTTTTCTGTTCCTTTAATGGTGTCCATTCAGCTAATAGCTATCATTCTCTTACTGAGTTTCTTAATACAACTACAATTCCTTTGTGTTAAGAGTGTTATTTCCCCGACTTATACAACTGTTTATCCCACTGTTACTCATCACTTCTTTTCCTCACCTCTATTCTCCTCACATCCCCCCATAAAATGAGAATTTTAGAAAACTTTCTTCCTCTCCCAGCTCATAGTTTGTTTGTTTTTTCTGAGATTACTTAGTCCATCTAGGTCTGAGCTATTACTAAACTTGGTTATAGCATATATCTTTTCTAGGGTCCTTCACTCACAATGACATTGCATGTATTTCCAGGCGATATATTTTTACCATACCTATACACCATTTCTCACCACTATTTTTTTACTCTCTTCTTTCCCTAACTTGTGCTACCTGTTGTTTGTTATTTATAGTCTTTTCTTAAACACCGTCTTCAGAGAGGGACATAGCATATACTCTTTGAATTATTTATATCCTCTCATCTAAATAGGGGAAGGATACCTTGACTGAATACAGTCGTATTACATTGTAGGATGTTTCCCTCTGAAGTTTGGACACTATTTCACTTGACTATCTCACAGTGTTATAAAGAAGCAGCACAATGAGTCTGACTTTTGGGGGAAACTTGACTGGACTTTACAGAATTTTATAAGGTTTCTCCCTTAACTTCACACATGAGGAACTTTACAGTCTATCCCAGCCTTTTCTCATCAACACAGCCCTTTCAATCTGGCCACTCTGCTATTCCTTTGGGTTAGTTGATTATTTCATTGTCATCTCTCTTTTGTCTGTTCTTTTTCTGTCCCACTGGCATACCATTCTTTGCATAAAACATCTACTGCATGATCCTCCAAGGCTCTTACAAATACTTCCTTACATGCATATCCATCTTGTGTTTCGCCCTTCCGTTTGCCCAACCATTCAGTGTTTTTCTTCTTCTTCAACTTTTTTCAGGAATTATCAAGCTCAAAAATATTTTTAAGCTCTAGATAGTCTTCACTCAAGCACTTCTGATTATTTTTAATCGGGTTGTCACATGCCTCCCTAGCAGCCCTGTCTTCCCTTGTCATTACTGGGGTATCTTAAACAGACATTTTCTCTGATGGGACCTGGAGGACTGTAGGTGACAGCCCTCCTTAAGATGGTGGAAGCAGGCAGTCTCTACCCTTAGGGCCAGGAAATGTGTAAGGGGCCTCAGCAGAGGCACTCTTTGGGTTCCTGGTTCTCCTGCATTCTTAGGGGCAGGAAAAATGTGCCCAGCCTCTTTGTGGCTTACAGGAGAACTGGCACAGATATCTGGTTTTAACAGCAATCATTCCCTCACCAGGGTTCCCGTCGGTCAAGCTCTTCCTAGGATGTATCCTTTTTTGGCCCTGGCCCAGGGCTCTCTGTTGCTGAAGAAAAGGACATGCTGGGACGTAGAGAGTGGACTTGAGGACACGGGGAGGGGTAAGGGTAAGCTGGGACGAAGTGAGAGAGTGGCATGGACATATATACACTTCCAAATGTCAGATAGCTAGTGGGAAGCAGCCGCATAGCATGGGGAGATTACCTAGGTGCTTTGTGACCACCTAGAAAGGTGGGAGGGAGGGAGACGCAAGAGGGAGGAGCTATGGGGTCATATGTATATGTATAACTGACTCACTTTGTTATACAGCAGAAACACACCACTGTAAAGCAATTATACTTCAATAAAGATGTTAAAAAAAAAACAAAAAACAAACAAGGACATGCTGGGCTCATAACTGAGAAAACCTCTCCCATTACCTCTGATATTCATAAGGCTCCACAGGGTTTTATGAAAACCAGTAGATGAGAGTGGGGAATAGAGGAAAAAGTGGGTAAAATACTGGATCCACCAGGCCCCCCCCACCCTCCTCGGCTTCTGCTCGCTAGCTGATTGCTGACAACGCTTACACATGTGGTTATAACAACCATCTAGACCTGAAACCTCAAGAGTACAAAACCTCAAGAGTACAAGGCGGGGGCAACTGAATATGGAATTATCTAAAGATGGTTAATTTCTTCTTTTCATGGGAGGGAGCACTAAATACTGTTTTATTCTCAAAGATGATGAAAGACAGATTTTTAAAAAGAAAAGCTAAAACATAAATCTATAAAACAAAATCACTTACAGATAGAGATGCAAAATCATACACAAAATAATAAACTGAATCTGTTGTTTAACAATAAAAATTATAGCAGGTAACCTTCACTGTGTCCTTATGAGTCCGGCAGCGTGCTAAGTGATTAGTATGAATCATTGCCCCCAACTGTCTAGAGCTAATAAGATATTTCAGTAAAGTGTCCGTTTGTGAAATAAATACACACAATGTAATGACTCTTCTGTGTACTAAGAATAGGATTTATAAAATAATGGAAGTCCATTCATAGTAGCAACACAAATAAAACCAGCAATAAATGAAAGAAATGTGCACAACTTAGGTGAAGAAATATACAAATTTGCTGACTAATACAAAAGAAGAAGATAAAATGGAAAAACAATGCATGATCCTATGAGTAGTCTCAGTATTCTAAAGATTTCAGCTCTCTCCATATTATCTGTGTATTCAGTACAAGCTCAATCAAATTCCCAACAGCATTTTTTAGTGGAATTTGACAAGCTAATTCTAAAGTGCACTTGGAAAAGGAAATATAGGATGTAGCAAGGGCATTGTGGAAAGAGAAGTCTTTTACTGCCCCCTACATGTCTTGCCCTCCACTCATCCTAAGTGTCTCCACTTCAATACCGCCTCCCCTTTGATTTATCATCACGAATATCTATGCTGAGCATGGGACTGACAAAGTGGTTTTTTTTAGAGACAGTAAAACATAGTGAGTAAAAGCAGAGATCTCAAACTGCCTGGGTTTGAATCTGACCTCTACCACGTACCATCTGTGTGACCTCAGGTGGGTCACTTAACCTCTCTGTGCATCAGTTTCTTCTAGACTAAAAGGGAGAAAAGTGTTATAATGATAATACCCACTTTGTAGATTTGTTGTGAGGATGAACTAAGTGAAAAGGTAAAGTTCTTAGTTCAGTGCATGCCACAGAGTGTGACATAATTGTTAAATATGATTGTTACTATAATAAATTCTGAAGAAAAGAAAGTCCAGGTGTTTTGGCCTTGAGTTTTTTTAGAAAATTGTTCCAAAATTTGTTAGAGTTTGGGATGAAAAATAAGCTATTTAGAAACTGCAGTTTAGCACTTTAAAATATGTAGGGATGCCGGAGTGCTAATGTACCCTTGTTCTTATTTTAGTGGGGAAAGGTGGACTAGGCCCTTGAATTGATCCTTTAGTTGTACAACAACAATGTAAAAAATCTCTCCTAAATGGCAAGTTCTGGAAATGTGTGCTAAAAATCTTTATATCTGCATCGATACATGCCATCTGATAAAACTGGGCCATCTCGCCCTCTCTTAAGGCCAGTCTCAGTATCATGAGGGATCGAAAAAGAATCACATTTTTTTCTCTAAAGCCTAGTAGTTCTTAACTGAAAATGCTGTTGAGAGGTGGCCCAGAGGAAATTCACCACATAACACAGGGCAGAATTTCCCAATAACTCTCATTATCCATCTATTTCCCAAAAAAAAGCACCACCCCTCACAGTGGTTCCGTGATCTCCCCATTCTCACACACAGCCACCACTCAGGTTCCCCTTCCTCTCAGCCTCTAGTTGCCAACTGCAAAGGGAGGTCCATCCCCATTCCCCCACTCCCTTCTCTTTTCCCCTGCCCACTCAGTTCCTGAAAGTGTGTGGCTCAAATTTGCCTCTTTGAATCTGGACTTAAGTCTGGATCTCCATTCATTACATGACAAGGGGAAAGGCCATGGATACTTCGACTCTAATGATAGTGGTCAAATTTCCTGTCTGCATTGATTATGCTGATTTGGGGGTAGACTTGAGTCTGAGAGGTGAGGCGGAAACTCCCTTTCCGAAGCCCTAGAGAAATTGAGGGGCCCAGAATCCTGGCTAGACAGATGACACTGTCAAAGAAACTTCTGTGATTAGGGGAAAGGGAGGGGTCTCTGGGCTTCAGGTAGTGTCACTCCATGGGCACCAGAAAGCCAGCCAAGAGCCACGTGCAGATGCTGCGGCCCTGGGATCGAGCCCTTACCTGTCACCTAGGCTTTGTCTGCATGTGGTTTAATTCTTTCCTATTGTTCACGAGGATAGTTTTATTAAAGTCTATTCTCCTCAATGCTTTGGGCACTAAAGGGAGAGGCCTGAATCCACATGCAGGGCAAGATAGAATGGAGTGAGCAGAGAGTAGGGGCAACTTAAGAAAGCAAAAAGAAACCAGCCAAGAATGGGACATCAGTACCAGATGGATGGTCAAGATATTTAGATGGACTGGTATTTTAAAAACAAAAGACAGCATCAGGAGCTTGGGATTAAAATACACACACACACACACACACACACACACACACACACATATATATATACACATACATACATATACATACACAGCACAGGGAACTCTACTCAATACTCTATAATGACCTATATGGGGAAAGAATCTGAAACAGGATAGATGCATGTATATGTATAACTGAATCACTTTACTGTACACCTGAAACTAACACAACATTGTAAATCAACTACACTCTAATACATTTTTTAAAATAAGAAAAAAATAAATAAAAACTAAAGACAGCATTTCTGTTTCAAGACTTTTTTGTGAATAAATCTACTTATAGAAGTGTATAGATCCCAAGTGTTCAGCTTGATAAATGTTCACAGACTAAACACAGCCATGGAAGGAGCATCCAGTTTAAGAAATGGAACATTCCCAGCACCCCAGAAGGTCCCTTTCTGCTCTCTTCCAATCACTATCTGACCCATCCAAGGGACAAATGGAATCAGACTGTGTATAATCTTCTGTGTCTGGCTCTGAATCAATATTTGAGATTCTTTCTTAGTTTGTATGCAATTGTCCATAGCGCATGCTTACTGCTTTATAACATCAAGAAGCCATTCTTTAGGAATAGTCAGAAATATCTGAGAAGAGGAAAGTGATAAAGTATTGCATTTGCTATCATGAAGTGGGAAAAAGGAAGGACCGGTGTCACCTGGCTACTTAAGAGGAGAATCACTTCTTTTATTAAATATTCCTTTCTTGAAAAGGGGCCAGTGATTGTGTAAACCATGTTACATGAATTATTTCATTTTGTCCTCACAATAACCCTATAAATTATGTCGACAATGACGATGCCACTGCCCATTTTAGAGATTAGAAAATTGAGGCTTAGGAAAGTCAAGTAAACAAGGTCACACTAGTTATAAGGAACAGTAGAGCTGAGATTCAAACTTTGGTAGCCTATTCTGAGTACTCACTAAAAGATACTCTGCTTGTGATAAACTGCATTATACACTAAAACATAATATGAAATTACTCCCCAAAGTTAAGCTCCATAGGATGGGCTTATCTGAGAGCCATATCCAAGGCAGCTTGGTTACTAAATACAAAAGGACCACCTAAAATCAAGGTTTTGGCTTATTAGAAAAGCAGCCACATAAAGTGATATGATTTTATCATATCACATAAAAACAATATCATAAAATTCCAATGAAACATTACACATTGGTTTTTATTATTTAACTTTTATGGAGATTTTGCCTGAGGCAAAAAAGGAAACTTAGGAGAATAAAACACACGAAGTATTTTATACTATTTATTCTCACCTATGTCTGCATTTATCATAAGGCTGAAAGTAAGTTCATAAAAGCAGCTGGGGTGTCAGAAAATAGGATATTACCTCATGTGTAAACTCCCTGTGCCATTTACAAGGTTCCAGGTCTTTTGCTTTGGGTCATTAACACCTTCACTCTAGGGGCCAGAGGGTCAGTAGATGGAAGTGAAATCTAGATGGTTTATTTTTGAAACCTATTTTAACTTCTTGTAAAAATAAATAAGTGAGGAAAGTGCAGAAATTACTGGTTAACATGAGGTCTGGAGTGAGTTTCTTTTCATCACTCATCCTCCCTCATTTGCAAGTCTAATTGAGAACAGGCCACAAAATTCAGTTTGAAAACTGGTGGTCGGGAGTGTTAAATCTTACAAGTTGAATAATGTAGGGACAGCTTTACCCGCAAAGAGAGTGGGAGAGAGACTCATCTTTCAGATGACAATTATTGGACAAGGAGAAACCTAATTTCCTAGGTTAAATTATCAGTAGGGAAAACCAAAAAATGTGAAAGCTTGACTCTTGGTTTTCTCTCTGAGCTCTACGGGTACACATTAGCTAACCAAGCCCGGGGGTGGGGGGCGGGGGGCGGTACAAGCCTTCCAGAAAACGGTGACAAGCGATGGACCAAGCACACTGAAAACCGCATAGAGCCACATTTTTGTGCTTCATTTCAGGGACTCCAAGCATTTCCTGAAGCCTAACACAAATCTGCATGGAAACCCACCTACCCGGTGAAGAATTTCTTCTCTCTGCGGAGATCTCCATGCCTTATTTTGCTGGCCCGGAAGTAGACTGCCCACTGCATGGCAGATGGAGAGAAACTGATGCTTTTTTTTTTTATTGGAGTGTAGTTGATTTAGAATGTTGTGTCAGTTTCAGGTGTACAGCAAAGTGGTTCAGTTATACATATACATATATCCATTCTTTTTCAGACTCTTTACCCATATAGGTTATTAGAGAATATTGAGTAGAGTTCCCTGCACTATATAGATAACGTTGTTGAGTATCTATTTTATATACAGTAGTGTGCATATGTTAATCACAAACTCCTAATATATCCCTCCCCTGCCACGTTTCCCCTTTGGTAACCAAAGTTTGCTTTTGAAATCTGTGAGTCTGTTTCTGTTTCATAAGTAAATTCACTTGTATCACATTTTTTAAATTAGATTCCACATATAAGTGATATCACATGATACCTGTCTTTCTCTGTCTGACTAACTTCACTTAGTATGATCATCTCTAGGTCCATCTGTGTTGCTGTGTGTTTAAACTGGGCTCTAGGTCAGAGTAAAGGAGCCATGGTTCAGTGATGCACCGCCTTTGCCCCTATGCTTTGTAAATGCTGTCCTTGGACAGAAAAGAACATTGCTGTCTTCAGGCATTTCTCTTCATTTTGTCTCTGTTTCAACAGTTTAAGGGATAAAATAAAGAACCTAATCATTTTAATATGAAAACATCCATCATCTGGGAGAAAACTCTGAAAAGACAAGGGACATTTATTGAATTGCGGTACGTGGTGAGCACTCTTCTAAATATATTTATTTTCTGTTCCTTTTTTTATGTTTGTTTTCCATTATCTGAGTCTTTTACAAATGCCTTTTGTTTAGGTTATGTTCCTTTTCACCTGATAATTTCTGACATTTAATGTGTTTAACACACTTACATCCTATGTGATTACTGATCCATTTGGACTTTAAAAATATATATATTATTTCATGTCTCTTGCTTACTATACCCACTTTCGCTACCTTTTTTTTTCATCCCTCACTTCATGCTTCTGTTGGATTGATACATTTTTATAGAATCCTTTTTTCTTCTTTTCTACTTTGGAAACTCTATATTACATGTCTATTATTTTAGGGATTATCATTAATTTCATAATTCATATTCTTGGTTATAAATGAGTCTACTGCAGTTAAATGATTCAGTATTTCTATACTCTGGGTGTTAGCACACACTAACTATACACTGAACACCTACCTGACCCATTTTATTACTTTTACCCAACTTTACCTGTTTTGTAAGTTTTTAAAATGTTAATAAAAAAGAGTTCAACTGCCAGTTTTGAAATATGAAATAAATATCATGGAGATGTCATTGGCAGCACAGTAACTATCATTAAAAATACTATATTATAGATTTGAAAGTTGTTAAGAGAGTAGATCTTAGATATTCTCATCACAAGAAAAAAAATGATTCTAGTGTAGTGATGGATGTTATCTAGACTTACGATGGTGACCATTTCATAATATATTACAAATGTTGAATCACTATGAAATGAACATAATGTTGTATGTCAAATATATCTCAATAAAAATGAATTAAAGTTACTAATATTTTATCACTTTCTATACTCACTATTTCTCACAAACCATGCCTTCCTCTGGTCCACTGTCCATGCTGATGTACATCCCTCAAGACCTCTTAGTGAAGATCTCGGGACGTTAAACTAATTAGATGTTGTTCATTTGACAATATCTTTTCCTTATTCTTTTTCCCTCATACTTGAATAATGGTTTAGTTTGGTACAACGTTTTTAGATTGACTGTAACTTTTGCTCACTAATTTAAATGTTACTCCATCGTCTGTGCCCTCCAGAGTAACCCACTCTCGATACAACTGTTATTTCCTAGGTAACCTGTGGGATGCAGTCTAGCAGTTTTAAAATTGTTCTCTTTATACTTGAGGTTCTTCAATTTCACTATAAAGTTCCTAAGTATGTTCTTACTTTATTTATCCTGAACATTACCGGATGTACCATATTGATGTCACGACACCTATCTTTTTTTCAATTGTAGAAAAATATTTTGCTAACAGCTCTTCAAATATTTTCTCTACCATTCCCTTTGATATTTTTTCTTGGAACTCTTACATAAGAGTAAATATTATACAGACCAACACTGTCCACTAAATATGTAATGCAACCCGTACTTAATTTAACATTTTTCTTATGCAGTCACATTAAAAAGTAAGAAGCAACAGATGATGTTAATTTTAGTAATACTCTTTTACACAATATCTCCAAAATATTATAATTTCAACATGTAATTAACATAAAGATTATGAATAAGATATCTTACATTCTTCCTTGGAACCTGGTGTGTATTTTACACTTACAGCACATCCAAATTTGGACTAGACAGATTTCAGATGCTCACAAGTCACTACTGGCTAATAGCTACCATATTGGTCAGCTTGGGTTATAAACTCTAAACTATCCTCTGTGTCTCCTAACTGCTCTTTTGTATGTTTATCTCCCTGTATATCTGTATGGCAAATTTACTGATTCTCCTTTACATTAAGCTTAGACTAGTGTTTATTCCACCTATTGAGTTTTTCTTTTTTTCAATGACAGCGTGTTTTACATCCAAAATTTCTAATTGATTCATTTTTACAGGAACTATTCTTATATCGTTTCTGCCTGCTTTTACTTTATACTTTCACTTTTAATTTCCAAAAGAAATTAAGCCTGCATTTATCCATTTGAGCCTTCAAACATGTTTATTTAAAATCTTCATCAGACTGTTCCATAAAATCAATTTTATCTGGAGTGAATTCATGTACTGACTGTTGGAGTTAGTTTTTTATTTTTTGTTTTTACCGTCTTTCTTGGAGTTAAGAGTTATTCAAGGGTTTTAGAATTTAGATTTGCTGGATCATTTAGGCTGGAACTTATCTGTTGTTTAATTTGTTGGTGACTTCACTCTTATTCTTATAAAGGTTTTGACCTTGTCTCCATCCCTGGGATTCTTAGTTGAAATTCAAGTCTTTTTTTTTTTCTTTAACATCTTTATTGGAGTATAATTGCTTTACAATGGTGTGTTAGTTTCTGCTGTATAACAGAGTGAATCAGCAATAAGTATACATATATCCCCATATACCCTCTGAAATTCAAGTCTTATAGGATCGGTCACAGCTCCTCTTCTGCTACGACAGAATCTCCTAGCTAGCCCATGAGCTTCTTTTCACTATAACGTGTCTGCACAAATGCATTCCCAGCACAAGAACAGTGCCTGACACATGATAGGGGCTTGAGTCTTTATTGAATTAATTATTAAATAAATGGAGAGCCTAATCAAATCCTTGCTTTGGATACCAAGCCTGAGCCTCCACTTTGCACTTTTTGTCCCTAAAACCCCATAGGTTCAACTCTGGACAACCACTCCAAAATTTAGATGCAGAACTCAGAAGGCCCAATGTCTGCCTCTTTTCTGGTCTGTGGCCATGTTTACCTTATTGTGTTGCTACACATGTCATATGTTTATTTGCTCTCTCTGTAAATAGCATTTCTTTGGTTTAGTGTGTTTATTTATCATTGTATTTGCATCAGAGAAGATTTACTGAAGCTGAAACTCCAAGTGCCAACTTTACTATAAATTGATTTAAGAGAAAACTCTTCATTAAGTAGTCCTATGACAAATATTTCAATGTCTTTATTCTGGACTTCAGTAATGCTGGCCATTTATTATTTTTTAGTTCAGGCCAGGCTTTATGATGAAAAGGCTCATTTAGATTATGCAGTATGAGTGGTTGTCAAGTCCTGTCTATGTAGGACTGTCCATGAAAACTCACTAATCAGAATAAATAATTTATAAGAAGCATTTATTTCTCAAACACTCATTTAATAACCTACCTTTATTTTAGCAATTAAGATAAATAGATTATATTAATTGAAACTCTAATAACTGTTCTGCATATAATGTGAATGAAGGAAAAAAACCTTTATAATGAGATATTTACTTTAACAGCTACACATAATTATAACATGAATGAAAGCTTACTAGTATTATTTCATGAAATTAAGTTACATAAAATATATCTGTAAAGCACCAGTTTTGTCATTAATACTCAGGGGGGTTTTAATCACATCACAAAATCTCAGACATAGCTCTTTCCAAAACAGAATCGAAGATGGCCTCTAGAAAGGAGAAAGAATAAACTTTGGGAAGGGTACTTTTAGCTAGAACTCAGAATAAAATTTGTATCGGCCAAAGACTACCAAAATACGTTGCCCTATATGTTTGCTAGGAATTACTTGAGAAGCACTACTGATCCACCTACGTTTTTCAAAATTCTCCTAAGAAAGGAACATCGTTAAAATAGTAATGTTAATGATTAAATTTGTAATTATCAGGTTCAAAAATCGTATCATTTGGGTTTAGGTAACTTCTAAATTCTGTAGCTCTTGATCCATGCACTTGATTTAAAATTTGTGGTCTCATTTTTCTAAATATCAATTATTTTTATTTGAAACTTATTTGCTTGAAAAATTTTAAGCCTGCAGAAAATGTAAAAGAATAATGCAGCGATTACTCATGAAATCTTCACCAAGTTAATCTAGTTGTTAACATTTTACTAGTCATGAGGCTAGCAGTCCTTTCCACTCCTTCTGAAATATATCTTGTTCTAATCTTTAACATTTTATTTTTCCATATTGACTAAGAGAAGATCCATTAACACTGAGTTGTACCAATATTCAGGATATGTTCATTATTTTTGCCCAGCACCCCAATACTTGCCTCCATGACTACAAGTTGACCGGAGGGCTAGGCAAATTCCATTTCAGAACTACAACTATAATGCCAAGTTTATTTGTAAATCAAGTATTTCAGTTCCCAGAGACTAATTAACAGGTTTTCATCTAGTATGGCCTCACAGATTGAAATGAAATTTTTTTTCCTACACACAAGGAATATTAGCCTGAAAACTGATTGAAGAAATGAGTTATGAAAATGATTTCTATAGGAACAAAATAGGAACAAAATAATTTGAAGACTATTTGATATTAGTCAAAGAAGAAGGAAGGCATGGCAGCTATATCTTACGAGCTGAAGTCAATAAGGGGAAAACAGGCTTATATTAAAAGATAACAGGGTGAATTTTTAAAACTGAGGAGTAATAAGATAAAAATGGATTATAAAGGAATCAAAAATGCAATAGCAGAATTACAAAGTAAATTAAAGGTAAAAAAAAGAACTTAATTCATTTTTCAGATTGTGAATGCAATTTATATGGAAAACTAAGATGAGACTTTGACTCAGCCTATAGAAACAAATGATTACGGAAGAAAAAAAATGAGGAAAAAAAATTTACTACAAAGGGCTAAGAATAGGATTCAGACTAGGAATTTTGATGTTTCTGAGAAATTAACCAGCATATTAGAGAAGTATAGTCAAGCTTCTCTCTGATACCATTCCCCTTCTGGTGAAAGAACTTCCTTCATCAGTCCTTCTGCCTGCTGCAAACAGATTCTCTTAGATCTTCATAAGAGGATGTCTATTCCACTTTCATTCTCTTTTTTTATTGAGGTATAATTGACATATAAAATTATATTAGTTTCAGGTGTACAATGTAATGACTCAATATTTGCATACACTTTCACCTTCATTCTTGTATGATGTGTTTGCTGGATACAGAATTCTAGGTCAGCAGGTCTTTTCTTTTAACACGTTGAAATGTTGTGCCATTTCGTTCCAACTCCCATGATTTCTGATTAGAAATTTACTGTAATTTGAATCATAATCCCCTAATAGGTTTTTCTCTGGTGGCTTTTAAGATTTTTCTTTGCCTTTAGTTTCCAGCAGTATGTATATGTACATACTGCTGGAAACTATTTTCAGTACTGTTCCATATACCCCTAATGGTCTGTTCATTTTTTTTTTCTCAATCTTTTTTCTCTATGTTAATTGAATTGGATAATTCTTATCAATCTATCTTTAATTCTACTTTACAATTTCTTCTGTCATCTCTATTCTGGTATTTAGTCCATCAAGAAAGTTTTAATTTGGTTATTTTATGCTTTAGTTCTAAAATTTGGTTCTCTTTAGACACCCTCTATTTTCTTTCCTGAGACTTTCTACATTTCCGTTCATTTCCATACGTTTCACTCTTACTCATCAGAGCATATTTATAACAGCTGCCTCTCTGTCACTGAGAAGAGAACCCCTTCCATGCTCCTCAGTGCTAACCAGATGATTTCTCCTGGCACTCTCTCCATCTGTGCTGATGCAGACACCCAGGTTTCCGAGGGCCTTGGGTGTAGCCTGGTAGGTCCCAGAGAGAAGAAAATTCTGGTCTTACCCCAGTCTGTCCACTATTAGACTTTTCTTAGTCCTCAAATAGTTACTCTTGCCAGGTTTTAGAGCTACCTTCAGTGGAGGCACAGAGTAGACTATACTTATTTCATCTTGCCTGGGATACGTACTTTTACTTTGGGCATCAATATATTTAAGGTAAATGCAGATGGACAATTTTTATCTATTTACTCTGGTAGTTAGTTCTCTTAAATTTATTGTTATCACTGATATATTTGGTGTTAAAGGGACTATAACCTTAAAACTATTGTTTAATTTCTATTTGTTCTGCCTGTTCTATGTCACTTTTTTTCTGCTTTACTTGCCTTCTTTGAATTCATTCTTCTTAATAATCTACTTTTCACTCCTACTGGTTTTATAGTTCAATATTCTTTTATTACGTGTTAAGTGCCTATCGCAGAGATTAGGGAATTATTATTTACTTATCAAATCCTAAGAATGAAAGGACTTTAGAACATTTAAACTCCATTAAGATTCCAAATTATTTATATATAAACATGTACATAATCATGCTCTTTGGTATCTACCCAGAACAGCAGTTTATTCATCAATTTCCCTACTGAAGGACATCTTGGCTGCTTTTAAGTTTGGGCAATTATGAATTAGGCTGTTATAAATATTCCTGTGCAGGTTTTTGTGTGGACATATGTTTTCAACTCCTTTGGGTAGACACCAAGGAGCACCATTGCTGGATCATATGGTAAGAGTATGTTTGGTTTTGTGATCAAAGAAACTGCCAAAATGTCACGCAAAGTGGCTGCACCATGTTGCATTCCCACCAGCAGTGATGAGGGTGCCCGTTGCTTCACATCCTCGCCAGCATTTGGTGTTGTCAGTGTTCTGCATTCCGGTCATTCTAATAGGTGTACAGGGGTATCTTATTGTTTTAGTTTGCATTTCCTTGATGACATGTGACGTGGAGCATCTCTTTTGCCATCTGTATATCTTCCTTGGCGCAGTGTCTATTAAAGGCTTTGGCTCGTTTTTTAAGAGAATGGTTTGGTTTTTTTTACTGTTGAAGAGTTCTCTGCATATTTTGGATAATTGTCCTTTATCAGATACATCTTTTGCACATATTTTGGCTGTTCTCATTCTCTTGACAAATCATATCTTTAAATCATGTGTATATTTGAAATCCTAAATACGTTACTATTTCGGAAAGCCAATGGAATTTACTCACACTTTTCCTAACTGCTGTTCATTTCTCCTTTAGTTCATGTTTATTCTCCTGTATCTCCAATGATCCTGTACCTGATATCATTTTATTCCTGCCTGAAAAACATTCCCTAATATTTTTTCAGTGTGAGTGTTCTGGTGATGAAATCTCTCCACTTGCTTGTCTAAAAATGTCACTATTTGATGATAATAATTGAAATATTTTCTCAGGAATATAATTCTAGTTTATTTCACAACACTAAAGATGTTATTCCATTGTTTTCAATTTCATTGTTGAGAAGTCAGGTGAAAGTTTATTATTGCTCCTCTAAAGATAGTCTTTTTACTCTGGCTGCTTTTAAGATATTTGTGTTCATATTTGCTTTTTAGCAGGTTTATTGTAACGTGCATCTACGGGTTTTCCTTTGTAATTCTTGGTTAGATTTTCTAGTGTTCCTTGAATCTATCATTTAATGTATTTTATAAATTTTGGAAAATTCTTAGCCAATATTTCTTCAAATATTGCTTCTGCTCTATTTTGTCACATCTTTCCCCCTGAGACTCCAATTACATATTTCTTAGACCTATTTACTGTATTCCGTACATTTATTATTCTCTTTTCTATCTTTGGTATCCTTTTCTTGTGCTTCATTCTGGATACATTCTAAACAATCTTCCAATTCGCTAATTCTCCTTTCCCATGTGTCTTCTTACTCTTAAAGTCATTAATTGCATTTATTTAGATTTATTTCACGATTTTCCATTAACCAAAATTACAACCTTATGTTTTATGTCCTTAAATAGATTGAATTGTTTTAGAGTTGTGCCTGATCACTACATTATCTGGATTCCTATTGGCTATGTTTCCTCCTGTCTCTTAATCACATTGTCTGGCTATTTTTAGATTGACTGCAGGATATTGCATATGGAAAATTGTGGCCATTATTTGAAGTCTAATAGGATGTTATCATTCTACAGAGAGACTTTACTTTTATATCTGGCTGGTGGCAAGAGTCCTAGCCATCTTAGATCACCTTAGTCCAGTCCAGGATTGAGATGATTCAAAGCTGGTCTTTAGCACTTGTGGGGACTGGTCAATTTTGGATTTGCATTTACTTCTAGGGTCTGGTCCTGGAGGACTCAAAGTTCCTGAGACTCCAATTTTTGTTAAAGCTATTTTTACCTCTCATCCCCTCAGCTTCTTCTTTTGGAACAACCAAATGTTTCTCAGGAAAAGGGGCCCCAGGGCCAGGCTTGGTCCCCTGGGCTTTCTTTTCCTCCAAGTTTCATAATTCTTTCATTCTTTGATTATTCTTGAATCCCTCAGATTTTTCCCAGTTTCATATTTGCCCTAGGAGGATGGATCCTAATTATCTAGTCCACCATCTAGGATCTAGGATGGATCCTAATTATCTAGTGGGAAGTAGAATTCTCATAAATTTTATTTTCTTCATGATTCTTTTCTGCATTAATCAAATTCTCTATAGTGAGCATATATTTTTTGTTAAATAACCAATACATCCAGTCAACAAATATTAAGCAGCTTCTGTAAGCCAAGCAGATTTCTAGATACTGGCAATGGCAACAGTAAATGGAAAAGGTTTCCTGCTCTCATAGGGTATTATCCTTTATAATGAATATAAAATATGACCATAATATATGAGAAAGAGCCCCTGTGATCCGGAAGCTGGGCCCTGGCATGGCTACAAGTTGACCTGGCTCTCACAGGTAGGGCTTGTTCTCCTGTGGAATGTAAATAATTTCACAGCCCGTCGGTTATCAGATAAGGCCACTGTACAATCATGATGGTTCCAGACAAAAATAAGATCACTCCATAATGTCTGAACACAGACAAATAATGAATAGTGTCAAACTGCAAAAATGGCCACTATCCTGGCTGATGTGACTGACTGTTGCTTCTTCACCAATTACAGCAACAGTCTCTGTCTGGTCTTCCCTCCTTCTAGAAACATTTCTTAAGATAATCATAGAATTAGCCCTGCTTCCTGACAGCACCCAATTCAAAGCAAAGCCTTCCTGTTTAAACCCTCCTCCAAATCACCTAACCAAAGCCTAAATCCTATAATCAGTCCTTTCTAATACACTGTTCTACTCCTTTCTAATGCTGTCTTACTCAACAGTTCCCCAAGTAATATATTCTTCCTGACTACACCAGGTCATAAACCCAACTTGTTCAACCACAGGTGTGTTCCTGGGGGTCTCTGACATATATAAACATATGTGTAGAAGTAAAACCATAAGAAAACAAACCCAAAAGTGTGTTGTAGTTATTTCTGAGGAAGATTTTTTTTCTACTTTCATTTTCCAGATTTCTATTAAACATGTATGTTTTTGCAAATTAAAAAAAAAAGTTTAAATTTGTCAATCTGTGAACCTTTAGTAAATAGTATGATGTAAATGTGTATAGAATCTCTTATCACATATTTTGCCTGGAATGCAGTAGCCTTGTGTTGTCTGCCAAAATGAAAACACTACGAATATCTGGGTGGTGGGTTTTTGGATAATTTATATTTTCACTTTGGGCTTTTCTGAATATACTAAAATGTATTTGTACTTAGTATTCAGAGTCCAC
Organism: Hyperoodon ampullatus; assembly: GCF_949752795.1. Taxonomy (NCBI): domain Eukaryota; kingdom Metazoa; phylum Chordata; class Mammalia; order Artiodactyla; family Ziphiidae; genus Hyperoodon; species Hyperoodon ampullatus. The sequence continues at coordinate 25,130,140 of NC_136918.1, read as the reverse complement.
TAAAACAATTCAACTCTATTTAAAACACTATCTGGCGCCATTATAGATTAAATACACTAAATTACTGATGTAGATTAAATTAAATAATAGGAAAGAATATGACTAATCCTCCCCTTCAAAGGAACCCAGACAATGTGTCTGTCTCCTCACTGGATAAGGGTCACACAGTAAAACTGCTGACTTGAAGTGGAAAGCTACAATAAGGAATTAAATAAAATTCAGAAAATTTAAAACATTTTTAAAAAGGTCTAGTCCATTATAATGTAATATAGACTTTTAAGTAAAATATGTAAAGTAGAGCAGTCTTCCTAGGGTAATAAGTGAAATAGTATTGAAACTTGCATTATACCAAACCTAATTTTGTTTTTATCTGTTGGAACTCAAAAACCATCCAACTGTATCAGAGTTTTATGGCACTGACTTATTCAGCAGTAACTCTAAATCAGTGTGTGCCTTTTAATTTTTTTTTATTGGTCTTAATGACACACAGGCTATTTATATACGCCATGCGACTTTTGCTGAAGAAATCTCTAAGTTACTATTTTCAAAAGTTAAGCTGGTGACCTAACAGGGGAAATTAGGTATTTTTATCTCATCACATATGACAGCTATTTTCCACAGCATATTATCAAGTATTTCACTACTTGATATCAAAGTTCATATGTATATCTGGTAAGGTTAAATACCAAACTAGACTAAAATTGTTTCTGTATTATTATTATGAAAAAGAAACTATTTTATTACAGCATTACTAAAAACAGAGCCACGTTTTACCCCAAATCTTAACATGATGTGGTTTAGTAATCTTAAAACACTGAGCTTGAATACGTAGGACGAGAGGGCTCAAGGGAAATAACACATGTGCCTAAAGTGGTTTATTACAGACATAATGGTGATGAGTGACAGCCTTGAAACCATGGTGCAAACAGTGCTTTAGTTTCCTGTAGAAAAAACCTTTTTGTTAGTGGGGAGGGGATATTTTATGTACCTTTAATGAACACCCCTAGTAGCTTTCTCTGCCTATAATAATTCAAATAAAGAGTCTTAAAAACCCATTCATTTGCCTGCTACTAAAGAGTGGAAAGTCATTAAGAATGACACATTTAGGAACACTTTGTAAATCATTCTAATGATGTTTTCGGAAGCACTTCAACATTTGGAAATAAAACTTAACTTTTTCCGTGACATTTTTTTCCTACTGTGCTGTACTCACTATAAGAATGGGTAGTTCCACACATTTTATCAGAACTAATATAGTTAAGATGCTTGCTTGGTATTACAAACCTACCCCAAATGACCAATTCACTCAATGGTTACAGAAGAGTGGACAGATGTGACATGTACTTTAAAATGTTTGTTGATTTTAAGATGAGACCGATGCTGATGGAAATTAAATAGCAGACATAATGAAAAGGTTCTATTTTCTCAACCTTCTTCTTCCCTTTCCCTTTTATATTTGTAGGGATTCATAGCATTTCAAAAGGACAGGTGAGGAATGATCCCACACTAGCTTCATATCTTCAAGATGATAGGAGAGCCCTAGGGATGACCAGAGCTATCCCAGGTTTACATACAGTTAATAATGAACATTAACTCGGAGGTGACCTGGCCTTATGGAAGTAGAGACAGAGAATCCTCTGACTTTAACAACTAACTTTCCATACAGCAAGTTGACTGAATAAAGAAAAGACACAGCCTCTTTCTGAACATAAGTTGGAGCTGCCACAGGATAGGAATTCTGTCTCATCTACACATCATTTGTCTCAGAACTTCTCATAAAATGTTACAAGCATAGAAACTTCTTGTTAAAATTTGGTTGAAATATTTTTCTAATAACTTGGAAACCTGGAGATGGTAGGTGAAAGTTAGCTATTAACACTGAGGAGAATGTAGCAATGTAGAATGTAGGTTCTTTTTAAGTAATTATCTTAAGTAATTTCCACTTAGTGCATGCTTAATTTTATATACAGTATAAAACGTGATTAAAGCAAATGACACTTTGAACATTCTATTTTCTGAGAAACACTTTGGTGAATATATGATTTCTACAGAAATTTCTAGTTAAGTAATTCCGAGAGAGACAGAAACAAATGAGAGAAAATCTCTTAGTTTTGATAACATAGAATTTCACAGCAGTTTAGTAATTCAAGATCTGTGTAGGTGCAGATTGAACTTTCACTGTATGGAAAGAAGTGTGAAATGTGATTTTTACAATGGGTAAACAAAGAAATTACAAAAATATCAATGTAGAGTGAATGGAAATTGATGCTAACTCAAGAATAAGTTGAATATAAATGGCTGTAGCTACTTGTCCTTTCTACTTTGAGAAGTGCTTTGAGAGTACAGAACACAGCAATACTTTTAGGCCTGAAATTCAATATGAAGCAATAGGAAAAGAATGTAAAGAAAAAAAGATAGAAGGCAGCAAAACAATGTTTACTGGGCTTTTAAAAAAGGAATATTGTCAATGTTTGAATATGTGTGTAGATACATATAGATATAGAGACACACATAAATATGTGCACACACATATACATGCATTATGCATGTATATGTGTTTTAAAGTATATGCTATAGAAAAACAACAAGGACTTACTGTATAGCACAGGGAACCATACTCATATTTTGTAACAACCTATATGGGAAAAGAATCTGAAAAAGAATATACATATATATACACACACACACAAATGTAACTGAATCACTTTGCTGTAACCTGAAACTAATACAACACTGTAAATCAACTATTCTTCAATAAAAAATGAAAAAGAATAAAGTATGTGCTCCTGCATGCTGCCTTGCTTAGAAACTACCCTTCCCTGTTTTGTTATCTTTCCATCATTTGTAAAGTTGAGTAGTTTTTGCTGAAGCCCAATAACTAAATACTGTAAAAGTTTGATATCACAAAACAAAGACATTGAAATAGCCAACGTACAGAGCTAGAATACTTGGAAATTAGTCACTGTTATGTTGGTATAACTCACTCTTGTCCATATCATTCTCTCACTTTCTTCGTAAACAGGTCCTGGTCTTTTTAGCTTAACTAATATTTAACAAATACGTACTCTGTGCCTTATAGTATGGTATGTACTGAATATCCAAAGATTATTTACCCACAAGGGGCTATTACAGGTGAAAGTATGCAGGACAGAAATCTGAGCTGAAAGCTCTCAATATACTCAATACATGCTAGGTATGAATATGCTACTTTTCTACTGACCCCTTCCATTTAATGTTCAGACATACATAAATGTCTCTCTCTAAAAAAGAAAGGTGTGTATCCAAGATACTCTTCTAAGATCCATTTTCCTTTCCCAGGTTTCTGGAATGAATGTTTACCTGCTCTGTTTGCTCACTCCCTAGACATCCATACACTGGTTTCTGGACTCAGCATAGTGAAATATCACCAGAAAGGTCAATCTAGTGAAAACTTCTGCAACTTTCAATACTGTTCAACATTCACCTTTGTTTGTTAACTCTCTCCTCTGAATCTCTGGTTCTCTGAGTTTCTCCTCCTGATTCTCTGAGCACTTCTCTACACCATTTGTTGCTCTCTCTGTGTCTTCTACTTTCTGGGAACATTTCTCAAAGTTGATTCATCAGTTACAAACTAATACTCCTTCCCTCTCTACTTCATAAAAATCAGCCATTTTTCATAAGCTCCATGAAAAATTCTATTTAAAAAAGTAAACTATAATTTAAATATTATCTGTGAATGAAAATGGAACGCTACCCATTTGGGGAGACATTCAGAATTTTCCTTATCTCAAGATTATTCTTGGGATTTCCCTGGTGATCCAGTGGTTAAGACTCCACACTTCCAATGCAGGAGGTGCAGATTTGATCCCTGGTTGGGGAACTAATATCCCACATGCCCCGCAGTGTGGCAGAAAAAAAAAATTCTTACGAAAGATGGATTTAAATTAAACATAAATTATAAGCAAACCTGTGAAACTGCTACTTGGATAAAAAACGTTTGAGCTGTGTTAGACCAGAAAGAGTAGGTCCAGGTTCTAAAATTGGAATGAATGAAGATATACACCTAGGCCAAATTTGCTTTCATTTTCTACTCAAAAACACAATGTGAATAGGCCATGAGATGCAGAGTCAAGGGCATGATAGGTCCCTCCTTCCAAGGGTCTCCTTAGATCCACAGAATGTGCTACCAACATGAGTGATTAACTGCACCCACATGGAGTGAGGAACCCACCAGGATAAAGGAAGCTGGAGCCATGGATTTTATGCCTTTAGGCTAAGGGAGGAGCCCTATCAACCTTAATATTTATCTACTATCATAGAAGGGAATTCTTTGCTGTGCTACCATGACTTTCTTCCCTTCCATATTCTATTTCCTCCCATGTTATCAGGTCAATGCAGGTCCAGGTCATAGCCTGTCACATAGTATAGCTCTATGAGCATTAAGGTGACAGTTGAGGTCTTTCAAAATAGAAATTAAAGTACAATGGTTAGAGACCTAGAATAAGATCAAGGAAACATGGCATCTTTTTCCAGTTCTAGCAAGATCCAGGGTTTTGAGAAAGTCTTTGACTTTCTTTATACTTCTGTTTTCTCATCACCTACAAAAATGAGGTTGAACTTCATGATTACTGATTTATCTTCAAACTCACTAATTTGAGTGATATAGTAACACTTTTATCTACATCAGCAGGCCACACCTGGCCTGCCACCTGCTTTTGTAAATAAAATTGTCCTGGAACAGGATCACATCCGTCTATGCCATGTGGCCTATGGCTTCTTTTGCTGCAAGGACAATTTTGAGTAGCTGCAACAGAGACCATATAGCCCACAAAGCCCAAAATATTTGCTATCTGGCCTTTTACAGAAAAAGTTTGCTGACCAATAAATCCCCAAGGTCTCCTCTGATGACTTGTCAATCCTGTATCTTCAACTACATTGTTGTGCTAAAGCAACGTTTGGATGTGCCACCATCACCACACATCCAAAATGAACTAAAAATATATATTCATTATCTGGATGACACAGTGGATTGTTTTTGCTTCTTCCTCTATTACTATTCATTGTAAGAGGTAAGTGCCACAAAAGTCAACATTATACAATCATATCTTTTAAAATCTGTAAAGTATGGGGATTATGAGTATCAAACACTCAAGTGCCGATGGAAGCAAACTCCCTAAGTTATACTCTGAGCTCTTCCACTTAATTATTCATTATCTCCTAATGTATTAATACCGTATAACCCTTAAAACAACACTATCTCATGTAAAGCACATATATCAATTTCAGACACATAGTAAGTGCTCCATAAATTTGAGCTGTGACTACTAGTTATGGTACTAGCCCCAGCTTCTGGAATCGTAAACACTTAATAAGTTTGTTTAATTAATGAATGAATAAAAAGATCAAATGAATTACTACTAGTGATAATTTCATTTTACCAGTTACTTGAGCTAAAACCTCAGTCTTACCTTTGGCTTTAACATCTCCTATAGACCCACAATCAAATTCTGTGGCTTATTTACTGGTAAACTTCATGAATTTGAGTCTCCAGACTTCTCTCCCTGCATGTAGAATTGTCTCCCTTTCCTTCTGCCTAAATAAGTCCATTAGAAAGTCATATATAACCCATGATTTCCACATTACTGCATGACAGAATTCTATGACATCTACCTGAAGAATACATCTCTGTAGCAGGACAGATTTTAAACTATACGTAACAGACAGCTGCTGGAGAGTTTAAACAAGAAAGGGAAAAGAGAAGCAGTGCTGAACTGTTGAGTCTCCTGTATTCTCCAACATGATTTTCCATGAATTAAGTTAGATGAACAACAAACAAAGAATATAGACCATATAACACCCTGTAACTCTTGTAGAAATGTCTTCACTGAGTTATAATTTAGTCATAGGCTCTAAATGTTTTTGTAAAGAACTTGTATAAGAGACTTCTGTCTGAAAAGCCTCCTGAATATTCCAAATCACATCGAAGATCCCTAGTAATCTAAAATTTCTGTCTAATAGTAGCAACTAGCTCCACATAGCTATTGAGAACTTGAAATATGACTAGTCCAAATTGAAATGTGCTATTCAGTGCAAAATACACACCTGATTTCAGACATACTGAGAAAAAAATCATATATATCATTAATAATTTTATATTGACTATATGTTGCAATGATACAGTTTGGACATGTTTGGCTAAATAAACTATTAGCATTTTCCCATCTCTTTTTACTTTTTTTTAATGTGGCTAGTAGAAAACTTAAAATACACATAGCTTGCCTTGTATTTCTATTTGACAACATTGGTATAAAAGAAGTGATTCAATGACCCATCAATAAAGCCATCAGTACAAGTCTTTTGCTTCTTTGTTTAAGTTTATTCTTGAGCATTTTACTATTTTTGTTGCTATTATAAATGGGAGTGTTTTCTTAATTTCCTTTTTGAATAGTTTATTGTTTGTGTATAGAAACACAATTGATTTTTGTCTACTGATTTTGTATCCAACAACTTTACTGAATTTGTTTATTGGTTTTAAGTATTTTTGTTAAGTCTTTAGAGTTTTCTACATGTATGATGAAGTCATATGAAACCCAGAGATACTTTTACTTCTTCCTTTCAGATTTGGATATCTTTTATTTATTTGTCTGGGGGGTGGGGAGGAAATGGGGAGATGTCTTTCAAGGGTACAAAGTTTCAGTCATGCAAGATGAAGAGCTCTAGAGATCTAATGTTTCAGCAATGAGGATATAGTTAACAATACTGTGTTGTACACTTGATATTTGGTAACAGGGTAGAATTCAAGTGTTCTTACCACAAAAAGAGGAAGAAAATGGTAAGTCTGTGAAGTGATAGACATGTTAATTAGCTCATTTGTGGCGATTATTTGACACTGGATATCAAAACATCAATCTGTACATCTCAAGTATACAGAATTTGTATTTGTCAATTATACTTCAATAAAGATGGAGGGGAAAAGTCAGTATCTTTAAAACCATTCACTAAGGAGAAAAACAAAACAACAACAACCCAGGAATTATTTTGGCATATCTACTGTCTCATTTTAGGGAATTTTTCACTGCGGAAACCAAAGGTGTCCAGATGTATCCTCTCTTTCTTCTCTGGACCTAGAGTTGAACGTGTGACTTTAGCTCTGCCAATCAGGTTCCTGCCCAGGACTTTGGAACTGAAGGGATAAACAGACCCACTAGGTACCTAAGTAGTTATAGATGATCCTGTTGGAGCAGCAGAACACGTCCACTGGCAACAGTGTCTGTGGCAATAGCCACAGATTGTACCTGTGACCTGACCTTGGCCAGGTTCTCTGATCCTCTGACACCCTTGGTCTCTGCCTATTTCCTTCACCTCACTCCCCAGTGATTTCACTGATTCTGTAAGCTCCCAAAATCATTCTAATAAATTCTCTCTCTCTTTCTCCTTTTTTTTTTTTTTTTTGGCTTGGGGGTTGAGAGCAACTATGGCTTTGTGAACTTGTGTGGTAGTTTCCTGACCTCTTGATTGCAGTTTGCTGCTGTGTGGCCTAAAGAACTAGGGGCTGTTTATTCCTGCTATTTTCCTCTTCGAGCCCTTCCAATTATTTTGTAAACTTTTTCTGTATTAATTCCCTTTATGCTTGAAATGCCTAGAGTTTTTCCTGATTTCCTAACGGGTACTTGGAGTTGTTTCTTTAAGCATTCCTTTATTGTAATTCTAATCCACTTGGGAGGAAAAGGAGGCAACCGTGTGCACTAGGTCCATTGTTCTGAAATGGAAACCATTCATGTGTATCCCTTGTTTTGCTCAGTTGTTTGAGTTTTTTGCCCTGCATAGTTTCCCAAGAAAAAAGTTACGGCATATGGAAAGGTATGAAAAGAGAATTTCTTAATTTCTTCAAAATAAACTTAATCTGATGCCTCATGGATATTCTGAGAGATAGCAGCCCTCCTGTGAGGACTTTGTTTCTTTCCCTGTTTTTTTGTGTCAGCTTGGAGAGGCTATAGTCCCCCAGGTATTCAATCAAAGGCTAACTTCTAATAAATTCTGATCCAGCTTAACGAAAGTCAGCTCCTATGCTTGCATCTAATAACATTAAATACAACACTTAGAATATTTTACTGTTGTTCCTCTCATTAGGAAATAATGTTGCATTCAGTGCCCTCAGTACAGTGCTTTTGAATGGACTGTATCAAGATCATCGGAGGGGCTTGTTAGAATCCAGATTGCTGGGGCCACCCCTATAGCTTCTGATGCAGTAGGTGTGGGTGGGACCCGGGATCTACATTTTCACAAGTCCCTTGGGATGTTGCTGCTCCTGGGACCACAGTTTGAGAACCACAGTCCTAGTAATTATTGTTCCTGCTGCTTCCTTTAAATGGTCTTTCAATAAATAGCATTTTCTTTCCTACTTTTTCTAGCTTGTTTAATTTCTAGGTTTTAGAGTTTTGATAGGGTATTAGACAATTAAAATCTTAATGCCTTAGTCTTGAAGAAGAAGTACTCCATGATCTGGTTCATATGTCTATTTGCTGACAATTCACTTATACTTTTGGTCCCAGCAACACCAATCCACTACTGTCCTTCAGAGCTGTGCTTCCCAAGCTTTTATATGCACCAACTCACCCAGGGGTCTTGTTGAAATGCAGAGTCTGACTCAGCAGACCTGGCAGGAGGCCTGAGATTCTGTTCTCCTAACAAGCTCACAGGTGATGCTGATTTTGCTGGACTATGGACCACACTTTAAGTTGCAAGAATACAGAGCGCATGTAACATTTTACCACTCTAGTTTTTTTTTTTTTAAGCTGAACAACTGAGAAGATTCTTTCTAATTCTCTCTTGTTATCCACTTTCCACCCATTTAAGATCCAACCCAGCTCTCCTTCCTCATGACGCCTTCCCTAAAGAGAGAGATTCCTCCCTGCTGTGACCTTATGGCACGTACTGTATACTATTCCTGTGAAGATAAATACCAAACTCCTCTATTTTGCCTACTGAGTTTTGAGGAATATTTATATGCAAACGAGATTTGGAGTCAGAGATGGATTGCAACTTCATCTCCACTCACTCCTAACCAAAGAACTACTAATTCCTCTGAGCTCAGTCCTATTTTTAAAGCAAGGACAATAGCATCTACTTTTCAGCCTTTTTAAAGTTAGGATTAATAAAAATTAATGAAGGTAACATCTAATGTAGTCTTGGTACAAACATAAATGGTGGTTATGTTTCTCTTCTCCCTTCTTTCTCTTTTATGGTCTAGGCATCAACTAACTTGATCAAAAACTTTACTGTGCATTAGAGAGATCTAAGGAGATTTTGAAAAATGTAGTTGCCTACCCTAACCTAGTGAGATGCTTTGGGCCCATAACTCCTACTTTTACATGATTCCCATGTGATTCTGTTATGGTGGTCCAGGGACCTTATTTTGAAAAGCATTAGCTCTAAGTCCCTACAAGGTAGTGTGATTGTTTATGACCACCACAGGTCCTGGTATAACATTTCCCTCAGGTGGTATTCAAAAGATACTGGCTATGTGATACATGCATTATTAGCTATAATAGTAATAACAACAGCAATCATAGTAATAAATGTAAACCATATTAATAATGATTGATGGCATTATTGTTTTTATTATGAAATTGCATTTGTTTTAGTTCTCTATTAACCCAATTATTTTACTGTCCAGGTAATTCCATTACTAGATCATACCAGCTACAGAGCAGAAAGTTCTCCTCAGCCTTATAATAATAAATTTCTTTGTCTGGACTTCAAAAATAAAAGCACCTACTTGTCCAATGATTAAAAACTATGTAATTACTGGCCTCATTACACATGAACTAAAATGCTTATTTTTACAATATGAAGGCTTCAAATCCTTTTATTAAAAAAACATTTTGGACTCCTATTTTATGACTTCAAGTGATCACAGTGTCCCAAGCACCATTTTAGCCAATGAATATATACAAGACGGGCTCATTCCTGCTGTCATGTGGTTTTCATTCGGGTGGAAAGACAGACTATAACCAAATAAATAAATAGATACTTAATATAACTTATACACAGGGAATATAAAATAAGTATATACAGGAGAGTGGCTGTGTTGTGGGTGCTGTGCTGTCCCATGCAGATCCCCCATAGGATTAAATGACTTCATTTTTCAGCTTCTAGAAATGCTACTGGTTGATATGCAGCTGTCATACCTCTCAAGTTATTTCACTCAGGTGAAGAGAGCTACCTCGCCCCAGGTCATGTCCCCTCTCCAGGATAGCCAGCATTCGATGACTGGTCAATGTGGGGGTAGAAAGGTTGGACTCTTGCACCAACTTGGGACATGTCTACAGGGTCACCCCAGTTCTAGAGCTCGTGGTTTGGCTGAACCCTTGGTGTGACTGCATCATAATCCACCTTCTTCCTTACCCCAGTCCCGCTTACTTTCCTTCTCCTATACATGTTGATCCTCAATAAACCCTCACACACTAATCTCCTCCCAGAGCCTGCTTCCCCTGGAACCGGACTGCAATTGGGCTGGAAATGAACATTAAATGCCTGCTTGCCTCTCCTGGCATCCTCTTGCCTATCAGAATTTATTTCATGTTTCCTACTCCCATTAGCCTTTATGCTTATGGAATGACCTAATTTGTAAGCCATGCTCTCTATAAATTCATGTCTACCAGTTTCTTTGGCTCAAAAAAATAGGATCCAATTTTGGCCTCAAAGAAATACTCATGATTTTCTCCAAAAATATTTGTCTGAAATGGAAAGAATGACTTCTTTGTTAGAAGAAAAGAGAATCCGGTGTATTTGAGGCACTGAAGTGAGAAATATGTTCCTTCACTCTATTCTGAAGGTTTAAACACCAATCCTAAGAAGTTACATTTATAGAGCATTTGCTACGCATCAAATACATTCCCTATTTTGTTTAATCCCAAGAAAACATTTTTGAGTTACAAATTATTATTATCCCATTATACTAAGAAGAAAACTGAGGTTAATGGGTGTAAACAAATGTGTCCAATGAACCAAATCGAGTAGGTGATAAAATTTTAGTTTTAATTTAAACCCAGGCAGTGGACATTGACACTCAGCCACCATTTAGAGTCATTTCCTAAACCATTTAGAAACTCTTCTAAGATTTACGTGCCATTCCATACACTTATTTTAAAAATCACATTGTCTGGATAAACAACAAGGTCTTACTGTATAGCACAGGGAACTATATTCAATATCCTGTAATAAACCATAATGGAAAAGAATATGAAAAAGAATGTATATATATATGTATAACTGAATCATTTTGCTGTACACCTGAAACTAACACAACATTGTAAATCAACTATACTTCAATAAAATAAATTTTTAAAAAACAAATTCTCTAACACCATCTCAAAAGGAACCCAGTACATCTTACACTATACATGAAAATAAAGACAACCAGGTCGTTTCCAACTGTGTAAATTTCAAATACTACCTGACACTTTTTCCTACTTTAAAAAGAAAAAGGAACTTTCCTTTTTTTCTCCAGAGTGCTCCACCACCCTGTCATAATGCTCTTTTTCATTCTGTCCTGGTTATGATCACTTAGATCTTGTTAATATGCTAGTGGGGCAATGCAAAAGCCAAGTATTCACCTGAGGTATTGACCATTTGAGGCTTTTAATACCACCTGGTATAATGCTGAAACAGAAGTAAAATTTCAAGTATCTGAGTAAGATATTGCAAAAAGGAAAGTGATACAAAAGAGAGACAGTATATTATGTACTACATAGCATTTTTTCATTACCCTTTCCAAAATTGTTTCATTTTCAGCTACAGAGAAAAATCATATGGTTTGGTTCACAGTATTTTTATTCATATGCTCAACATCACGAATTTTTAGAGAAATGCAAATCAAAATTACAATGAGGTATCACCTCCCACTGGTCAGAACAGCCATCATCAAAAAATCTACACACAATAAATGCTGGAGAGGATGTGGAGAAAAGGGAACTCTCCTACACACTTGGTGGGAATGTAAATTGGTACAACCATTATGGAGAATAGTAGGGAGGTTCCTTAAAAATATAAAAATAAAACTACCATATGGGGCTTCTCTGGTGGCGCAATGGTTGAGAGTCCGCCTGCCGATGCAGGGGACACGGGTTCGTGCCCCAGTCTGGGAAGATCCCACATGCCGCGGAGCGGCTGGGCCCGTGAGCCATGGCCACTGAGCCTGCGCGTCCGGAGCCTGTGCTCCATGGCGCGAGAGGCCACAGCAGTGAGAGGCCCGCATACCATAAAAAGGAAAGAAAAAAAAAAAAAACTACCATACGATCCAGCAATCCCACTCCTGGGCATATATCCAGAGAAAAACATGATTCGAAACGATACCTGCACCCCAATGTTCACTGCAGCACTAGTTACCATAAACAAGACATGGAAGTAACCTAAATGTCCATTGACAGATGAATGGATAAAGAAGATGTTGTAATATATATGATGGAATATTACTCAGCCATAAAAAGAGAACAAAATAATGCCATTTGTAGCAACATGGATGGACCTAGAGATTGTCATACTGAGTGAAGCAAGTCAGACAGAGAAAGACAAATATTATATGATATCGCTTATATGTGGAATCTAAAAAAATTGTACAAATGAACTTATTTAGAAAACAGTAATAGTCACAAGATGTAGAAAACAAACCTATGGTTAATGGGGGGAAGGGGGGAGGGATCAATTGGGAGGTTGGGATTGACATATACACACTACTATATATAAAATAGATAACTAATAAGGGCCTACTGTATAGCACAGGGAACTCTACTCAATACTATGTAATGACCTATATGGGAAAAGAATCTAAAAAAGAGTGGATATACATATATGTATAACTGACTCACTTTGCTGTACACCTGAAACTAACACAACATTGTAAATCAACTATATTCCAAAACATTTTTCTTAAAAAGTCATTCACATTTGAATGATGCATTTAATTAAATTTACCATAGATCTTTTTTAAAAAATAGGTTGGGAAAAACTACAATTTACAGGAAAATATATCATTGGTAGCACTGGAACACAGTTATTTTAGGTCACATCACTGCAGGGAAGAAAGACTTATCTCCCCAAGTTCTGATCCATGCAGTTATGAATTGAAGTCAAAAAGTCTCTCCTAGAATCATTATAAAAAACAGTATTTGATCAGTAGCCTTCAAAAAAGAAAAAATAAAGTTGATGCTAAGACAATTTCAGGAAAGCCTCCCTGACTTTAGAAAAACTGCAGTTGCAAAACAATCAGACATAGCAATAGAAGCTTAGACCATTTACTGCTTAACAAAATCAAAAGCTGAGTTGCAAGCCAAAGGAAAATAGGTTCTTCTATTTGGCAGTATCATTAGAAATGCTAGGTTAAATTGTTGGTAAGTTTGTAAAATGATGATAAGCCCATCTAAGTTTATGTAAGGCATAACAACACAGAATCCACAAAAGGATGAAATGAAGGAAACTCCTTAAAATCTTTAAAACAAAATTTCTAGAACCACATTCATATCAGAGTATATATTTTCTCAAATAATAAACTTTAAATCTGCATATAAATAAAGGAAATTCTAAGTTTCTTATTTTTATAAACTCACCCACCACTCAAATAACTAGATTGGATAAAATGTTATGTACAAATTGAGAGCTTGCCTATAACTTGACTGCTGTGTCCCATTTCACCTAAAATAAGAATAAATTCCAGAGGAAATTGCAGTACCCCCATTTCTGGGTATGACAATTGCAGCATGTATGAAATCTAACTACACTGAGAGCATTAATAATATATGATATGTTCTTTACCTGGTGCATATTTTTTATGGCGCTTACATTAATAGGAGAAAACAGGCAACTAGTTAGTTGTTTAATGGGCTTTTTAAAAAATAATATAAGCCCACTGTTATAAAGAGTTCACTATGGGGTAAGTCATGTGCCCCGCAAATTCATATATTGAAGCTTGAACCCCCATTGCCTCAAAATGTGATTATATTAAGAGAAAGAGGCTTTTAAGAAGTTATGAAGATAAAATGAGGTCATGAGGGTGGGCCCTAATCCAATATTACTGGTGTAGCTTCTAAGGAGAGGAAATTAGGACACAAAGGGAAGACCATGTGAAGACACAAGGAGAAAGCTGGCATCTACAAGACAGGGAAAGAAGCCTCAAAGAGACCAACCCTGCCAACACCTTGATCTCAGACTTCTGGTTTCTAGAACTGTGAGAAAATAAATTTCTGTTGTTTAAGCCACTCAGTCTATGGTACTTTGTTATGGCAGCCCTAGCAAACTAAGACAGGCATGTAGACAAAGCTAGTCATCACACACCGTAACTACATAAAGTTGTTTCCTCTGGTATTTATCTGAGAGCAAATGATTCCAACCAGAGCAAATGCTGATTGTTACATGTATGACTCAAGCAATTAGTCAATCTCACTACCTTACTTATCTAATTAGTCTTCTTTTAGGTTAATACTTGCTTAAAATTTAGAAGTTTGTGACTCCTTTGCCAGACTGCAGATTTCTCAAGGGCATAAAAACAGTATTTACTAATCTTAGCAGGCAGAGAAATAGAACAGAGTCTAACATGCATTAAATGCTTCAAGAACAGGAGTCCGCGAAGGAGTGAGTGAACAAATGCTCTTGGACTACACAGTAGCAACAGCAGAAGAGCTTCAGGCTGAACCAGGATAATTACCCAGTTACCCATGCACCATATTCACCATCGGTGTGAATAAACAGTGGTGCCAGGAGCTCCTGTTGAGAAAAACTGATTTAGCAGAAACACTGCTCAATGTGGAACCAGAAGCTAGGCGTTCTAGTGGCAGTGCCATCCTCTGAGTAAATCATGGTGCTCTGGTGACATGAACCATTCTTAGCTAACTTGTACTAAGCATTTACCCTTCAAGGTGAGGAACAAACAAGATAACATATTTTATAAAACATCTTTTATGAGGTTTGACGTTTCTGGGACCAAACCCAATGTTTTACTGTTGCTGGCATCCCTCATCTTAAAAAACAGAAGCCATATATGATCAGGGACGGGTGAAAGATAGTCAATGCATTGGACCATAAATCAAGAGGACATCTGAGTTCACATGCAGTTTCCAAAGTAATATTTACAGTCTAGTCTAACAATTATTGTGAGAATGAAATGAAGATTATCATGTATTCAGAACCACAAACTTCTATAACCTTCTAAGCATGGCTATAGTTTTCTTTTAATTTTCTGAATTGTAGAGTAGCACATTAACAATTAATAATATAAGAGGTAACCACCCATAACATTGTAAGAGAGAGGCAAAAGATTATCAAACAAGAGTGACAAAAATAATAATAATGCAATTGTGTAAAATGTGAAATAAAACTTGGCTATGTTAAGTAAAAAGTGTATACACTTGGGTTCAGTTCAACTGCTTAGGATAAAACCATAAAATGTTCAGTAGAACGTACTAAAATTCTTTCTTATCCTGTGAATTCACAATGCTTAAATTCCGGATGTCCAGTTCATTATACCCTTGACTTGAGGCCAAGCTGTTTATATGCAAATTATTTTTTTATTCCTCACAGTTGAGACTAGGAAACACACACACACACTCACACACACATACAACCATTTCAACACGTTTATGTCAATTTTTATTTATAATTGTGTCTATATTTTGCATTATTTTATGTCTTTTCACTTGAAATTCAGTATTTAAAAAAAAAAAAAAGAAAGGTGTATGACTGGGAAATACCTCAATAATTTTGTGTGTGTACAGCTAACCCTTTAGGTGGCAATGCTCATGTGTTTACATACTCACCCTTGAACCCAAGTGTGGATGAAATCTTAATAAAATTTTGACCATGAAAAAGAGCCCTCATTACTAATCAAAGTCCAAACTATGCACATTCAGAACAGTAGCCCAAGACAAATTTATTTGTGTAAGCTGTTGATTTGGGGCTTGGCAAACCTTGGCTAAACCTTAATTCAACTAATATTTGTTGAGGACATACTGTACAAAATAGTATTCAGTTATTATCTTTACAGAACTCATAATTTAGGGGAGAAGATAACCATATACTCGAGTAACAATATCTCTTATATAGAAGATAAACATTCTGAGTTTTTCCATAGGTAATTAAAGCTTCCTTTATGGAAATGGATCCATTTCTTGAAAGAGCACCCATTTAAAATGTAAAAATATCAGATATTTTCCATTGTGTTTTGCCATGTGGGAGATGTGTTCTGCTGTGGTCAAAAAAGCAAAAAACAAACGAACAACAAAAAAACTAGAATTCATCACAACAACCCTTTGAAGATACTGTAAATAATAAGCACTGCTTAATGAGTAGCTGTTGCACTTTGCACCCTGAGTGCATCTGAAATTGTGCTGAGAGGTCTAAATTATTATTCACATTTCACTCTCAATGATGAGGCTGCACAGGGTCCCATAACTAGGAGGTGTCAGACCAGATTCAATAGACCTGCTTCTCTCTGACTCAGCACCTACTCTTACCCACAGTGCTATATTGGCACCAGCAAAAGGTAATTAGTGTTATTTCTTCCAAGTGCATGTGTAGCTACAATTATCTGAAAATAAAAAGTTTAATTAAAAAAGTAATTAGCCTGATAAAATAACCACCCAGGTTATAAAAAAGGAAAGCAAAGTATCCAGAACTGTTCATCTGGCACAAAAATAGCAACTTTAGTTTAGCTAAACGAATACACTGCATTTTAAAGTCCCTGAGATTCTACCAAAATCCTCCCCTAAAAAGCACAGCAATGTAATGCTCACCTATGGTTTGTCCTTGGACCACTCTTTTTTAGAACATAGGAAGATTCTATGTTTCAGAAATGAGCAGTTTGTTCAAAGATGAGACGTTTAGACACAAGAAATATAATCACTAAAAGTTAACAAGCATAATTGCTAAAACAGTTGGCCAAACTGGCTGAAAAATATTTTAAGGGTCATTTCCTCAATGCCGTATTTAAAAACTCTGAATTAGATTTCTATATACCAAGCTGCAGTATAAGTAGTATGCTTGCCTTAACTAAGTTGCTTGAAATACAAATACATCCAAGAACTCTATAGAATGAGAGGAATATGAAAATCCAATGCAAATAAGCCAACAGTGGAAAATGGTAGTAGTTTAAGACCAAATAAATACCCGTCGACACAGGGCACATTTAAGATTAATTCATATCTTCAGAATAGATTCCATGTAATGGTACAATTAAGGGATTCACAGAATTCATAGCCTAAAGACCTAAATTGCTTCCCTCCCTACCAAAAAAATGAAGGCAATTCAAAAATCAGGTTAAGTATGAGTGGGAAGTTTAAGCTAGTTTTCCTTCCAAATATGGAATGAAAATGGTGCCAACTGGAAGCGAAAAAAAATTACTTGACTTCTTCTTTCTGACCCTTATGTGGGGCTTTTATATATATTTTGTATCATTATCTCATATTGTTCACGCAGCCAAATAAAGGGAATCTGTGCATGTTTCCTTCTCTGATCCAGCCACAGACCTTTCCACAGAAGCAGGAAAGAAACCATTCACAGCACCATGGGTATCACAGACTTGCTTTCTCCCTGCAAGGCTGAGAAATCTGTATGTAATAACTTCAAATAGGTAGGAATTTATGATCCTTACTTTCCCTGGCATATATAAAATAAAAACTGAAGGAAAAAAAAGTAAGACAAGAGTTACCAGTTTCCTGCTTAAAAATCTACGATGAAAGTTCCTGTCATTCCTCATCTACAAAGCTTATGAAAATATTCAATTATGTACATGATCAGACTTCACCAAAGTGTTGCTAAGTGTTTGTGACAGAGTGTGTGTCCACTGTGGCATTTTCACAGTGACACATGATCCTACCCTGCTCATGACATGTTGTGACCAAGGTTTGCATTTTCCGAGGCAAGAAGTGTAATTCACAGCCCAGATGGGAACGTTGTCTTAAGATTCTTGGATACCAAACTGAAAGATTCCTTTGGATCTTTGATTTCCCCAGCAGAATTATTGCCTAACAAATTTTTAGAGGAGGGGTTTCATCTTGATTGATGAGGACACAGCCATCATCCAGGTCTATAAAATTTCCTGTCACTAAAGATTTATGTAGCAATGTCTCAGATCTTAAAGATGCAGCATCAAATTGTAATCGAATCTGAGTTATTCATTCACTCCACAGATATTCAGTCAGTAAAAATTGGGGGGCAGATGTGGTTTTCTAAAAACTGCTACCAAATATTTTCTGTTGAAGTCTCCTTTTCCATGAGGTAACAGCCTCCCCTAACAACATTTCAGCCTAATTCTATAATTTGTGAGTTCTTTTCAGTTTTCGAGTCACTCAGATCCATTTTCAGATTTCAGTCTCATATTTGGTTAAAAGCTTTCCTCCTTCCTTCTGAGCTCTGGAGTTCTGTGTGGAGTGACACGAAGCCTCATCTGATGTCACAACTTTTTTCACCCCCAGAAAGCTTCTTATTCCTCTGGGGATGAGTTAGAAAGGAAGAAGAGGAAGAAAAGGTGTTTCCTGCTGTGCTAGCCCCTGGAGATCTGGCTGTCTTCTCCTGTGATTGTTTGTTCCTTATTTGAAAAATCTCACTAACCGATAGTGAGCTTATAGATTCCTTCCTGTGATTTCCTCTGTGTGGGTAGCATCCAAGCTATTTCCTTGTGTGGAGATCTGGGCTTACCTAAACCCGCAGCCCTGAGCCCTGCCATGGCCTCTTGCTGCTGGGGTCTCCTCACCCAGTGGATGGTCCTCTCTCCATGGAGATGCACTCATCTGTGCTGCACCAATGATACAGACATTGGCTGTTCCCTTGACACTCCTGCTGAGTTCCACGGGGTCTCCTGGACCATATCCATGCCCAGCAGCATCAAGTTCTCATCCAGATCAGTGGCTCAGGGACTTACGTATAAGATACAATCACTCCTCCCTGATTTATTCTTGTGTAATAGGGAAGAACAAATTTGACTTCATTATGGGTGTTTCTTTTACTTTAACCTTTGTATTCCACTGCTTTTGCTACAAGTTAAGAATGTTGCCTAAGGAATGTACAGTGGAGAAAGGACAGCCTCTTCAATAAGTGGTGCTGGGAAAACTGGGCAGAGACATGTAAAAGTATGAGATTAGATCACTCCCTAACACCATACACAAAAATAAGCTCAAAATGGATTAAAGACCTAAATGAAAGGCCAGAAACTATCAAACTCTTAGAGGAAAACACAGGCAGAACACTCTATGACATAAATCACAACAAGACCCTTTTGGACCCACCTCCTAGAGAAATGGAAATAAAAACAAAAATAAACAAATGGGACCTAATGAAACTTAAAAGCTTTTGCACAGCAAAGGAAACCATAAACAAGACCAAAAGACAACCCTCAGAATGGGAGAAAATATTTGCAACTGAAGCAACTGACAAAGGATTAATCTCCAAAATTTATAAGCAGCTCATGCAGCTCAATAGCAAAAAAAACAAACAACCCAATCCAAAAATGGGCAGAAGACCTAAATAGACATTTCTCCAAAGAAGATATACAGACTGCCAACAAACACATGAAAGAATGCTCAACATCATTAATCACTAGAGAAATGCAAATCAAAACTACAATGAGATATCATCTCACACCAGTCAGAATCGCCATTATCAAAAAATCTAGAAACAATAAATGCTGGAGAGGGTGTGGAGAAAAGGGAACACTCTTGCACTGCTGGTGGGAATGTGAATTGGTACAGCCACTATGGAGAAGAGTATGGAGGTTCCTTAAAAAACTAAAAATATTACTACCATATGACCCAGCAATCCCACTACTAGGCACATACCTTGAGAAAACCATAATTCAATAAGAGACATGTACCAAAATATTCATTGCAGCTCTATTCACAATAGCCCAGAGATGGAAACAACCTAAGTGTCCATCATCGGATGAATGGATAAAGAAGATGTGGCACATACATACAATGGAATATTACTCAGTCATAAAAAGAAACGAAATTGAGTTATTTGTAATGAGGTGGATAGACTTAGAGTCTGTCATACAGAGTGAAGTAAGTCAGAAAGAGAAAGACAAATACTGTATGCTAACACATATATATGGAATTTAAGAAAAAAAAAATGTCATGAAGAACCTAGGGGTAAAACAGGAATAAAGACACAGACCTACTTGAGAATGGACTTGGGGATATGGGGAGGGGGAAGGGTAAGCTGTGACAAAGCGAGAGAGAGGCATGGACATATATACACTACCAAATGTAAGGTAGATAGATAGTAGGAAGCTGCCGCATAGCACAGGGAGATCAGCTCGGTGCTTTGTGACCGCCTGGAGGGGTGGGATAGGCAGGGTGGGAGGGAGGGAGATGCAAGAGAGAAGGGATATGGGAACATATGTATATGTATAACTGATTCACTTTGTTATAAAGCAGAAACTAATAAAATAAATTTTAAGAAAAAGGAATGTTGCCTAGAGCCTGAAATATACAGGAGAGGCCATTCTCAAGGCTCTCACCTTTAAAGGTATAACACTTTCCATTCAAATAGAGATAAAAAGTTGCAAAACAGAGAGTAACACTTGTCTTGTTGGAGGTTCATAGGAACAATGTCACGGACCTATGCGGACAGCTACAAGAACAAAAGATTCCTGACTAAGAAGTTTGTGACAACCAACCATACTGCGTCCACTTTTAGTACAAGAAGCCTGAATTCTAATCCGGGGAAGATGGTTCCCCGGATGTGACGCCAGTCCACCATGTTCTAGGTGGTCTGCTGGCTTTTCCAAATAAAGTCTCTACTCCCTGCTCCAACACCTCATCTCTCATTTTATTAGCCTGTTGTGCAGTGAGTAGTAGCAGCTTGGACTCTGTAACAGTGCACTCTCTGCACTATTTGGTAGCCCTCCAAGTGCATGAAATATACCCAACTGGAACTTAGGACATCCTGATACAGTTGCCTACTACCTGGTAGATCCTGGTGTTACAATAAACATCAGAACATGGCAACACATCCTAACATCATCCTAACATCATATATCATCAGGCGGTAGCACCTGGGCCCGTCCTTGTCACTGTAACCCACAAACCACTGCAAGATTTTAGCTCCCAGCTCAGGATCACTCTCTCCAAAACCACTCCAGTAAAAATTACTCTTCATGGCGATTTCATGCACATAGATGGCCCTTCTAAAGCCTTTTTTTCTCACTCCTTTACCCTGGAGGGATCTTACCCTCCCATCCTACCTCAGCCACACATTCTCACATTTATACCCTAATCTTAACTGTACAAATAACTGAACCCCCTCCAAGATCTGAGACATCCCACTCTCTGGCCACCACCGCCTATCTTTCCTGCTCAGATGTTTTACTACCAGGACTGAAACAATTTTTATCCCCACCTACACTTCAGTGTTCCTCTTCCTTCTGCTCTGCTTGTCCATCTTACCAAATATAATTTCCATGAACTAATCTACGGATCCGTTCCATGATTCTAATCACAAACACACATGAACTTTCCACTCCCTTGCCTTTTTCTTCCTTCTTAATTGGCCAAACCATAACCCTGTTTAAATCTAATGCTCCACCTGCTTCTCACTAGCCCCCCTCTGCTGAATATGAATGGACAAACACATGGTTATGCTCATTATAGCGCTTTTATACTGCCTGGGTTTGAAAGCCAGATTCTCTCGCTGCACACTCAGATCACCTGGCTGAGTCATCTTAGGCAACCTATTTAAATTCTCTGGGCCTCAGTTTCTTCCTCTGTAAGATGGAGAAAGTATTAGTACATATCTCAAGTACGTACAATAACGATTAAAAGAGTTAATACGTGTAAAGCAGTGCCTGGCACTAAGTCTCAATAAATGTTGCCTGTTTTGTTGCTATTATTAAAAATACCTTTCTGTCCTTTAAAAACACAAATTTGACCCGAGAGAGGCAAATCACTTTTAAAATTTTAATTAATTCTGAAATATGACAGAGATGTTGATATGAAGGAAATGAGCACTCTTTAATATATTATTAAAATGTTAAATAATGATTTAGATACCATGATTTTGATAATATGACAATATCCATCAGACATGTTTTAGTCAAAATAAAGCCTCCTTTATTGTTTTTATTATAAATATCATTTAAAAATTATAGATGAGAACAGAAAACATAAGGAAAACCTATTACAAATGATTCTCTAATAGAAACAATCACCATTAACATCTTGGAATGTAATAGTCTTCTATACCTAAGCAGTCCTATGCTGTATTGTGGTTACTTAAACTAACAAAATTAAAAATTCAGTTTCTTGGTCACACTAAGAACATTTCAAATGTTCAATAGCCACATGTGATTAGTGACTACCATATTGGACAAAAGAAATGTAGAACATTACCCTCATTCCAGAAAGTCCTACTGAATAGCACTGTCTATACCCTTTTTATTATACACATACAATTATAAAATTAAATAGATATTGTAATCTACATGTATTTGTGATTCCTTTTATTTCCTCACAATACAGTAAGTGTAATTCAATGTCAATAGATACATTTTGGCTACCTCATGTATCCCATCATGTTGTATTCTGAGGCCTTCTATATGGTCTTCAATTGTCTTGCAAAAAATGTTGCATCTATGGATTTATCATGAAGTTTGTATAGGCGCTGTAATATTTTCATTAAATAAATGAATTTTAGAAGAAATTCCCAGATGTTCGTTATCTCTAATGACATACATTTTTTTCTTTTTTTTTTTTAAATTGAAGTATAGTTCTAATGACACACATTTTTTAAACTTTGGATATATGTTGTCAAGTCTTGCAAACACGCAGATCTATTTTACATCATACACATCATTTCTAACATAGTTTCTTGTTATATATTCCAGTAAAATGACAGTAAGATCTAGGAAAATTATGATATGGGGTATAAGAAATAGAAAATAGAGTGTACAAAAAAAGAAATAAAATCTCAGAGTGGCAGCTGCTTAAGAGGCCTAGCAAGTAACTGAGACCAAGGAGTCAATGAGTTTCATGAAAACCTAAAGAAGAAATATTAAACGGATTCCAAGAAATTAAGAAAAAGTGGACAATATTAGTAAGGTGATGAAGAAAAAGATTAAAAAAGAAAAAAGAAAATTTCAAGGAAAAATTTTCAAAACCCACAAGAATATCAAAATCAAATATGAAGCAAGCTAAAACGTATTATGACTTTGCATCCTTTGCAGAGTATAAGAAAAGACCGTTCATTAAGTCCTAACCCAAGGAAAAAATAAAAAAAATTTTAGGATACACTGTATACAACTGTATAGCACAAATTTAACCATAGAGCCTGTTGAAAAAGAAAAATATATTTCCAAATCACAAAGTACAGAAGATACGACACATGAAAAACTACAGTACAACAAACAGACATATAACTCAGTAAATGCTTTGTGTTATCCTTTCAATAGTATTTATCTTTTCTGCATGTAGGCTGAAAATGCTTCTGATTTCTTTCCCAAAAACAAGCATGTAAAAAATACAGTGGAAAAGTAAAAACTTTTATTTTGTGGATGTATAATATATGCATCTGTGTAAGCGCACATGCATGTTCTAAGCAGTCTGAGATTTAATTACTTTGCATTCCAAGGACTATCTGGAGGTGGAAATCAAGAGACCAAAACCATGAAAATGCTATGTAACCAGAGCATCTGTGTTATACATCACAGATGTCCTGTTTTCCTTGATTATTGAGCCATTGTAAGACGGTCCACACATGAAACTGCAACTGTACAGGAGGTATAGTTTGATGAATACGGCATGTAAAATTTTATATACATTGCTGCTTTGAGTGTTATCTTTATGTGATTTTTTCTATAGGATCACCTTTATTTCTTAAAGAAAGAGTTTTATATGGGGTACTTGGAGGTGGGGCAGCAGATAGGGAAGGCAGAGGAAGTGAAGAAAAAAGAAGCCAAACACAATGGTGTCCTTTCCTTGTGGCCATAGAAACTACTGTCTTAATGAGAATCCAGCAGGCCCTCTATGCTACAATTCTGTTTCCCAGCAAATCATAAAGCTAAGAGTCCAGGAAAATGTAAAGATATGGTTGCAAGTATCGAAATAAGATTAGATAGATAAACACAGATAGATAGGAAAAAGAAAGATGGATGGATGGATGGATGGAAGGAAGGATAGGGAATTGTTACAGCTTAACTCTTTAATATACAGGGTCAGAGGAATATATGACATCTATGAGCACAAATCAAAGATAAGGTCATTCCAATGGGATATTATTTCTGGGTCTAGCCAATTCAAAGTTATCCTCGATTATATATAATTATACATATTACAAAGTAAGTCTTTCATAAAATATTTAAAAGAGAGGAGAGCATGATATTAAATATCAAGAACACGAGGCAAGAGTGGTAACAAAATAAGAGGCTACCATTAAGTGAGCAAAACATTTACTAGCCAAAAAATGTCCTCTCTTCAGTATGGACAGGAAGTGAGACAGCAAGTTATAATAGGATCTATATTATTGTGAAGATATTAATTACATGAAAAGTGCAGGAATAAGCGTTAGCACATAAAAAGAAAATTCCATCATTGAGACTATCAAGAAGTTCACACACATAATTACATAGTACTTTTCCAGTCTTAACACAATGAAGCTTTCAGATACGAAGAAAAATAGACCAAAGCATATCATTATCCCCACATCACTAAGTGAACTTGAAATGTTTTTAAGTTTCAAGAAGTTTAAAAAGGAGAAAATACAAACTTCAGAGTATCCATGAATCACAATAACAAGTATGTTAGGAAATATATATAGTTGGTTGTGAATTGATTTTCTCACAGACCTTCTGTTACCTTTCAGTTAGATGCAAGAAAGCTAAATTCACTTATTCCTTAGCAATTACTTTCATATTTTTAAGAACTTCTTTTTAATACGGTGAGTTTTAAGGTGACTTTGGAACATCCAGTTTGAAAAGTCTAGTAGGAAGCTTTGGAAGTGCAGATAACAATGCCTGAAAGCACAGAGATATATTCTCATGGTGCTTTACTCACATTACCATAGAGTACTGTATCAGTTAGGATATGCTAGGTTGTGATGCAGTAACAAAATCCTAAAATCTCAGCGACTCGAAGCAAAGACTTACTTCTTGCTTATACAACATGTGTATCTCAGGTCAGCAGGCCTTCCATTCTAATGCATCCTGGCTCAGGGTCACAGCTACTAAAGCCTCTACCATCTGAAACACCACTGGTCTCCATGATAGGGGAAAAAAACCTAACAGACCACACACCAGCTTTTATTGTCTTCTGCTAGAAAGTGACACATCACTTCCATTCACACGGTCTCAGCCACAGCAAATAACATGTCATAACCTAACTTCAGGGGGTGGAGAATTGTAATCCTTCCAGATGATTGGAAAGAAGAGAAGAAGAAATATTAGGAAATAGACCAAATCACTACCACATTGGATATGCCCTATTCTAAATGGTTTCTTTCCTCCTTTCCCAGTTAACTTTAAGTTCCTGGAGATAAAATGTTGAAAGTTATCCATATTTCCAAGATTTATAATTTGTAACCTTATACAGTACTGGGTACTCGATAAGCATTGCTGAATAAAAAACAAGGATAATCAGCAGCATCAAATATTTCAGCATGTTCAAGAAGAAATGATACTGAAAAGAGACCTTTGGATTTGACACAAAGCTCATGTGCAATCATTGTAAAGTGTCTCGGAAGCATGACAAATTAAGGTGAGAAAATGAAGGGAAAGCATGGAGGCTGCCCTTTCCACATTTTGACCATGATTCCAAGAAGAGATTTAGGACAGCAGCTCAAAGGAAGTTATTCTGCGTAAAAAGCAGAGTTGAGCAGGTCTGCAGGGAGAACAGATGGAAAGAGAGAGTAAAGTTTAATAGAGAGGATGAGTGATGGATGAAGTGCTTAAGAGGCAACTCCTCCTGAAGTGTGACCATAAAATAAGTGAGCAGGCATTGGGACAGCAATCTCTCTGTGAGAAAAATGTGATCTGATGGTTGTAAATAAAGCTGTGATGGGTAATGAAAGAAGGAACATTTGAAGATGTGTCTGTCTAATGGTCTTTATTTCATCTGAGAAACTGAATCCAGATCATATTCTGAATGTAAGAGCAGGCATTGGACAAAAGACTTGACATACAGGACCAAATTAGAGTGGCCTTTATAGGAGGACCTACAGGGAACTGGAAGAATGGCTGAGCAGTACCGAAAATGGATGTCCAGTTGGAGTGAAATTTTAAATGGCAAAGCAAACACTCATCTCCTCAGTTACTAGAACCATCTATATGATTTAGTGACTCGATGGCATGATCCTCCAAACCAACTGGTTACAATCCAGGCCCAGACCCATAAAATGAAAGCAGATGACCCCTTTCTATCATTCAGCAGAAAATGTGATGCTTTGACTCCCTGGACAAAAAAAATCTACAACTATCGTTGGCCATTTTGACTTAATAATTGGGAACAAGATGAAAACGTAATTGTGGAATGACTTCTCAAAGTGGCCATTGTAAATCTACTCTCATTGGGTAGTGCTACAAGGAGGCTGGAACTGATTCAACTCAGTTAAAACATACACAGAAATATTATTATGTGACTTCTGAGAGACTTTTCTGTCTTGTGGAACCCAATACCTCCTTAAAAATGCGCTGGTCTTAGCCTTATAAAGGAAGGAAAAATAAAATAGACAGCTTTTGTGTTTTCCTCACAAATGAAGCTAAATCTTCCTTGAATATTTGCAGGTGTTCTGCTACCTTGGGTATATTGATGGAATTTAGTATTGGTCTCAGCAATGGTGAGATATGAAAAAGAAATGTAATGATACTAACTACAGGACCTTTCTTAAGGTTCCCATGATTCTTAATGTATGACAATAACAAAGCAACCATTGCAAGTCACTGTAAGTCAAGGTTGGTATCTGCTGTTAAAATGTACAGAAATAGTTAAATTCTGAGAGAACAGTGTTGGTATTGAAAGGGTCAAGTCCAAAAGAAGTGGAGCTGCATTTAGGAGCAAAATGATCAACACGATTTGAGATGACAGCGGGAATTCCAGTAGAAATGACAGGAGATGATGCCCTAGAGAGACAGTAAATCTCTCCCTAGTACAGAACTTAGTTATGAATCATACATAAGCAAACCAATGTGTATATCATTTATGGTGCTTGGCCATATGACTTATTTGTTTTCATGGAAAAGAGGATTAGCTACATGTATTAAAGGCAGCATAATGTTGAAGAAAAAGGTATTTTTAACGTAGGTTTCAGTTCTCAAAATTGTTTATGGGACCACTTTTTTTTACTTGAATAGAAGGCAAAAGAAGAGATCAAACAACATGACAAAACTGAGGTTGGGACTACCGTGATTATTAAACTCACAACACTTGATCACTTTTAACAATATCCTCTTTGGGGACATTCCCAATGTCATCTTGGAAAGTACTGACAGTCAAACACTTACAACTTGTTACATTTTCTGAAAACTTTCAGGAACTAATAGAGCAAGAGTCAAATAAACCTTTGCTAGTCAAATAAACCTTTAAGAGCATGATTACCTTCTTTAAAACGTGTATCTGGTTATTTTATTCTTTTAGACCAAACTCCTTTTACGGTTTTCCAAAAAAGTATGCCAAGCCATCCTCAAACTAACCTTTCAATCTTTAGCTTGTAGATACACATGACACACACACACACACACACAGTCGTATTCTTGGAATCAGTTCCACAATTCTGGTTTCAGACACAAGAGCTATTACATAGTGCTTGGCAGTCTCCTAAAGGTCATACTTCACTACATTCTCTATACACATTATGGCAATCAACCAAATTTCTATAACTTATTACCATCATCATTTATTAGACTCTACTACTGACCCCTCAGTGACAGCCAGCTTCCAAGAGTCATTGCTATTTATTTTAATGACAAAGCAATGGCCTGAAATCTCAAAAATTCTTTCAAAGTGTAGCAGATACCAAGGCCGTCATCTTCCCTGTTTCCTGTAGGGGGTATGAGAGGCCCATTGCGTTGGCATACATTGTCTGGTTGTGTGTCCCTCTGTTTATTTCGTGTTTTCACTGTTAGAAACAAAGAACACTTCAACTTTAATGTTTGACTCTTCTTGAGTGGGAATTCATGAAATAGAAATGAATAACTGTGCATTCCTAAGAGACTCTGATAATCAGGGTGATCACTCAGTTGGCACATTTCTGTCTCCTTCAGGTCTGAAAAACTGAGAGCCTTCTAATATTATTTGATTATGCTGCCCCTCTAGAGATCACTCGCTATTATTACCTTAAACCTTTTATTATTCTGAAACACATGATGTCGATTATTAAAATAGTCCATTTGATGTATAAGGATGAAAAACCCTTTGCTGCTCCAAACAAAACTAGTTGATTTTGCATCATGAACACATTTGGGAAAGTAGTTAAGTTGCCAGGTTTCAAGTTATCACAGGGGTGGAGTAACAACAAATTCATTGAATAACACAGAATTTCCAAACTCAGCTTAATGGATAAGATGATTCATTGTTCTTATGTGGTAAGATGAAAAGGAAAGCCAGTGGCTGAGAAAGCACAAAAATGCAGAAACGAAACTTTCAGACTTGGGCACGTCAAGCAATTCGTTGTAATCAGAACATAATAGGGAGCATTAATTTATAGAAAGATGCCTTTTGGAGTACCAAATTAGCCTAATCAATTTAGAAACTTATTAATGGGCCTGACAATTTTCCTTAAGGACCACATCAAGGTATAGAAAATCACTGTAAAAGTCGCTTTAGCATTTGCATAAAATTAGTTTATCTTCATAATGAATCTGAGTATGGTTATAAAGCCTATCCTGGAGTACATTTCGGAGCAATTTTCAAATTAAAGTTTCATTAGGGTTCCCTTAATACTATCGTTTATTGATTGTTCTCATCTCCACTTCATTCATGTACTATCACTGTCCTCCAGTAAATCATTCCAATGTCTGATAGACTTAACAGAAGCTATTTCCCTGTGTATGTGGCAAAAAAAAAAAAAGGAAGCTTTTCAGGGTAGTACAGGGAAGCTAAGGCTTTGAATCAGACATGGTTAGCTCACAACTCAGCTTTATCACCTGAGAGTTATTTGACCTTGCAAAATCACATAACCTTTCTTTTGTTTCCTTACCTTTAAAAAATTGTAAATAAGGCTAATGGTAACACCTACTCACCTAATTATGGGAAGAAACCATTGAGAAATTTCACATGTCATTTTTGTATTCTGTGAAACACTATTTCCATATAAGATTTTAATATGTGTATTAGTAGAAAAAGATGAAAAAACTTTTGTTCTAAATGGACATAGAAAATGTGAACCCCACCATTTGTAATAGCAACCTTTTCTATCCTGAATATTATTTGGTTTTTCTCAAATTTTCTTATGCATGCTAAAATATCCTAATTAGGAAAAACGTTTACTCTTGTTAAAGTAGGCAATCTTTTAAGAAAGGAATTATTTCTTCTAACTTCTTCATAATTCTGAATAGTTTCTCTTCAACTTTGAAAATTTAAGAAGACATGTTCTAATTTATGATCTTAAAAGAGAAAACTGTTTTTTTCCCCAGAATCATCTCTTCAGATTAATTTGTTCAGGCTTTTTATTTATAGAGAGTCAAAGAAGGATACATTGGAATCAGACATAATTTATGATTAATAAATAATTAAGAATCATGCCACTAATTAAAAAGGAATTTTTATAAATGCGAAGTGCTCGCCAAAGTTCATGGAAACTGAAAAATGGTCTTTTGAAAGCAATTTCCTCTTCTTTATGATATGCTAAAAAACTTTACTCAACCTACTAAAAACCATCAATTAACCAGTAACAGAGCTGTGTCTCCTTTATTCAGGAGAGAGAAAATGACAAAGCATATCAAAATCTGAGAAATTATTATGTTGTATTTAAGGCAATTTTCAGAGTATCTTTAGGCTATTTACCTCAATTTTTTACAAATTCTATGTCTACCACACAGTAGAATGTAATTGTTTATTCATTCAACAAATGTTTTGGGACACCTCTTTTGTTCAAGGCACTGACAAGCACTGCAGGCGGTAGAAAGATCAATAAAACATAGCCCCCCCCCATAATGGGATTATTATCTATGGGATTATATCTATTATTATCTCAATTTTTGATGCTCAGGGCGACCTGTGAAGAACTGCATTATCAAGGGAAATCCAAGTTCATTCCTTGTACCCTACTTGTTAATTCTTAGGGCAAATATCAACTTGCCCACTACTCCTACCCCAGAGATAGGCTTACAATTCCTGGAAGGTATCCATTTCCTCAGGTTCCCAAAAGAGTCCAGTGGACTCCAGCTTTCAACTCGTCACAAAGAATATCAGCACTGGGAATTGATCAAAGTACATGGACTCAACTCATTGCCAAGCAACCATGGCCAAAGTGTCACTACAGTGAGCAATAGTTATACAGCCTTGTCTAAGGGGTACAGAGCCCTCCCATCCTTCTAGAGACTGAAATGTCTGAAGTTAAGTCAGACCAGAAGGCATCCAGTAACTAAACTGCTCAGTACTTTGTAAGAGAGATTGCTATGAAAGTCTCCGCTACGTAAAGAACAAGGATGTTATTCACTGCGCCATTCAGCTTCCGCTCCATGAAGACTCATGGGAAAGTCATCTTAAGTCTCAGTAGGAGGAATGGTCTTTCTTTCCTGAACAATACAGAGTTCTGATAATACATGCTTCTATGGGTCTGATGGTTGTTTAAAAACTTGGGTCAAAGTTATGGACTATGTCCTCCCAGTAGATACTCCCTTAGAGCATGGTTGGAGTACTTCCTTACTTATCTTTCCTTGTCTTAAGGAATTTTCTTCATATCATGAGCTTCTCAATGATTAATTGATTTTTAACTTTTTTGAAATATAATTCAAATACAGAGAAATGCATAAATTGTATGTTCAACCTGATGAATTTTTACAAGTGAAGAGACCCATGTAATCACCACCCAGATCAGGAAACAGTATTTCCAACACCTTGCCCCCTCTCTCACCAATAACTATGATGTGTCATTAAGTTAGTTTTGCTTAATTTTGAACTTTATGTAATGGAATCATGCTTTGGGAGGTTTCTGGCCTTTGTTGGTCAACATTATGCTTGGGAGATCATTCATATTTTAGTCTATAATTGTAGTTTATTCATTCTCATGCTACTCTCTTTTTTTTAAATTTAATTTAGCAATATTTTACTTTCTTTTTAAAACATCTTAAACCCATTAACAAAAAAAGGTTAAAAAACAGGCAATGGTTTCTTCAATATGACACCAAAGGCACAGCCAACAAAAGAAAAAAATAGACAAATTGGACTTTTTGGAAAATTTTTTTAATTGTCCATCAAAAGACACTATCATGAGAGTAAAAAGGCAACATACAGAATGGGGAATATTTGCAGATATACCTAATAAGGTATTAAGATCCAGAATATAGAGAGAACTCCTAATACTCAACAACAAAAAAGCAAACAACTCAATTTAAAAACAGGCAAAGGACTTGAACGGACATTTCTCCAAAGAAGATACACAAATAGTCAATAAGCACATGAAAAGATTTTCAACACACTAACCTGCTTTTCCTGCTGATGTTGGTATCAATAATATCCCCAGCACCAGCATTCTATAAGTACATATCCATAATATCCCCAGCACCAGCATTCTATAAGCACATATCCATAATATCCCCAGCACCAGCATTCTATAAGCACATATCCATAATATCCCCAGCACCAGCATTCTATAAGCACATATCCATAATATCCCCAGCACCAGCATTCTATAATCACTCATCAAATAGTTATTGGCTACATTATGGTAAAGTGGAATGAACAGAAAATAATTAATTGCCCTGAAGTTTATGATCCAAATCTGGTCAAAATTTGAACATAAATTCAGACAATATACTTTTAAAAATAGATGAAATTTCTCATCCTTTCTGCACTTTCCACAATTTAGTTATGTCGGTTCTGCTATCTTATACATTTATACCATATAAAAATAGGAGGAGGAGGATTGTGGTAGGCAAAATAGTGTGCACTCCCGCCAATTACATCAGATCCTAATCCCTGGAACTGATAAATGTCACCTTATTGGGGAAAAGGGTCTTTGCAGATGTGATTAAAATAAGGATTTTAAAATGGGAGATTATCCTGCTCTATCAGCAATAAAATATCAGGCTCTAAATGCAATCCCAGATGTCCTTAGAGGAAAGCAGAGGTAGTTTAGACTCACAGAGAAGAAGGCAAAGGGAGGACAGAGGCAGAGAGGGGAGTGATAAGACCACCAACCAAAGAATGCCAATAGCCGCCGGAAGCTGCAAGTGGCAAGGTACAGATTCTCTCCTCAAGCATCCTGACAGAGCACAGCCTTGCCAACACCTTGATCTCAGTCCTGTGATACAGATTCCTGGCTTTTGACCTCCAGAACTGTGAGAATACATTTCTGCTGTCCTAAGCCACCAAGTTTGTGGTAATTTGGTTCAGTAGCCACAGGAAACTAATACATGATGATAATTAAAAATAGTTAACATCTACGGCATATTCACTTTGTACTAGACACTAGTACACTAGACACTTTATATGTGCTTCAAATATACAAAGTACCATATATATCTTATTAAGTCTTCAATCAACCTATGCAATAGATTGTTTATTATCACCATTTTATAGATGAGGACACCAAGGCAAAGAGATGAACAGTAAGTTCACGAACTTCTCACAGCTTTTAAGAAACAGAGCAAGGAGAGAAACCCAGGAATTCTAGTTCTTGAGTTCACACTCTTAAGTGTTACACCATGTTAACTGACTATTTTGCCTCTACTACTTTAATGTCATGTTTTACTATGAATGTAAAATATGTAAACCCCTGAGAACTCAACCCAGCACTTGAAACGTTTATTCTTAAATTCTAGGTAATCTGGATAGATTTGGTACATGGACACTAACTCTCAGAAGTTGTTCTCAACAAAATGCAGTTTTAAAAATATCGATTTTTTTTAAGATGCCCTTTGGAGTTTCCTGTGTATTCTTCTGTTTTTGTTTTTGTTTTATAACATGGCTTGACTCCCGGAGAGGGAGACTTATTTTCTTTTATTTATTTATTAATTTGGCTGCAGGCTCTTAGTTGCAGCATGCGGGATCCAGTTCCCTAACCAGGTATCGAACCCGGGCCCCCTGCATTGGGAGCTCAGAGTCTTAACCCCTTGACCACCAGGGAAGTCCCATTCATCTGTTTAAGTGAAAGTAAAGATAGTATAGAAACATTCATTCACTTTCCTTTCATTTCATGAAGGTAGATGAGAGATAGTTAAAGAAAAAAGAAATCTCTAATAAATTTTAATAATACATCATAAAGACAGCAATGAATAACTCCTTGGATATAAAAACAGAACACAGGACAAGATCACAAAAAAACTAAATCAAGAACATCTGACCCCATGTTATGAGAAATCCTTAGGAAAATCATCACTTGGACTTCCCTGATGCTGCACCATAGTAATATTTTTTTCCCTCTCTTGGAGACACATAGATCTAAACTCAAGATAGTCCAAGATTGGTACTGTTTTTCGAAAGATGGGCTACAGAACTACACAGAAGGTAAATAAGAACCCTCCTTCACTGCAAACCTCTCACTTAAAGGACCTGTTTAGAAGTGCTACACACTTGCTTGTTTGGATGACACTACAAAGTAATCCAAGCCCTTGAGTGGTCTAGAAGTCCCTGTCCCATTCTAGAACTGTGTTCTGGTGTCCTCTCCAAGTGCATCAGTACATTAGGAGTAAGATACTCTTTAAAACTCATACTCAGTCTAGACAAAATGCTAAGTGGTCTAGAATTATCTAGATAGGATTAAAGTCACATTTTAAATGGAATAAAGACTTGGTGAAGGAGTTTGATTCATCTCTGCCCCTCAATATCCTTACATTTCTTTCTCATTGCAGTTTTTTTTTTATTTTTTTAAGTTAAGGCTGGGTTATTCCAGAAAGGGGAGTGATTGCTAATTTTAATAGGCCCTAGAAGGTATAAATTTATACATTTTTAATGTACTGGAATTTTAAAATTGATCTCCAATGTGTTATCCACTGGTCAAAAGATTAATGATACTCGTGAATTTTCGGCCTGCAGTCTATTTGTGCTGATCTAGGTCTCCTAAGAGGCTATTCAAGTGTTTGCTTGATTGTTAACCTACAGGCTTCATTTTATTCAGACTCTCACTTTAGAGCCCTTGTCAAAAAACTAAGTGTCATCTACCTTGAGTTCTCAGCTCTTGAAACATTCAAAATTACAAATCCTTCCCCAATATTAGTTTCTTCAAACTGTGATATCAGTATGACACAGATGCTTATGGAGTTTAAATCACTTTTCAGAGATGTGATTGTTCAAATCACCAATACCATCAAATAAACTATTAGTCTTACTGTGCAAATACTGAACTTAAAAAATCGTGAAACATGGGAAGACATATGTTCATGTAATTATAAGGTTAACTCATTTATAAGGCTCCCACTATCATAAAGTATTTTGCAATTCAAGTTTATAATTAGTTTCAATATTTTACTACTAAGGTTAAATATGTTAGCCTCTGTAACAACCTCATTATTTCAAAAAACAAACAAAACCTCTAGGCAAATTATTACTATTCTATTTTTATACTCCTGCTAAAACCCTTACATATTCAGAAATGTATTGTTTTCAGTCAGCAAAATATGTTTTTTTAAGACTTCAACTATATCGAAAGACACAAATGTATATTCCATGCAATGTTAAGTTACTACTAGAAAACACAACTTAACCCTAAAACAAAAGAGAAAACATGGCAATAACCATTAGTTTACTGGTACAGAGAAATACAGTTTTATTTGAAAACAATAAGATACCATGCAAGTACAATACAATGAAACATAGTAAAATCTTCCTCAAAGATTCTCTATTTCCCAAAGCTACTCCCACTTCTAACATATTAATATAGCACTCCAATAGATTTATACACTTTTATTTGGTAATTCTGTAAGTGCAGGCAAATCAGATCTGTGATTTATCACTATTCCCTGAACAAGCATAATACCAGCTTGTGAAGAAACATGATAAATACATCTTTGTTGCTCTTGCTCTTAGTTTTAAAAACTTCAAAATCTTTAGACAGGCACTGACAAAGTTTATCTGAAGAACTCACAAGCAATGAATTTATAAAGTTGGAGATTACGAGAAAATAATGGAAGATGTGTACTCAGCCACCTGCATACACTTTGCACAGCAATAAGAAACTCAATGTCTTAATTAAATTTCAAATAAAATAAGCCCTAGATTAGATGTGAATCTTTTAGCCAGAGTTGTCATTATAGATGAAACACTATGTTTTGTTGAACTGCAAACATGTTTCATTATTGAACTTTTGTTGTACCTAGTAAATAGCAAATCACAACAGGGGGTGTAATTGTTTTGGAAATACCACTGAAAACAAAGAGGAATTTTTAAAACAAGCTGCTAGTATCTCAACAGAAATTCAACATCCTGTTAGGACCTAAACATTAATTATAAGCTAGCTGAAATAGGACAGTGTCCAGGTAGACCTCAGGATAACTCTATAGAGTCATTCAAAGGTAGGTTTGATGTTATAAATTACACACTTCTAAGAGCAGGGCTATAATATATTTAGTTCTATTACTGATTTATAATAATGGGCTCAAGGGAGGAACATCAACAAGGTAAACACCAAGACCTCAGCATTTAGTCCTCTCTAGAGCTGGCAGGCTGAATTACATAAATGCCACCCAATTTTCACTTGATTTCAAGTCACGAGTTCCACATTTCTGTTACATTAAAAATACATTTGAAATAGCTGTGTTTGAATCAATCTGTGTTACTGTCATCAACTTACTACCTTTTCATGGGATTTAGAACTTAGACAGGTTGTCCTTTCACTTTTCAAATGAGCCTCAAAGAGGTCATGTAGTTGTTAATGGAACAAACTTTGGAGTCCAGCAATCTGGGGTTCCAAAACACTGACTCTGGAACTTTTCCAAATTTAACATCTCTGAAGCCTCCCTTTCCTTATCCACAAAGTGGAGATGGTAAAGGTACTGCCTTCTTGGAATTGTTATGTATTTTCAGGGCCCATAAAGCCTTTAATACACTACTTGGTATGCAGTGAACAGGAAACAAATGTCTGGTGTCACTATTACTATTATTATTATTGTTACTATTATTATTATTATCATCATTAAGTGACCCCAGAGGTCCTTCAGCCACTTTGTCATATAGCAAAAATAGTCCAAAAGCCCTAACTTTTGTCTCAGGTCACTTTCTCCTAATCCAGAGAGCTTCCAAACTTCATTTATTTAAATCTAAGACAGGGACTTCCCTGGTGGTGCAGTGGTTAAGAATCCGCCTGCCAATGCAGGGGACAGGGGTTCGAGCCCTGGTCTGGGAAGATCCCACATGCTGCAGAGCAACTAAGCCCGTGAGCCACAACTACTGAGCCTGCGCTATAGAGCCCGTGAGCCACAACTACTGAGCCTGAGTGCCACAACTACTGAAGCCTGCGTGCCTAGAGCCTGTGCTCTGCACGCAACGAGAAGGCACCACAATGAGAAGCCCGCTGGCCGCAACTAGAGAAAACCCGCGAGCAACAACAAAGGCCCAACGCAGCCAAAAAAAAAAAAGAATTTAAATAAATATATAAATCTCAGATAATACATTAACTCAAGATATTTGTCCTTTCCCCCAGTCTATATTTTAGCTCCATGACAAGAGGCCCAAAATTCATTTCTGAGGAACATCTGGAAGGAAACGTGAAGAAACTGCATCAAACCTCAGCCACGCTGTGCTGCATCAATCTACATAATTTGAAATGACCCATATTTGCCTTTCATGCTCAGAGACCAGAGAATAGTGACTGAATTAGCCAGGACAGGGCAAGGGTGGCATGAAAACCCAGAGGGAGAGACACCTTTCAGTCGATTGCAGGGGACATGGTGAATCAGAATTAAGTGGACACGTGAAAACCGCGTTTAACAGACCAACTAGCAAATTGCCTCAAAAGAAATCTCCCCATCACATTTCAGAAAGCACCACAGGAATGTCATATAAAAGCGCCAGCACGAGGGTCCATAGTTATACCTACAGAATGTAGGATAGTGTCCTAAGTCGGCTTACGGTTCCAGAATATGGAGACACTCAAACACCCAGGAACAGCTCACTGCCCCTTACTTTAGCCACAGCTCAGGCTAAAGCAGACATAAACACGGCCTCCAGAAGCACGTGATGCGGCCAACTCTGAATTATAAGGGGGACGGATGAGGAACGGGGCTTCCCACAAGGGGTGACACCATATTGGGCGCAACTGCTCTCCTCTGACCCCAATCTGCACACACAATAAAACTTCTCCCAAAATGCAAGAAGTCGCAGGGTACACCCACCCTGCGCTCTCACTTCTAACGCGGTCTCAGTTGCCCAGGAGGGCGATCCGACCCAGGGGCGCTGGTTTATCCTCAGCCTCCCGAACCCCACCCTAAAAGTCAAAATAATTCATCTGGAGAGAAGCTTCCCATAGCTCAATTGCTTCTCGCGGGGAAAGGAAGAAAATGAAAAGACAATCAAGAAGCCGGCCCGCTGTGCTTTCTTATCCCGACAACTTCGCCAGGTTTCCCGAGGAGGGAGCGCGCCCCGCACGCAACCAACAGGAGACGCGCCACGGGGTGTCCAGCCTCGGGTGGCCCAGCCCTCGACGGCGACGGCCAGAGCCAGGCCGACCCCCTCGCCCCTCCTCTGCCTCCCCGACCCCTTGGTCCTCGGCAGCCTTTGTGTCCGGAGACCCTCAGTCTCCACGCTCTCCACTCCCGCCCCGCAACCTCTCAGCGGGGCGCGGAACAGAGGAGGCAAGAGGCAGGGGAGGGGACGGATAGAACAGGGCACGCGGATGGGGGGAGGAGTGGGGAGCGTGGGGGCGGGAGGCCCGGGGGCTGGAGGCCCGGGGGTCTGGAGGTCCCGGGGACGGACCGTGCCAATGCCCGTTCCGCGCGCCTCGCATCCCGCAGGGGCTCACCCCCCCCGCCCCCGCCAGCGCCGTGGCCAGCACCCCACGCCAACTCCACCACCCGAGCCGAGCCACCTCTTTTGCGCTCAACTTACCGCGGCCGGGCTGAGATTTCGGAGAGCCCAGCAGCTTTTCTCTCCTTCCTCCCGCCGAGCCCTTCATCTTCCTGCCGGCGGCCGCCCGGCGCCCCGGCCCTGGCATCGGAAGGAGCGGCCGCCGGGGCTGACGGTGCCCGGGGCGCACGGCTGCCCGCCCGTAGCTCCGGCGGCGGCGGAGGAGGACGGTCCCTGAACGCCGGGCGTGCGGCACCCGGGGGCGCGGTACCCGGGCGCGGGCTGAAGGTGGCCGTCAGCGCGCCTCTCTCTAACGCCGGCGCGCCTCTGGCACTCCGCACGCGGCCCGCGCCCGCGTCCGCCTCAGGTGCACCGGATCGGGAGAGGTGCGAGCCGGAGCCGAGGGCGGGGCCGGCCGGGGGCCGAGAGAGGGCGGGAGACGCAGACGCGGAGAAGGAAGCAAAAACGCGGGAGGCTGGGAGCTAGCCTGCATGGAATGAGCGGCTCGTGGTGTTAAGGGAAACGCGAGGCGGAGAAATGCGTCCGGAAACTAGAGATATTGGGAATGAGCTGCTCCAGGAGGCTCGGGAGAGGGGCTTTCCTTCCATGCCTAGGTCCTTTATCCTCCAGAGCTGGGCGCAGGTGCCTGACAGCTACTCCCCGCCCCAACCCACCCACACACCTCTCTCTCTCTCTCTCTCTCTCTCTCTGTGTGTGTGTGTGTGTGTCTCTCTCTCTGTCTCTGTCTCTATCTCTCTGTCTCTCTCTCTCTGTCTCTCTCTCTCTGTCTCTCTCTCTCTCTGTGTCTCTCTCTCTCTCTGTCTCTCTGTCTCTGTCTCTGTCTCGCTCGCTCGCTCTCTCTCTCTTTTAATAGTTAACCTCCAACCTCAGTGCAGATACAAAGTGATGGGGTGAAGCTACTGCAAATATACAGGGAAGCCCCACCTCCACAAAACCTGAGTGCTCATCCGTCTCGAAGGACCAGTGTCCTCCTAAGATTTTTCTTCCTTCCCCCATCTTCTGGTCCTCTCCCTCCCCCTCTCTCACACGAGGTACAAACCCTGGGGTTGAAAACACACCTTCTGTTATCCTGGTCTAGGACCTACAGAGGTAGTTCTCAAACTTTATCGTGCAGGGGAATCACCCAGGGATCTTGCTAAAGTTCAAATTCAGATCCAGTAGGTCTGGAATGGGGCCTGAGAATCTGCATTTCTAATTGTGAGTCAGGGGCTGCTGATCCAAGGGCCACATTTTGAGTGGCCACACACAAAGGAACAAACAAAATAAACCGGCTTTCTGATATAAGCTGAGCAACTTTGTAAGATGATCTGGAATAACAGGTCGCTAAGGCACTCTGTTGGTCATGGGGTTTTAGGATGCAATGGAGGCCAAATAACTTGTAAACACAGTGCAAAAAGGTAAAATGCCCTACAGATACAAGGCTATCATTTTTTTCATTAATAATCACTACTGGACTTCCCTGGTGGGGCAGTGGTTAAGAATCCGCCTGCCAATGCAGGGGACATGGGTTCGAGCCCTGGTCTGGGAAGATCCCACATGCCACGGAGCAACTAAGCCTGTGTACCACAATTACTGAGCCTGCGCTCTAAAGCCCGTGAGCCACAACTACTGAACCCACGTGCCACAACTACTGGAGCCCACACACCGAGAGCCCGTGCTCCTGCAACAAGAGAAGTCACCACAGTGAGAAGCCTGAGCACCGCAACAAAGAGTAGCCCCCACTCGCCGCAACTAGAGAAAGCCCACACACAGCAACGAAGACCCAACGCAGCCAAAAATAAATAAATAAAATAAATAAATTTATTTAAAAAAATAATTACTATTGATAAAATCATTAGGAATGCTAATGCTGATGAAAGTGTAAAGGAAGACTGGAAATTTTCCACTTCATATGTTCTCAAGCTCTAAAGAGCAGTCAACAGTGACCACCCCACAAAAACACTGTCATTCAGAAAGAAAATGCTAAGTAACAACCTCCAAGGGGCAGTCTAATCTTCCTCCTCCAAGCCAGTTGTTAACTTTGCCAGATATGCAGCACAGTTCAATGTGTATTACCAAGTACTTAAGTTGCTTATCAAGCTAATAGGTAAAGCAAACCAAGAAGAGCAAATGCCAAGAACAAGGAAATAAATAGAGAAATATACCCGATGCACCAAAAGATAGGTCATGTTTCAACTTAGCACGACTCTTATCTTGGTTTGACCATATCTCTATGTGTTTTCACCTGGATTTAAACATTCAGCCCACCATTTCAATTCAGCAAGCGTTGATAAGCCTTCCCCATACTAAAGGCCTTTCCTGGGGGTGGACAGAATCCGACACAGAATCCGACACAGTTCCTGCTTTGAAAGAGCAATTTGACTAGATACCAATAAACACCATTTTAGGCAGGCTGTGGTGCCAGAGAAGACCTACACACACGTTACCAAAGAGGGTTCAAAAGGCAGGGAGGTCTGGAGAGACTTCATGGAAGGGAGGTCATTCTAGATAAAACTTTATTTTTTTTAGTTTTTTAATTTTATTTATTTAGGCTGCATTGGGTCTTCATTGCCATGCGGGCTTTCTCTAGCGAGGGCTACTCTTTGTTGCGGTGCATGGCCTTCTCATTGTGGTGGCTTCTCTTGTTGCAGAGCATGGGCTCTAGGCATGCGGGCTTCAGTAGTTATGGCACGCGGGCTCGGTAGTTGCGGCTCGTGGGCCCGAGAACACAAGCTCAGTCATTGTGGCGCCCGGGCTTAGATGCTCAGCAGCATGTGGGATCTTCCCGGACCAGGGCTCGAACCCATGTCCCCCGCATTGGCAGGCGGATTCTTAACCACTGTGCCACCAGGGAAGTCCCTAGATAAAATTTAAATGTGATATGATTCCACCAGGCAGAGGTTAAAAGGAGGGACCTTTAAGGTGGAAGAGTGAAGGCAGAAAAGCATGGGGAGTAGTGGACCATTCGGCCCTGAACATACCATGCATGGAAGAAGGGAGAAGCAATGGTTGAAGAGATTGTCAGGGGCTATGCTTGCTGTCCTGAGCAGTTGGTACTTCACTTCAGAAGTGCTGAGCAGGGGAACGCCAGGATCAGAAATGTAGCGAGAAGACTGATCTGATATAACAAGTTGATAGAAGACCTAGAATCAGAAGATGGCGGAGCTATAGAAGGCACTTAGGAGGCAGTGGAAGCAGTCAGGGCTCGTAAGGTAGGGCCAATGATAACGCTTGTGGGAAATGAAATATGAAGGAGTTTCAAAGGAGACATTTCTGAAACATATTTAACCAGATGCAGACATTATGTGGCAAAGAGGGATTTGTTCCAGATCTCTCAGTGGTTCTGTGTCCGGGGACTAGCTAAACAGGGACACCGTTAAGAACTGAGACGTCAAGAAGGAAAACCCATTGTTTGATTTTCTCTTTATGTGTATTTGGGAAAGACTATCAGTTAATGAGTTCTCTTTGGACACTTTTAGTCAGCGGTTTGAGGTAGATGTTCAGGTGGCAATGCTTACACACAGACATTCAAGCCTTGCTCTGAGGAAGTGGGTTCGCTCCCATGTTTGAGAGCCTGGGGTGCACATATGGAGTTAAATTGTTGGAAGAACGTGCAGTTAGTGAGGTAGAGGAGAGAAAGAAGCACAAAGTGCTTAGGACAGAAGCTTGAAGCTCTGTGACCTCCCTGTTCCTTAATGTCATCAGCTGTAAAACATGGATTTACAGGCAATGGATGGAACTCTGCATAAAGCGATTGACAGGACTGAGATAGTGCACTTATTTATATAGTTTTCTTATTTATATTTTTTGTACTAACCTGTAGGGTCTGAGAGGGTGGAACATACTTTCACTGTTACAGCCTCAACCCCAAACTTAGCGTTTGACACACAGGCTCTAAAAATATTCATTGAATGAGTAAATTAATAATTCAATAGAAAGAAGAGTACAGCCAAATCACAACCCAAAAGATGAGAAGAGAGGGCTATGTGTGTTCTGTTATTTCAGTGTCGTAGGAACCAAATCAGGGCAAAGCTTTGTAACAGAGGTGGATACTTTGGGGCAGAGAGATTAAAGGAGAAACATTAATACAGATTGGGAAAGCTTTTGGTTTTGTTTTGGAAAAGGACTGGGTTTAAAAGAGTTCATTGATTACATTCAAGAGAATTGTTGTACTAGAAAGGTATAACTATTCTGAGTGGCAAAGGAATTAAAGAAGAGTGTTAGTCAAATTTTTTTAAAGAGTAATCTATCAACTGAAAATGAAAAAGAGAGATTGGGGGTAGAGGGCTCGTAACAGAACAGAGGAAGGCTATTCCTCTTTAGCAAAAGGAAAGTCCAAACAAACTTTGTTGATGGGGTTAAGGGGCCACAGGTGTGGGAGAGAAGTTCCAGGTGGGAGAAAGGAAAAATTCATTGAGCAATATCTGAAAAGAGAAACAACTAGTGAACCGGGAGTGTAGGTAATCAATATCAGCAGAGGAGTGTCACCTGTTCCTTAGAAGCAAGAACAAAGCAGGGAACAACATGTATCAAGATTCTAGGGGTGGGTGGGCTGGATTGGGAGATTGGGATTGACATATACACACTACTATGTATAAAATAGATACCTAAGGAGAACCTACTGTATAGCTCAGGGAACTCTACTCAGTGCTCTGTGGTGACCTAAATGGGAAGGAAGGGGATATAGGTATACATGTGGCTGATTCACTTTGTTGTACAGCAGAAACTAATGCAACATTGTAAAGTAGTGTACACCAATAAAAATAAAGTAAAAAGAAATAAAAAAAAGATTCTGGAGCTCAATGGCAGGAACTGAGAAAGGCTCACAGTATCTCACCCCTGTGTCTCCAGAAAAACAGAGATGAGCCTCTACTGGTCCGTTGTGATCAACCAGAAATAACAACATGAGCTAGAACAATGTAGAGAATATTTAGAACAAGTTTAACAGGGATATTATGGTGAATCCACAAGAGTTGTGAAGAAAATCCACAACGTGATCGCACCATGTGTGAACTTGCCTCAGGAGTAAAAATATACATTTATTATAATGAAGACAATCGGCATTTTTATTTGTTACTCTCCCAACAATGTTCAAAGACATAAGTACAGAGACAAAGCATGCAGCAGGGTTTACCCAAGTTTAGTAATCAAAAAAGAAGAAACGATGAGAGATCAAAGAAGTGAGAAATTTCATGAACTCACTTGAAACTTGAGAGAAGGGACTCTCAAATCTTTCAGACCTGGGTTTGGTTTACAATGCTGCCATCTACAACGTGTGAGATCTTGCACAATTTACTTTATCTCTGTGAGCCTTCGTTTCCTCATTGTAAAAGTGGAATAAGACTATGTACCCTTCAGTCTTAGGCTTTTGTAATAAGATAATATGGGTAAAGCATTGGTTCTCAAACTAGAGCGTGTCCCGCAGAATCACCAGGGATACTTGTCAAAACAGAGATGGCTGATCCTCACCACTAGAGTTACTGATTTACTAGATCTTGGATGGGTTTCAGGAATCTGTGCTCCTAACAAGTTTCACAGTGATGCTGATGCTCCTGGTCTGGAAAACCTCTCTTTGTGAACTCATGCTGTAAAGCATTTAACATAATGCCTGGTACATAGTGAAGTACTAGATACAGGGGAACTAGTGTTTAGCGTCGGTGGTCAACTCATGGTATGAGAGCTGAAGATAGAAGTCGAACTGAAAATGCTATAAATGAAACACAAAATTGAGTGATGGACAGAAGTTTTGGGGAGATGTTGAGAATTTAAGGTCATCCAAATGAAGATGATATTTAGTGTGAGGTAAGTTATAGGAAAGATTCAAGATCAGGAGGTTTGGGCCAGGGAGAAAATTCAAGCGTTCAGAATCTTGGAGATCGATGTACGTTTAGCCCAACACTTTCTACAATCGTGGTTTAT
This sequence comes from Hyperoodon ampullatus, assembly GCF_949752795.1. Lineage (NCBI taxonomy): Eukaryota > Metazoa > Chordata > Mammalia > Artiodactyla > Ziphiidae > Hyperoodon > Hyperoodon ampullatus. The sequence continues at coordinate 25,086,110 of NC_136918.1, read as the reverse complement.
GATAAAATGCCAAGGCCACAACAATTCAATGAGATCATAGAAAGAGAAAGCTGGGCCCAGGAAGGCTAGCAGAGCCGTCAGCAGAATGGTCAGCACCGTTGCTGTGACTCAACAGTCTCTTGGCTTTGGAAGCTGCCGAGAAGCAGGAGTCGGTGATGTCACATAACTTTCATTGTCTGAGGTGAAGATTGCAAGTCCCAGTCTCTCATGCTGGAAAAAGTGTCCCTCCTCTCAAACTCTAAGGAAAAATCTCACCCCGGGAACACTGAATAACTTGGAATTCATATGGCTTCCTTAAGAGGAAACTTCAATACAAATCAAGACTTAGCATTACAACGTAATCAATAACAAGCACATCTCAGAGGGGTTCAGAAGATGTGTCCTCAATATTTTGAGCTTCTAGTCATTCAACTTTACCCAGTACTAGGCCTCCACATACTGGGCCCCTGCATTTTGTCAAATACTGTGGTAGGACTGTTCTTAATCCAAATAAAATCAATCTTCGGAGATGAGAAAACAGGCTCAGAGAGATTAAGTAACTTCCCTGAGATGGTACCTGATAAGCTCCAATCTGATGATAAAGCATATTTAATTTCCACTCTATAATGTTGGCTCTAAAACAGTAAAATAAAGTTAGTAAGTGTCATCTGTTCACATTCTACTCTTTTTATCTTAGGTTGGGTTCTTCAGGAAGCGGACTCTGTAGACATGGAAATTTGTGTGCAGGGAGTTTAATGGTGGTTCTCCTTAAGAGCAAGACTTGAGAAAGACTGAAGGAAGCCAGGTTGGGTGAAGGGAGAAGTTGAACTTCAATGCAGTCTCAACAAAGGCCTCAGCCACTTCCACAGGAACTCTGCACCAAATGGGGCACTTCCAAATCATCCTAAACTAAGGACAGAGAACCAAGTACCCTCGACTCAACCAGTTATTTTTAGTAATCAGAATTCAGTTCACAGAGAAGCCTGTAGATTTAACCTTCTCAAGTATTTGAATATTTAATCGTCACTACTTTATAGCAACCCAAAGAAGACTGTCTTGAATGCAGCAATTATTTTAATAAACAGTATTATTTGTAAAGTACTGTGATGAGTACTTTGGGAGAACACAAATGTATTTAAAGCACATGTTCGATGTCATGTAACTTGAATTTAGAAATACATGTGACCTTTGAACAACATGCATTTGAGCTGCCCTGTTTCACTTATATTTGGACTTTTTCCAATAGTAAATACTGCAGTACTACACCATCGGTTGTTGGTTGAATCCGTGGATCTGGAACTGTGTATGTGGAGGGCCAGCTAACAGTTATGTGTGGATTTTCTACCCCCTGGAGGGTGGGTTCCCCTAACTCCTAATTTGTTCAAGGGTCAACTGTATAGTGAACTATACAGAGATAAATTGTCTGTAAAATGGATATGATAGTATTGATCTCGCAGGGTAGATCTGAGGATTTAAAAGGCTGCCACAGAAGTAAATGCTATCAAAGTGTTTGAGGGTTTTCTTTTCCCTAACTACAATAGGTGGAAATGAAGTGTTTTGCAAAATAAAAATAAAAAAGTAAAAAAAAAAAAGTTATATAATAAGTTTAGGGTAAGAAGTGATTTTATCTGAGAAAATTTAATGAAAGAGAAGGAATTTAGCTGAGTTTTCAAGAATGGGCTGGAATTTGAAAGGCAAAAAGAATGATGAGGATAAGAAGGCACTCCAGGGAGAACACATATGATGAACAAATGTGTAGAGTGTGGAGGCTTAGAAATTTTTGAGGGCCAGCAATTGGACCAGCTTGTCAAGAACATAAGGGAAAGGTGGGGGACACTGCTAATGATTTTCAATTTCTGGTTAATTGTTGTGACTGTACTTAGAAGAAAATGAAGAGTGAAATTTTTGAGCAAATTAGGAGTATAAGCAAAGTTGTGTTTTAGGAAAATTAAGGTGTGCACAACTGAAACTGAAAAAAATTGGAAGGAAACATTTCTGTTTCCTGTTCCTGCCTCACACTAAGCCATCTTTCTGGAGGATGTTTTTCTCTCTAAGGCAACAGTTCTCAAAGTGTTGTCACTGGACAAGCAGCACCAGCATCACCTGGGGACTTATTAGAATTGCAGATTCTCCGGCTTCACCCCTGACCTACTGAAGCAGAAATTCTACGTGTGGGTTCCAGCGGTCCGTTTTTAACAAGCCCTCCAGGTGATGCTGATACACGCCCAAATTTGAGAATCCGTGCTCCAAGTGTTCCTATAGCACATTTTTCTTCTGCAGCGAATGTCCTCTGGAATATCCTGAAGCAATCCTCTTCTCCAACTGTCTAGAGAATATGATCACTGTCTCCTAATATCTTTCCAGACTGTCTCTGACCAAATGACTCAGCACTGAACTCTGCCATGCTGATATGTGGATCAGATTGTTTTGAAACAGGTTTTCAGAATAAATCGTTAATACAAATTCCCTTCCATTTGATTCGGATGTGGAATACTTCAGCACCAAAGTGTCTATTTTAATAGAAGTAGGGTATCAGAAAAAAATCCTCAGGAAAAAAGCCTCACAAGGTATCAGAAAGGGGCCACTAATCGGTGTATTTTTTTCATGACAAACAAACAAACAAACAAAGATTTTAAAGTCCTTTCCCATTATTAGTAAAACTCTGGAATGGCTAATGAAAATATACATTAAACTACAGAAAAAAAAGAAAAAAATCGTTCTAAATAATTAGAGCTTGGATATTGAGGAGGGAACCAGGTCCAATAGTAAATCGTTCTGAATACCTGTTAATAAGAAAGACATATACAGATACATACAGAACATATTTGTGAGTGTCTGGGAATCATGCCTCTTTTGAAACCAGTGGATGGGAAGTTGAAAGAAAGAGAGGGAATTGACAAGGAGGTGAACTCATGTAGGGGGAGGTCATGGAGAGGACTTGACCACTGGTTGACAGGAGAGCTGGACCCTCACAATCAGAGGCTCCTCATCCCCTCCCCTGAAACGTACACCCTGCCGAAACTTCCCACAGTGCAAGCCGTTTGCAAGGACTCAGGCTTGAGAGAGCAGTGTGGTGTTGAGACTGTTTGGATTGAACATATGACTGAACCCAGTGAAGGTCTCTGTATAAACCTTTAAGATTCTGGTGGGTGGATGCAGAGATCTACTCATCTTGTGGCACCCAAGAGAAGCTTTGTAGGTAAGTTCTCTTGCTTGTTACACCTGCCACCACCTACCCATCTGGAGGGGTCTTATTCTTTCTTCGGTCTCTCCCTGCCCTCCGTGTATGGGGCCCAGTTTCAGATTTCACCTGGGGGAGCTCCTGCATGAGTTTGCAAACCAACAATTTAGCACTTGTGCATCCGCAACCTGCGGGAGTGGTATGGCTGCAGTAAACTCGATACATTTTGCAAACACACACAAAAATCATATATAAGTACAATGTGCTACATATATAATCCATCCGTGCTTCAAAACATTTTTATTTTGCTATCCAAATACAAATCTCTCCCCAAGTTAATGTATTGACAGCTCTGTTGTTATACAACTTGGTGGAGACTGAAGTTTGTCTTATATGTTTAAGCATAGGGCTTCCCTGGTGGCGCAGTGGTTAAGAACCCGCCTGCCAGTGCAGGGGACACGGGTTCCATCCCTGGTCCGGGAAGATCCCACATGCCACGGAGCAACTAAGCCCGTGTACCACAACTACCGAGCCCTGCAATGAGAAGCCCGTGCACCGCAATGAAGATCCAATGCAGCCAAAAATAAATAAATAAAACAAATAAATTAAAAATAATAATATATATAAGCATAAATTATGTATATTTCAGCCTGCTCATCTAGCTGTGTTCCCGGGGAGATTTCTGGAAATTTCGATTTTTGGTTTTTTGAGAACAGCACTATCCTGGGTGTCTAGAAGGATGACTATGGTAACCCATAAATCCCACCTCGCTTCAAACTCTGTGTCCCTTTCAGCAACATCTCCTCCCATTTGTTCGTGTTCTGCTGACAGTAGTATCCCCATTCTGTCAGACTTAGAATCTCAAAGACATTTTTATTTTATTTATTTTTTTAAATAAATTTATTTATTTATTTTTGGCTGTGTTGGGTCTTCCTTGCTGTGCGTTGGCGTTCTCTAGTTACAGTGAGCAGGGGTTACTCTTCATTGCGGTGCGCAGGCTTCTCATCGCGGTGGCTTCTCTTGTTGCGGAGCACAGGCTCTAGGCACACGGGCTTCAGTAGTTGTGGTGCGCAGGCTCAGTAGTTGTGGCTCGAGGGCTCTGGAGTGCAGGCTCAGTAGTTGTGGCTCGAGGGCTCTGGAGCACAGGCTCAGTAGTTGTGGCACACGGGCTTAGTTGCTCCGCAGCCTGTGGGATCTTCCCGGACCAGGGCTCGACCCCATGTTCCCTGCATTGGCAGACGGATTCTTAACCACTGTGCCACAGGGAAGCCCTCAAAGACATTTTTAATCACTTCCTTTCACTTTAACCTCCAGCCAAGTGGATTTTTCCCTTGCAATAGGTCTCAGATTCTTTTCTACTTCTCCCTCCTAGCTAGAGTACCAGGACCCTGATTCGTATCTTATTTGGATTAATTGCCTGGATTCATTTACAAATCTTTACTAACTGAATTCCCAGCCAGAAATCTTGCTCTTCCTCTAATTGAGGTAGATCAGTGTCAGATAAACCTACCCCAGTCATGCTGGTCACCACATTACTCCCAGCCCTCATGTCACACGCCTCACCACTGTCTTCACTGAGTTCAAACCACAGCTCAGCATGTGAAGCCCCCATGTCCTCATCCCAACCTGCCATTCCTGTCGGTCCACCAAGATTCCCCTGTGGTCAAACTGTCCCCTCACTGTGACTCAGGTGTGTTTTGAAAGCTGTTCCTGATGCCTGGGGAGGATAGTCCTCTTTCTCCACCTAGTGAAACTCAACCAATCTTTCATAACCAGGTTAAAAATATCAGGCAGCCAGGCAGGCAGGTAGGAAGGAAGTGAAGAAAAACAAAAATGGGGGAGGGAGAGGAAAAGGTAGAGAAGGAAAATAGGAAGGAAAGAAAAGCAACGTGGAGGAAAACAATGGCAGAAAATTAACACTTAGTTTGCCCCCAAAAGGCAGGTGTCATCACCCTTAACTCTCATGCGAGGAAACTAAACCTCAGAGAAGCAAATACGTTACCTAAGCTCACAGTTAAAAATCGGCAGAGCAAAGATTCAAGCCAGATCTTTCCCTCATACAGTGTTTTCAAACTTCAGCGTACAGGGGATGGTAAAAACACACACCATTGGGCCTCAGCCCAGAGTTTTTGAAAAAAGTAGGCCTGGAGTGGGGCTTGAAATTTTTGCATTTCTAACAGATTCCCAGGTGCTGCTGCTTCTGGTCCAGAGATCACAATTTGAGAACCACTGGCCCAGCAAGTACTTCCACTGTTGTCACTGTTTGTTGGCACGTGGTAGCGGCACCATTACTGTCTGTTGAATAGACGAATATCTATGAAACCCACAGTTTCTGCTATGTTCTGAAGCCTTTCCTACTCATCAGGTTGGCAGTGACAACGCCTGCTCTGAAACCCTCTAACACACATCGTCTACACCACTCGGTCTGTCCTTAGCATTCCTATGACAAGTCCCCCAGAAGCACACCTGGAGTGGAGGGCTTGTGTGCAGGTGGTTGTTTAAGACAGTTCTCTAGGACAAACCAATAATAAAGTGGAAGAAGCAGGAAAGAGGAGGAAGCCTTGCAAGTGTGTGATGTCAGGCAAAGTTCCACAGAGGGTGGCTTCAGCCTCATCCTGCAGGGCAGCTCTGGACAGGGATCCAGGGTTTCCTATTCCCATGCCCATCACTCAGCAGTGGTCCTGGCTTCCCAAAAGGAGGCACATTTTCCAAGCACTTCTAGCTCTCTGCATAGGTGGGCAAAAAGAACAGTCCTCCAGAAAGGAGCCACAGATGCTGGCTGAAAGTGAAAATGTGAAAATGGTAAAGAGGATTCGAGAGAATATGAGTGAAACATTAACATATACACTCACTCAAACTGGTTATTTTTTTTCCTGAGGGTAGATCTTAGCTCTCCAATTGGATTTTAAACTCCTAGAGACTGAAGGCTGTGCTGTATATTTTTTTAGGTTGAACCATATGCAATTGCCAATATTTGACCATTTTGAGAAATAAAATTGGTAATTGCATATTGCTCAATGTAATACATAGATCTTAACCAATGGCCATCCAATCAATGGGGATGGTAGATTAATCAATAGCCTTTAGTCCCCAGCACTGTCAGAGGCCCCCATCTCTGAAAGCTCTCAACTGGCCAAAGGCTACTTTTTAGTGTGCCTGCAATTACTATTCCTGTAAATTGTGTTGAATATTTACTAGGGTTCAGCCAATTTTGTTACGCTTAATTACAGTTGACCCTTGAACAAGTTTGAACTATGCGGATCCATTTACCTGTGTTTTTTTTTTTCCATAGTGAGTATTACAGTACTACAGAATCCAGCGGTTGGTTGAATCCACAGATGGGGAACCGCAGATACTGAGGAACCAGGGATATGGAGAAACTGCATATATGGAAGGCTGACTATAATTCAAGTTTGTGGAGGGTCACAGTCCCTAATCCCTGTATTGTTCAAGGGTCAACTATTTCACTTGTGCATTTTAGTGAAAATAGCTGCACAAACTAATGAAATATGAGTATGAAAATAATATGTTGCCCCTAGGAAAATTAAATGCAATGCTTTGCAAATTAAAAAAAAAAAAACTGAATTACTTAAAAACAAACCCAAAAAAACTGCTCTTGAATTAGGTGTCAGTGAAACAGTTGTAAAAGATTGGAAAAATGATAACAATCTGGAAGGATTGTTCCCATGGAATGTAGTAATAAGTGTCTTTAATGTCTTGTTGTAGGTTAAAGAAACACAAACTAGGAATTTGGAGTTTTAAGTAAGATGTTTTTGCCTGAAAATAACAGATAATAATAATGTCTTTCTACTTGAAAGACAAAAGAATAATGGAATTATTATTTCAGTTAGCCAGAAATCCTGAGGTAGAAAAGTTTCATGCAGCAACTTAATCAAGGCATCTTATTACATTCCCACCTTTCTGTTCAACTATTTATATACTTTATTGACAACCTTCCTTCTGGGAATCAAGCTGGCAGCCTCAGTTCAAGGCATCTCATCCTCATAAGTCAATAACCAATGAACCAAAAGGGACTTTGGGTCACGAGTGACCCATTGCATTTTGAGAGCAAAGACATCTTTCAAAGAAGCCCTTTTGGGTTTCTTTTGTGTCTCATTGTCCAGGAGCAGGTTATATACCTAACATCATTTGCAGAAAAGGTAGAGAATCACCCAGTGCACCCAAAAGGGAGGACACTAGGGGGAAAAAAAGCCCTTGGTAGCATAGAAGACGGGAGTAGCTGCTAGACAGGAAACCAATTCTGTGTGTTCCAGGTAGATTATTCATCGTAGGTTATGCAATATAGGTGACGATGAACACCCACAATGAAAGGAAGATCATTGCCCTACATAAAATAGTTGGTGATTGAATGTGCATTCATGTGTATTAAGTTAAAATATAAAAATGTTTATCTTATATGTGCTCTATTTTAACTGACTTTTGCTGGCCCACTAATCCTGATCACAGCAGATGAAACAGTTCCTAATATACTTACTGTACTTAATTGTATTTTTTATCAGAGGCAACACAGAGTCTCATACACAGTATGTAGTTAATAGCTGTTAACAACAGTGATGATTTTACATATTTGATATAATAGGAACTCAATCAGTGCTTACTGATAGATAAGGAATGTTATACATGACTATTAAAGTGGCATTCTCCCACCTAGGAAATCATACTGAGTGCCAAGAAAATGTCTATTCTACTTCAAATGTTAAAACCTTTTTACCTTTAAGATGGTTATTCCTATTACTAATTTTGAAAGCTAATGGTGACCCAAAAAAAAGGGCTATATGTTTATCAAACCATCTACTTTTCCTCCTGGGAACATGGAAAAAAGATTTTTTCCCAGCCCTCTGGCATCTAGAAGAAGGCTTATGATTATTTTTGGCCAAGGAAATATCAACAGAAAACATTGGCCCCAAGCCTTGGCCTCAAAAATCTCGGGCTTCCCTGGTGGTGCAGTGGATGAGAGTCCGCCTGCCGATGCAGGGGACAGGGGTTCGTGTCCCGGTCCAGGAAGATCCCACATGCTGTGGAGGAGCTGTGCCCGTGAGCCATGGCCGCTGAGCCTGCGCGTCCGGAGCCTGTGCTCCACAACGGGAGAGGCCACAACAGTGAGAGGCCCGCGTACCCAAAAAAAAAAAAAAAAAAATCTTCTAGAATTTTTATGCAAACATCTGCCCGCTCCTTTTCTCTCCCCTTGTCATCTGTAGATCTGAAGCAGAGGAACAGTAGAGGACTCAAAGGTCCAAGGGTCTGACAGTCACCACAAGCCAAGCATCCTATTATTAAGCTCTTTTATTAAGCTCATGAGATGGTGTGGTTATTACAGCAGTTAGCACCTACGCATGGATAGAATAATGAAATAGGAATGGCTGCAGCCCTAACTGTGAAGTCCAGGACACTGGCTTTTAGCTCGTGTCTCTCCACTCACTTTTCTGAAAATTTGCCTTCCCCCTCCAACTTTTAATCTCTTACTTTGTATATTTCACTCCAAGCACTTAAAAACATTTATGTTGTAAAATAGATAGCTAGTGGGAAGCAGCCGCATAGCACAGGGAGATCAGCTCAGTGCTTTGTGACCACCTAGAGGGGTGGGATAGGGAAGGTGGGAGGGAGACACAAGAGGGAGGAGATATATGTGTATGTATAGCTGATTCACTTTGTTATAGAACAGAAACTAGCACATCATTGTGAAGCAATTATACTCCAATAAAGATGTTAAAAAAACACAACATTTATGTTGCTATGCTGAGAAAAGAATCCACCTTATATTTGCAACCACTCTAAATTGTAAAGAACTTAATTTGGTTGCACTCTTCCATGTGCATTTGCATTTTAAAAGGCCTACAAAAAGACCACAATGCTTGTACCTAGAGAATGGATCACTAATGGTTGAATTTCAATAATCAAAACAAGAAAAAATATTGCTATGCAGATTATAACATATAGGCAACAGCCTACTTCAATTAGAATTCCAGCCCTGAATAGAAATTATTTACATTTTTTTTCTAAAATAACATACTTTAAAAAGGCAGTTGTTCTATTTACATCTCTTGTCTACAGGGTTCTCAATCCACACATTTATAATATACTAACTAAAATTCTTTAAAACTGGAAAGTTTTATTGTATTTATTGTTATATCTCATGAATTTTAAAATGTCTAAAACAGAGAAAGATAATTAAGGAAAAGGTTGCATACAATTTAATTGTGCAAATGAACAATATTCCCTAACTGTGTAATGAATTCAGAATTGCTTTACTTATATCAAAAATGTTTCTATCAATGTTCATTTTCTCTATTTTAGCTTGTAAGCTATTCCAGGGTAAGAACTTACACTTTACTCTGTACTTGTTGTGTGGTATCATGTGTAAATCCCTGTTAGGATTGCTTCTTACCCTTTGGAATAGATGGTAAATTTTACATATGTGGTGAGATTGAAATTCATACCCCACAATGAAGATGTGTAAAAACAGATACAAAAGTGTAGCTCATCTATTTGTCTAAAATCCCACAAATTCTTCTGCTTCTAGAATGTGGGTGAAGGAGGGCAGAAGAGAAGAGGATGGAAGACTTAAATTTAAAATCAAAGTTAATCAGTCTCTCCTAGTTTGAAATAATCTCTTTGGAGTAAATATTCAGTCAATTCAAAGTTCAAATTTTCTTTAAAGTTGATTTCCCTCTGAAACTGTCTACTTGCTCCATATTCCTTCCCAAATGGCATCTGGCTCCAGGGGAAACTTTTGAAATTTTCACGGCACTGTGAGCAGCTAGCAGGTTCTGACCCCCTCTCCTCTGACGGTGATGAAAAATACCCTTCTTCTTGTGGACAGAGGTAATCTTGCTGGGCTGGGGGTGGAGGGTTTGTCTGGGATTTCAGTCTCCACTGGCCACCTTTGTGCAAATTTACAATGGTACACATCAGTCCTGAACATCTCTTATCACTTAAAAAATTACTTTTAGAAAGAGGTCTGGGACTTCCCTGGGGGCACAGTGGCTAAGAATCCACCTGCCAATGCAGGGGACACAGGTTCGAGCCCTGGTCCGGGAAGATCCCACAAGCCATGGAGAAACTAAGTTGTGAGCCACAACTACTAAGCCTGCGCTCTAGGGCCTGCAAGCCACAACTACTGAAGCCTGAGAGCCACAACTACTGATCCTATGTGCCTAGAGCCCTGTGCTCTGCAGCAAGAGAAGCCACCAAATTGAGAAGCCCGTGCACCACAACGAAGAGTAGCCCCCACTCGCCACAACTAGAGAAAAGCCTGCAAGCCTGTGTGCAGCAATGAAGACCCAATGCAGCAACTGAATACATACATACATACATACACACATACATACATACATACATACATAAATAAGAGGTTCTTAGAGATAGTTTTCCAACAGCCAGTTCTCACTCAAGCTGGGTGAAAGGCAATTTGTGACTGCAAAGTATTAGAAAAGAGTAAAGCTAATTTTATTTTTATATTGTCCTGAAAAGGGAGGAGATGGAAATGGTAAGTGTTAATTACATGTATTTGTCTGATGTGTTGTGCATTGAGTTAGGAGTTAAAATTCCTTGATCTGATTTTGTGCATTGTTAGTTTTGGCTTTCTTTAGGTTCATTACTTAACCAATTGAACTTTAGTTTTTCTGTAAAATGGGTAATAATGTGTGTCTACTTCACATTATCTGAAGTATTGACTATGCTAATATATTTGAAAACTCTTTGGAAATGGTAATGTCTGATAAGGATGGAAAGTGATGTATATTTGCCTGCCACCTCCTGTCTAGTTTGTAAACTCCTTGGGGGCAGTGACAGTATCCCACCCTTCCTTGAGTCCCCACAATGTCCTGCACAGAATAAAATTTCACTAAAGGTCCCATAGACTGATGGATTCCCTGAAGAGCAACTCAGGTAACTATGCTAACTGGAATGGAAGTGTGGCGATCTGATATAAGAACTCTCTGGAGTGGAAAAGAGTTTGAGAAATCCTGTTTTGATAGCTGAGGAAACACTTTAAGAGCAATTCAAAATCAAAGAGTGATCTTTGCTTCTATTAATTAATGAAGCTGCAAAGAAAGGACAATCAGATGAACCATGGTTGAAACCAGGAGTTCTCAAAGTGTGCTCTCATCACCCCCACAGCTGCATCACCTGAGAATTTGCTAGAAGTACAAATTCTCCATCCCCTTCCCACACCTATAGAATCAGAAGCTCCAGAGTTAGGGCCCAGAAATCTGTCTTTTAACAAGATTCTGATGCATGCTAAAGTTTGAGAGTCACTGGCTTCAATAGTATAAACAGTTATTATCTGATGCACGAAAAGATTGAAATAATTGGCTGTGAGCACTGGTTCAGCTGCCAACCATTGTCTTAGTCTCTTCTGAATTCTTCCACTCCTGCGGCCTTATTTTGCTGAACTTTTGCCCTTAATCTCATCATCTCAAGGTTGCAATATGGCTGCTGTGACCCCAGTCATAATATCTTCACTCAAGTCAGGAAGGAAGGAGGTAAAAGGAGAAGGGACAATGACACTTGCAAAGATTGCTTTTACTAGAAAACAGAATGCTTACCTAGAAAGTCTCCAGCTGCATTATCTTCACATCTCATCATCCAGGATTGGGTCTCATGGCTATCCTTAGCTGCTTTCCAAACTTTATATTGGAGGCAGGTAAGGGAGGAAGGAGTTGAGAATTGGTATTTAGTTAGCTAGCAAACAATGTCTTCCTAAAAATAGAGGATTATAACACAAACCCAACAATTTAGAAGGTTTTTCCCAGAAATGAGAAAACACATGGAAAATGAGACATCTCTCTTTAAATACTGTATCTGGAAGGCTGTCATGTGGAAGAAAGCTCAAATGTTATGTGAAGCTTCACAAAGCAGAAACAATAGGTGCAAGTTAGACATCACAGACATTGGCTCCACGAGAAAGAATTTTCTAATTATCAGAACGTTTCAAAAGGAAATTGGAGGCTTATGGAGTAGTCAGTGTACTATCACCCTATAAACATTTCTCAAAAATACAGTGGAGAGAATTCCTGCAATGGGTCTCTTGCAAGTCTAAGATTATATGTTCTAATGACTAAAATTAAAGTACATTATGGATAATACTAATGACCAGCACTTGATGCACATTTACTCTATCCTTGACATTATATTAAGTGCTTCACATGCATTATCTCATTTTCTACCCCTAGGACCCTAGGAGATAAGCACGACTTTTACTCCCATTTAAAGAAACTGAGACATAAAGAAGTCATATACTTTGTTTAAGGTCATGCACTTGAGGTGTGCACCCAGGTACTATGACTTCAGAAGCCATCCTCCTTATTCTTGCCACCATTGCCTGGATTTAAGGCAATCCCACAATTTTAAAAATTTAAGAAATAAAATGTAAATTCCTCATTTATCTGTAACTGCGGTTCCTTTCTTCACTCCTTTCTAGGCACTCACAGTCATGAAGCCAGGTCGTTGAATTCTCCTTTCTGTCATGCTAATATTCCCACAGCTTCCTTTTCACAGCTCCCACTTAGATGATCCCTCCTCTAGAATCCAGTTCAAACAATTAGAGAATCTGTCCTGGTAGGTTAACTTGATTTCTCCTCGATATTTTTCTTTTAGAAAATCGTCCTGTGAGAGTGATTGTCCCTAAGCACTTTTATGTACTTACTTTTGAGTAAAAATCCTGACTGCCAAGAATACTTTCAAAGAAGAATGCATCGTTATTTCTAACTCCTGGACTAATCTGAGAATAGTTTTGGCAACCTGTGTATCCCTACTCCCAGTTTTCAAATGCTCATAGTGTCTCATGTAAGGTAGATATTGACTGAAAGTTTGTTGAATGAAAGACTACATTCATAGATCTTAATCACAACTGCTTTTTGAAACAACATACAGTCTCACACATATAAATCTTCTGATCATTTTTCATGGTTGTACACTGGTCTAGAATAATGCCAGGCCATTCCACACACACTCTTGGTAAAAACAAAGCAAAACTATTTGTTTTCATACAGAAGGGCTAATTATGTATTACCAATAGGAAATATGTCTACACCAAGTGTTACCATATAGGGATCACACAAGCAAAACAGATAATGTGAGGATGCATACCTGGAAACTGACTCTATCCTCAAAGCTGGACCCTATCTTCCAGAACCACACCCAAAGACTCCGTGTTCAGAAACTAAGAGGTGAATGTAGCTGTACTAATTTCTAAATAAAAGGTAAAGGTTAAAATTAAGACAATGAAGAACAGAACCCCTAAGCTTAACAGAAGAAATGGGCAAGAATAGAAGATTGGAGGTCCCAGAACGTAAGAGGTCGACTAAACATCTCACATGGGAGCCATGACAACAACACTCTAGCCACACAATCTCTTGAACTCAATGGTATTTTGTGCTAATGACGTCCCTCTTCTTCTTTTTTTAACCATTTCTTAAAATTGAAGTATAGTTAATTTACAATGTTGTGTTAGTGAGATGTAAAGAAAGTGATTTGGTTATACATACATATATACAAACATATATATTTATATATCTATTCTTTTTCAGATTCCTTTCCATTATAGGTTATTATCAGATACTGAATATAGAAAAGAGTTCCCTGTGCTCACAGTAAGTCTTTGTTGTTTATCTATTTTATATATAGTAGTGTGTATCTGCTAATCCCAAACTCCTAATTTATCCCTTCCCACCTCCCCTCGCTATCCCCTTTGGTATCCATAAGTTTGCTTTCTATGTCTGTAAGTCTATTTCTGTTTTGTAACTAAGTTCATTTGTATTCACGTTTTTAGATTCCACATATAAGTGATATATGATATTTGTCTTTCTCTGTCTGACTTACTTAGTATGATAATCTCTAGGTCCATCCATGTTGCTGCAAGTGACATTATTTCCTTCTTTTTATGGCTGAGTTATATTCCATTGTATATATGTACCACATCTTCCTTATCCATTCCTCTGTCGATGGACATTTATGTTGTTTCGTGTCTTAGCTATTGTAAATAGTGCTGCTGTGAACATTGGGGTGCATGTATCTTTTAGAATTATAGTATCGTCTGGATATATGTCCAGGAGTGGGATTGTGGGATCATATGGTAGCTCTATTTTTAGTTTATTGAGGAACCTCCATACTGTTCTCCATAGTGGATGCACCAATTTACATTCTCACCAACAGCGTAGGATGGTTCCCTTTTCTCCACACCCTCTCCAGCATTTGTTATTTGTAGACTTTCTGATGATGGCCATTCTGACTGGTGTGAAATACCTCATTGTAGTTTTGATTTGTATTTCTCTAATAATTAGCGATGTAGAGCATTTTTTCATGTGTCAGTTGGCCATCTGTATGTCTTCTTTGGAGAAATGTCTATTTAGGTCTTCTGCCCATTTTTTGATTGGGTTTTTTTTTTTTTTGATATTATGTTGTATGAGCTGTTTGTATATTTTAGAAATGAATCCCTTGTTGGTTGCTTCATTTGAGAATATTTTCTTCCAGTCCATAGGTTGTCTTTTAATTTCATTTATGGTTTCCTTTGCATGAAGACCCTCTTGCTAACACTGATACTGCTGATGTCCCATTAGGACCATATATTTCACTATTAAATTAGAATATTTTTGAAAATAAATATGCCAAAAGAAGAAATAGATTTTTGCATGAGGAAGCTTATCCTTATGGCTTACAGAAAAAATTATAGATGTCAAAATCACATCCCTAAAATAGGTACAGTAAAAATTATGGATAGTGTTATTTAGAAATGACTATCAATGTGAATACATAAAAATATAGTTGTTGGATCATGCTGTCTTTTGGCGTCAAACAGAAACAAAAAATGAACTGGATTTGTAGGTTATTTCTGCAAGATTCTAATAAAATGCATTAAAAAATAACTTTGCCAACTGATGATGTGGTTTAAAAGTCAGTGCTTAAATGCCAACCAAAATCTAGCACCCTAAACTCTTAAGCAAGGACCACACGTTCTCTATTTTCTGTGTGCAATACCAACAAGGTAGATGAAGCATTTCAAGGACATGCAGAGGCCTGAAAACATTCAGGTTGACAGCTGAGAAGTTATGGCAGACCCGTCATTTTGATGTACAGAAATCAGGTGTTCCACATAAAATAAAAACTCTCTGCCATCAGTTATGCATAAAAGACAAGTCGTAACTAGGGATTTCAGGTACAGAAACAGCTATTTATGTGCAGGAAAGTGGAAAGGTCTGAAGCTGATGGATCCTTCTCTACCGTGACTTCATGGACCTTAGAAATTTAAAGCTGGAAGGGAACTTGTGAAGGTACAAACTCTTCTTTCAGCAATTAGAGAAACTGGTTATCCAAAGAAGCCAAGTGAATTATTTAAATTAGCCGTCTACAAAGAGATCCAGTTCAATTTTCCTACGTTCTTTCTATCCATTAGGGAGATTCCACAAACCCCACCCCCATCACAAAATGGGAAAGGAGGCAGGTAGGAGGGTCGAATTAACTCCCCTTCAGCATACCCTAATTCTAAATCACACACATACACCAACGCTTTGCTATCATATGGGAACCTAAAAAGATGAAAGATGTCATCCCTCTCCTCAAGAAGCCTATATTTTAATTGGGAAGTTTATGATTCAGTGGGGGTAAAATATTGTTTTCTTATAGACTAGAATGCTGATCTCTCTGTCAGCATGGAACACCCTAAGATAGCAAGTTTCCTGTCACTCCTGGTCCTCTATGACACTGATTCTATTGTCACTCCTGCTTTAATCCTTCTTTATTTTTGTAACTCACTTTTGTTATGATGTATTGTAATCAGTACAAAAGAATAAGGTATGATTAATCTTATAGCAAACATCTATGTTCCCACCATGCATCTTAAGAAACAGAAAATTCTGCAGTGCTTCCTATGTTCCTTCCCACAGGGTTTGGATATAATTTTTATCATAGTTACATATACACATGTACATATATGTACACATATACAGGTATGTATATACATACAAATATACATATATTCAGCATATTGTTATGTTTTATGTATCTTGGACTTTGTAAATGGTGACGTATTGTATACATACTTCTATGATTAGTATATTTATACAACTTTATATTTTCAAAATTCAACCGTGTTTGCAGGTGAATTCCAGCAAATTTTCCCTGTTGTACAATATAAAATTACACTGCATGCAGATGACACATGTATTTGTTCATCTAAGAATAGGCCTTTAAGTAGCTTGGGATTCTTTTATTTTTTTATTGCTTTTAATTTTACTGTTACAAACAATGGTCACTATTTTACAGATATTGTTTCACTTATACAGGAATATCTTTCGGGCATGTGCAAGATATGACCACAGCCCTTTCCTAAGTTGTTAGGCCCATGTATCCTCCTAGAATCAGTAATTACGAGTTTCCATTTCTCCGCATCCTCACTGCTCTTGGTTTCATCTGACTCAAAATTTTGTCTATCTGCTGAGTGTGAATTGTATCACAGTGGCTTTCATTTGAATTCCCTGTTTACTGATATTGAGCATTTTTATATGTTTAATAAATATTCAGATTTTCTCTTCTGTGAAGTGCAAGTTCATGCCTTCTGCCCATTTTTCTATTTAGTTGTTTTTCTTTTTTTATTGATTTATAGCAATGTCATTCTCAAAATTAATGACTCCTTTGTTGTATATGCTGGAAATATCTTCTCCCAGATTATAACTTGCATTTGCAGGTTTTTTTCCTTGTCTTTTGAGAAATGGATTGTTCAATTTTAATGCAATTATATTTATCATCTTTTCACTTACGGTTGGTGACTTTTGTGTCTTGTTTGTAAAATCATTCCCCACAGTGCAGTCATGAGCAGAGTGGGCCATCCATTCTTCCAGACCCTAATTTAATTCTAATCCTTATGAAGCCCTGCCAAATGCAACAGTACTCCATATGACCTCTGTGACTCCACTATTCTCTCTTCCTAAACCTAAATTCCAAATTGTAACCAACTGGATGTCCACCATGATGCAATCCTGCACCGTGATGAAATCCCTTCCCACCTTGTTGATCTGGGTCTTTTACCCCCTTGGATTCATGCCTTCCTTCCCCTGCTTGATCTGTCAGGTAGGGAGTGAGGGCTGATTCTTTATCAGCATTTCCCAGGGTCCTGCTCTTTGTCTGTTGGAGACACTGGCCAGAAAGTAGAGGACCGTCCCCTTCCACCTCCATCCCACTCCCCCTCACTGCCTCCTTCCAACCCCCTGCCCAACCCCTTGTCCTAATGACTCAGCAGCATCTCTGGCAACAGCTATGTTCCCTCCCTGACAGGTCAAGCTCAAGTGGATCCAGTTGCCACCAGCAATTCTGGGTCCTGAGGTTCAGTAACATCCCCACCCTGTTTTGAGCCCCACCCTGGGGGACTCATGACTTCCTTCTGTGACTAATATCCAGGTCACTTCACATCCCTTGTTTGGCTTTGGTCTCCTCCCTTATCACTGGAAATTAAGTGGAAATCAGTGGAATTAAGTGAAATCTTCTCACAATGCTTCCAAGCCCCTTTAGACCTCAGCCCTGTTTCCCTCCCCAACTTTATCCCCTGCTTCTTCCTGCCCTTAAAGTGTGTGATATAGACAAGCCAAACTTCATTTGCTTCTTATTCTTTTTAAAATCATCCCATGGCTTCTCATCCTGGAAGATATCACCACCACCACGACCACCACCATCTCCACCAACGTTTGTTTTTCTCATCTTTGTGGGAAAACTCTATCCACTCTTCAAAACTCCGCACACTCCACTGTGAATCCATCTCTACAACTCAGTCAGAATTAATCAGTTCCTTTTCTTTAAGAACACACAAGTGCTGCTATTCTGCATGGTGTGGGGAGGAGGGGCAGTTACAGCATTAACACTCAAGCACACTGATGCTTGAGCCAGGTTTTCATTGGTCCAAATCCCAACTCTTCTGCTAAGAGCTATACAGCCTCGGCAAGTCACTCAATCTCCCTGACCTTCAGCTTCGTCTTTACAAAATGCAAAATATAAAGGTACCTTACTGGGAGGATAGTTGTCAGCGTTTAATGAGCTAATGCATCTAACATTCAATAAAGGCTACTATTAGTATAACTTCACATTGTCTCCCACTTTTGGCTTAAATGCTTCTGCACATTTGGTGTGTGTGTCCATGGGCTCCTCAAGGATGAGGACCACAGCCTTCTGTTGTTTGTTTAGCAGCCCTTTATCTGAGCATTGTATTTGCATCTAATACATGTTCTATAAATGTTTGTTAAAAGGTACATATCTGTTCTAACCCCAGCAGAGGGTGGGGCAAGGAGGTTGGAAGTTAGGAAGCGTCCTCCTCTTCCCTCACCTTCTACTTGTCACAATCCTTTTGAGGAGTTGACTTTTCTCTTCTTACATGTCCAGTGTCTAAGCTCCCCAAAATTATATCAACAGCAAAAAAATCAAGGCATATACCCCATTTACCTCTTGGGGGGAGTGAACAAACAGGAGATTTGCTACATCTGTGAAACCTTCACACAACACAGGAACTACACAAGAACACCATTTATGAAACACACACTGGACTTGGAAACTAAGAGAGAATTTTTTTTCCTTTAAATGTTGTCAGCAGGGAATGAGAAACTAAGCAGGAACTCATACCCCTGGTGATTCTCAGGAGTAATGGTGAGAACCAAGCTGAGCCTTTCAAGACAAAAATGTGATGCATTGGGTAGAGGTTGTGTAAGGGAGGTCACCTGAAGAGCAAGGCAGTGCAAGAGCTGCCTGGATGACCAGCCTCTAGAAGTGTCTCCCCAGACCAGTACACTGGAGAGCAAACTTATCTGAATACAACACCCCAGATTGTGTCACGCTTTACAATTGAGAATTGAGAGGAACTAGTAACTAAAAAATTTGTATGCATAAAATTAGGGATGACTATTCCTATGAATCAAAAATCTATATCCTTACAATAGGTAGGACATAATTCCTAAAGAATCAGAAGCCACAATTACAACAGAGATATAGATTAGTTTGCCAAGGCAACAGAGGTGTTTTAGGCTTAACAACATAGGGAAAGAAATTATCCAAGATACAGTTTACATATCCAGGCGTTGCTAGTTCTAAAAGAGAGTCTTGTCATTGCTGAAGCTAAGAAGCATCTTGGGGCTTTAGTTAGTCTGTGGAGCATGGGGTATCTTCTTTCCAATGTACTGTAAGTCACGTGCAGCAAGTACCAAGACAAATAGTTATCTTGCTATTAGCAAGAAAAAGCACAGTGCTGTGCTACTATAAATCTAGCTAAGAGTTAAGAAATTATATATGAAAAATACCTATGTTCCTTCCCTGAAAGGTTTTGCATAGTAATACTTTGTAGAATTGATGTTGATAAAATTCACTGCAATTAGAAAGAAGAAAACGGAACAGCCAAGTCAGCATAGGACTTATACCAATATTACTGACCAGCGAGTTTCCCAGCATCAGTAAAACTTCTATGGAAAATTAATTTCATGCTTGTCTGCTCTGGTAAAACCCCTTACTGAGTTGTTATAAAAAGAGAAAATTGAGATCAGCTGTGGGAATATCAAAAAGGGTTGATGCAGCTAAAAAGAATTGTCATGTTTACATGTTTTATTGCTTTAGGGTCCACACCCGCCTAGAACCCTTAGTGAGGTTGCTTTTCTGCTAACAGAGCTCAAAATTATTGCCCACGTGAGTCTTCACAAAAATTCTGGAAAGATGCATGTATACCCAGAGCAAGTAAAAACAATAATAATAATAATATAATGAAATTATTAACCCATTTAAAGAACAGATGGACAGACCTTCTATGTGAGAAACTAGCCAATCATTGAGAAATCTGCATAATATTTACTGTACAGAGTTCAAACCTCTATTTTCTAATATTTGTGTTTGCTATAATTTGTTTCACAAGACAAAGTCTAGGGTACATTCATCTATGTTAGGGAGATTTGTAGCTTTTCAAATTCTGTAGAAAAAATTCTGAGCAGAAACTAAGCATATTATTTTGTTTATCTTAGGAAGCAATTTGCTTCAAGGTGAAATTTCAAGAGATTCACCTTCCAGGTGATTTCACATTTTTTTATTATTATGCATTTGAAAACAGCTTGGGCATGACATACCATACCTTCTGCTCATCTAAATAAGACTGAGGAACAGATGGCTACTGACCTTTATCTCCAATCACGTTCTGCCTGCCAGCATATTATCTTATTTGTAAAAAATTAATCTTCTTACCTTCCAATATTTCTCAGATGCAAACAGTTGATTCAAGAGCCTATCAGTAATCATCATAAGTATTAACAGCTTGACACACATGCATATAGTCCCATGGATTCCTGTCTAGGAAATCAAATTTCTGGTATTTTTAACAATCAAAAACCACAGTTTTATATCACCCAGTTGGAGATATAAAAGAATAAGCATATTCACAAAACCAGTGTGTTCACCCTAAAAATGCTCTGGTATATTTATCAGACAAATAGGCAAATCATTCAAATATCGGCACTGAAAAACCAATTTTCAAAGGTCTAGGTCATGTAGAAAAATTTAATGGTGGGTAAAAAAAAAAAACGCTATCCTCATTCTAAAGCATGTAATTATTAACCAGAAAAGGAAGGCACTGTATACATGAAAGTCCTTTGTGATATATATTTATTTCCTATTTCTTTAGCAATTCAGGATAGATTTTATGAAAATAACATTGGTGTACTTCACAGGAAATACTTTTAAGAACTTGAAGTTTATGTCTGCATGTCCAGAGGCACACATAGGCCTAGGGCGGAGTCAAGGCAAAGATAACTATATGCTTACTCGGTGGGTTACAAATTCTTTTATTACAAATGTATTTTCTCATTTCATCTTCACCTCTTAAGTGGGAGATATTATATTCTGGTAGGTAGCAATTTATAAAACAAAGATATATTCAAAATTTTGTAGCAATAATCTATATACTTCAGAAGATATTTTTGTAGAACTAAAATGTCCAAAATTACCCCAAATTGTACTTTGCATATGAAGACCCAAGCATCATGTGGCATCTTCAGAGAGAGTAAAAAATAATAGTATAATACTTGAGGAAAATGACTGTTTCAAAATTGTGTGATTGTTTAACAAATTTTGTCAAGTAAGTTTTGTGGTAGGAAAATAATCTTTCCCAACTTAACAGTGACTGTTAATATAAATGGCCCCTGGGAAAGGACTTAAATTTTTGTTCTCTCTATGCTGGTATATATTTTATAAAACAATTAAGTCAGGCTATAAGACTAATCTCTTTGAAAACAAAAGAATTAGTTTTATCTATACAACTTTTTGCATAGTTGTTTATGATCTTTTAATGATGCTAGCATCATTATTCTGATATTTTCTACTTGAAAAGAAAGCAAATTTACAGGGTGAACATTACTGTGGAAGTTTAATCTCTTATCAATGTGCCTACAGATTCAATTAGTATGACAATTTACAAATAACATAAAAATGTTACTCACTGTATGGGAATCTGTTGGAAGTTTTCTTTTGATCCCAGAAGTAATTAAAATAGTGCAGAAGATAAGGTCAGCATCTAGAACTCGACCTGCGTGAGTTTTCCTGAGAATTGACAACAAACATTCAAATACTCTTTGAAAAATAAAATTATAATTTTTCACCTATCTTGGCTTATCAATAGCTTAAAGCAAAACTCGACAATTTAAGCTGCAATTATAAAAAAAAACCACTAGTATTTCCCTAAAGTATTAATGAAAAATGAATACTAACTCATTATTAAAAGTGTACAATGGTACAGTCAAGATAATTATTATTTTTATAAGTAAATTTTGTTTAACTGTATTTTTAAAAATCCAAAAGGAATGGGTCTTAAGAAATGATGCAACACATCTATTTAATATCACATGTTTAATGTCTTAAAATACAAAATGCAAATGCATATAAATAATATATCATAAATGATTATTTTATTTTAAAACTGTGATATATAATTTACACTAAACCATTTTAAAGAGATATAATTTATAGGTGATAATAACTAATATAAAACTCAGTTGTTGATAATCAGTGATGATAAATGAAAGACATTATTGAGGATGTACAAAGACAAATAGTAATAAAAACAGGCATTGTAAAATCAATGAATTTTAGCCCTAGAGTTTTGAGACTTCTCAAATTTCCTGCATCAAGATATATCTAAAAGTCTGACATGTACTCCAGCAAATCCAAAGGAGCTGAGGCATTAGTTCCAAATTTCTTTCAAGTTACACATTTTGTTTTTAAATCTGATAATATATTTATCTTACTATCATTACTCAGGTAATGTGTCTTTCCCAAAATCTTTGAGTAAAAATGTGCTCCAGAAAGTGTGCCCCTATTAATACTGTGGATTTGTTTAAACTCTGATAGTCACAGCACCCCAAAGTCCTGGTATATGGATATCCCTGAATAAAATCATAGATTTGGTCCTATCTCCACCTAGACCCAGCCAGGTTAAGATGAACCTGACCAAGGTCAGCAGCTACACAACGGTAGCTGTAAGGCAAGAACTCTGCTTCTTGACTCCCCGTCTATTTCTTTTATATCAATTTCTTTGTCCCAACCAATTGGTATCTGTGTCTACAATTCAGGAACTATGAATTCTACTTCAGGTTTTACATGGAAACTTATTATATCACAGCTTTCTATTAAATAACTCCAGATATTATGTAAGTTAAAATTAATCCCATCAATATCCTTCTGATAAAGAACAAAAAAATGCATAAGCAGGGAAATCATATTTATCCTAAACAGTTAACTAGTGCCTTAAAACTGCTGGGACCGTTCTGAATCTAAAAAATAAACAATAGGAAAGGGAGAGAATATATACTACAATAATTGGGAGGAAAGAAGAAAATCTTTAGTAAAGAAAATACAAACTATCATTCAGTGAAACTTTATCCCATTCCAAGACACTCTGATAAATCTTTTATAAGGATTAATTTCCTTGGTTCTCACCCTGACTCTATGAGGTCATTATTATTAACATCCCCATTTTTGCAAGTGGGAAGAATTGAGACTGTGAAGATTTAAATAAAAGCATGTACAAGTTAAGAATTAGAAAGTGGTAGATACAAGATCTGAATTCAGGACTGCAGAGAGTGTACTATTAATCACCATGCTCTATTTCTTGCAAAACAAAGCTGGTTGCTAAAAACATAAATATGACCCCATTATATACCATGAGTGAGTCGTTTACCAACTAGAAATTATGGAAGGTTCAGAACCATTGCCACTGGCCATCACAAGGTGGTCGGCATGAAAACTCAGATACTTGGGAGACTGAGAAGAGGAAGGGAAAAAAAGAAAGGCAGACACAGGATGAGAGAAGTGAGAGAGATAGACTGAAACAGTGGCAGGCCTAGAAGCAGCAGAGATGGTAGGTAAACATTCACAAGTCTCGGAGAGAGTGAGCATGGAGGGGAGGTTAGAAGCAGCTTGAGGCCATGAGCAACAGACCCTGCAGCAAGAGAAACAGGGAGAGAAAATTCAGAAATAGACAAATATTTCTGCAGGGAAGTGATCCATGATAGGGAGGCAGGGAACATGTAGATTTCTGAGCAGTAGGATGAGGGGAGGGAGGAAGCATAGAGGTAACACTGCACCTCATTCACATAAAAGCAATAGTAATGCTTGGAACTGTGGTTCCAGAGCCTGCAGGGTGGCAGGTGTGAGTTGTATCCTACCAGAAGACATACTGGAAAAAGCATAGAAAATTGACCCCCACAAAATGCATGAATTTGTGATTTCAATTAGAATGACTTGTAATTTTATAATTAGAAATCTCCCTAAAAAATCTAGATTTACAGTGGCTTTTTTTTTTAATCATAATTTTGGGCAACCCCAGGCCTCTTTAGCTTCCTCAAATACACACTATTCCTAGGTCAACACCAATGCCAGTGTAATCTTCTAAATATATATAATCTTTGTCACCCTTATACCTGAAATCTTTGAAAATCCAAATTCTAGTGAGATGCAAGAAACCTTTAGTGGCCTGGCACCACTGACTTCTCTACTGTTACTTCTGTCTACTTTTCCGTATGCATCTCCACAAAAAGGAATCACTTATAGAGCCTTGAAAACACAGTGCACTTGCTGCCTGCACACTTTTACGCAGGATGCTCCTCCCGTCTTGAACACTTTTGGCCGAACTAACTACTTCACATCCTTCAAGCTCAGAAATCACCTTCCTCAGGAATCCCTCCATTATCCAGGTGTTGCGCTTTTCTATGTCATGGCGCTCACATCACCTACAATTATCACCTGTCTGATCATTTTGTCCAAATCTTTATCTCCAACCCAAATTACTTATTTGTTTACCACTGATGTCCTAGATCCATATTTGTAACTTCTATGTTCATAGTTCCAACTTGTCTACTTGAACGTGCCTTGGCCATATACAAGCCTGAACTCCTCGGGTCCCCAAGTATCTCCTCAGGAGCTGAACCAGCTCCTCCCCAGCTATTCCCTATTCTAATAAATGTCTCAGATGCTCAAGTGAGAAAAACTGGGGGGTCATCCTTGATGCCTTCCATGGCAACCATGAAAATGCACTCAGAACACCAACTACAGGTGATGTTACAGGGCTACAGGTGATGCACTTTGAAATCCATCCCCACGTTTGTACTGAGCCCATGATTCCCAAGAGCCAATGATGGTGTGCGTCAGGGGTGCCATGGTAGAACATTCCTGGAGACAAGAGACTCTTCAGATGGCCACCTTTAGCTTGAGTACTCCCCAACAACTTTGCAGAAACGTTGCTAGGCTATTGGGTAATCTAAGACACCTCCACCTAACTTTCTCCTTCACTTGTGGTCAGATTGCATCAAGATCTGCTGGCTCTCCCAATCTTATCCAGCTCCATCCCTATCTTCTCTTACATAGGTACTTCCTCTAACAAAATTCTTTCAGATTCAATCCCATGCTTGCTACTGCTCTTGGAATATCTGGCCTAATGCACTATCTTCTCCCTCTTCTCTAAGTCTAATTTATCATTTTTCCTAAACATGCCCTGAATTTATTCTCATTGCCATTAATATGTTAGACCAGGCCAGTAGCAGGTTTTGTCTAGTTTTTCTTTTTTTAATGTAACAGCTTTTTTGAGATATAATTAACATACAATACTAATCATTCATTTAAAGTGTACAATTCAATGATTTTTTTAGTATATTCACAGGACTGTGCTACTATCACCACAATCAATTTTAGAACATTTTCTTCATCCCCAAAAGAAACCCTGTATTTGGTGAGCAGTCACTCCCCATTTCCTCCTAATACACTCAGCCCCAGGCAACCCCTAATCTACTTTCTATTTCCATAGATTTGCCTATTCTGGACATTTCATATAAATGGAATCATATGATATGTGGTCTTTTGTGATTAATTAATTACTTTCACATTGCATGATGTTTTCAGGGATCACATATCTTGTAGCACGAATACTACTATAATACTCTTTTTTTTTAATGCTGAACAATTTTTCATTATATAGATATGGCACATTTTATTTACCCATCCATAAATTGCTGGAAATTTGGGTTAGTTCCATTTGAGAGCTATTATGAATAATGCTGCTATGAATATTCACATTTAAATTGTTATGTAGACATATCTTTTCATTTCTCTTGAATGTATACCTAGATGTTGAATTGGTATGTCACATGGCAACTCTTTGCTTAAGCTTTTGAGAAAATGTTTTCTGTAATGGCTGCACAATATTACATTTGTACCAGCAGTGTTAACGGTTCCAATTTCCCCGTATACTCACCAACAGTTATGATTGCAGGTCTTTTTTACTGTATCCTTGTGGATATAAGCTGGTATCTCATGATTTTGATTTGCATTTTCTTGGTGGATAATGACATTGAGCATTTTTTCATGTGCTTGTTGGCTAATTGTGTATCTTCTTTGGAGAAATGTCTAATGACAAGACCCTTTCCCATTTTTAATAGGGTTTTTGTCTTTATATTATTTATTTATCAGTTTCCTAGATATGTCACTTATCAGATATATGATTTGCAATATTTTCATTCTGTTGACTGTCTTTTCATTTTCTTGGTGGGGTCTTTTTATTTTAAATAAATTTATTTATTTTATTTATGTATTTTTGGCTGTGTTGGGTCTTTGTTGCTGTTTGCGAGCTTTCTCTAGTTGCGGCGAGTGGGGTCTACTCTTCATTGAGGTGCGTGGACTTCTCATTGCAGTGGCTTCTTTTGTTGTGGAACACGGGCTCTAGGTGCACGGGCTTCAGTAGTTGTGGCATGTGGGCTCAGTAGTTGTGGCTTGCAGGCTTTAGAGCGCAGGCTCAGCAGTTGTGGTGCACGGGCTTAGTTACTCTGTGGCATGTGGGATCTTCCCGGACCGGGGCTCAAACTCCTGTCCCCTGCATTGGCAGGAAGATTCTTAACCACTGCGCCACCAGGGAGGCCCTTGGTGGGGACTTTTGTGGCACAAAAGTTTTAAATTTTGATAAAGTCCAATTTAGCTATCTTTATCTTTGTTGTTTGTGTTTTTGTCGCCATATTAAGAAACTACAGCTAATCCAAAGTTAAAAAGATTTAAACCTATGTTTCCTTCTAAGAGTTTTAGCTCTTACATTTAGTTCTTATTTTAAGTTAATTTTGTATATGGTGTTAGGAAGGTAACCAGCTTCATTCATCTGCATGTGAATATCCAGTAGCCTTGGCACCATTTGTTGAAAGGCCCCAATGATTTGTCTTGGCATCTTTGTCAAAAATCAATAGATCATAAATGTGATGGTTTATTTTGGGGCTTTCCATACTATTCTATTAATTTACATGTCCATCCTTATGCTAGTTCCACACTGTCTTGATTACTGTAGGGTATTAAGTTTTGAAATCAGAAAATGTCAGTTCTCCAAATCAGTTCTTTAAAAATGAAGGGTTTTTCTTGATTATTCTGTGTCCCTTGAATTTCTATATGAATTTTAGTATCAGCTTCAATTTATGCAAAGTAACTAGGTCAGATTTTAATAAGGACTGTATTGAACCTGTAAATTAATTTGAGAGGTTCTGCCATCTTAATTATACTATACTAAGTCTCCCAATCTGTAAATATGTGAGGTTTTTCCATTTATTTAGGCCTTTTTGAATTTCTTTCAGCAGTATTTTATAGTTTTTAGGATAGTTTACACTTTTTTTTTTTTTTTTTTTTTTTTGTGGTATGCGGGCCTCTCACTGTTGTGGCCTCTCCCGTTGCGGAGCACAGGCTCCGGATGCGCAGGCTCAGCAGCCATGGCTCACGGGCCCAGCCGCTCCGCGGCATATGGGATCCTCCCAGACCGGGGCACGAACCCGTATCCCCTGCATCGGCAGGCGGACTCTCAACCACTGCGCCACCAGGGAGGCCCTAGTTTACACTTTTTTAGTTAAATTTACTCCTAAGTATATTTTTGATGCTGCTGTTAATGGAATTGTTTTCTTAATTTCATTTTGAATTGCCCATTCCAAGGCATAGAAATACACTTAATTTTTGTATAATGATCTTATATCCTCTAATCTTGCTGAACTCATTTATTAGTTCTAATAAATTTTTAGTAGATTTGTCCTAGATTTGCTGCAATAGCCTTTAATTTTGTCTACACTTGGGCTTCTGTCCAATCCATTATTTAGTGTATCCAGAGATCTTTTAAAATGTGTATCTGAACTTATCGTCCCCCATTTAGAAGTCCTCAGTCGCTCTCCACTGACCTTAGGATAAAATCAGAATTTCTCAATATGATGTACCAGGTTTGGATTCTGTTCATAGCTTTTATGCCCTAGCTTCTCTCTATCTTCTGGGCTTACCTGTCTTACTCAATGCACTGGCCATACTGATTTTGTTTCAGAAGCACAAACATACCACACTCTCTCTTCCCCCTAGGACTTCCCTCTATCTAGAACACTGTTTTTTTTTTCTTCCTCTTCACCTGCTATATTCTCCTGTTTTTCACTCTGCTGAAATATCGTTTTCACTAACCATCTATTAACCTTGAAAATAAGAAATCCTGTTACTATCACATCACAAATCACTTACTAAAGAAAGACCTTATTCTTCCTAATTTTTCTTTGTGTGAGTATCTGTCTTCCATGGAAAAATTTTAGCTCCATTGATCAATATTATTCTACTTTTATCATCAAATTATTCAACATATACAGTAGATATATGGGTGAATAAGACATTTGTAGGCTTTACACTCACAGAGTTTATTACTTCAATATGTAAACAATTTAAGCAATCGAAAAATGATTGCAGAATTTAATTAAACTTACAGAGAAAAGGTTACTACAAGTTATTAGAATTGAAAACAAACTTTTTCTCTATTTGCTTCACTGCTATATATTAATGGATATTAATATCCATTAACTGCACTAAAGACAGTCTTGTCATATAGCAGGAGAGCAATAAATATTTATCGATTAAATAACATGGAACTCAGAAAGGAGCAAAAAACTGAGAAGGAGACTAAGGAGATATTATGAGAAAAAACAACAGGGAAAACTAAAGAGAGGAGAAGAGAAAAACCCTATTAGGGAATGTGCCATTTAGACTGAGAACTGAATGCCATTTAAAAAGTAAAGGATAAGTTGGGAGCTTGAGATTAACATACACACTACTATATTTAAAATAGATAAACAACAAGGGCCTACTGTATAGCAAAGGGAACTTTGCTCACTATTCTGTAATAACCTAAATGGGAAAAGAATTTGAAAAAGAATAGATACAAGTATATGTATAACTGAATCACTTTGCTGTACACCTGAAACTAATACAACATTGTAAATCAACTATAGTCAGTATAAAATAAAACTTTTTAAAGAATTTAAAAATATTAAAAGTGAAGGAAAGAGCATTCTAACCAAAGAAAGTAGCCATTTGCAAAATTGCTGGTAGATGATGGATAGAGAGATGGATGGATGGATACAAAGGCAGAAGGATAGATAATAGATAAATATTCTCTGCCTTTATCAGGAATGACTCACAAATGACTGGTATTGAATTTCTGAATTTGGAGAAGGGCTTTAGAAACTACATAAGCAAAGTTAGACTTGTAGAGGATACCACTGTGCTCCTACCCCATCCCCATAGTTAAATGTAAAATGAGGTGTATTAACCAAATTGATCTTTTTCTCCTCTGGCCTATAGTCCAACAGTGATTCTCAGTGTCAGGTCTAGCCCACACCCACCCACTCCTTGGGGATTCCATGTCCTGAACCAGCTGTCATTTGCCCATATGAGGTCACTACATGGGTCCTCTGCTAAAGTGACCTACCTATTCCCCAGGTAATATCTAATCATGTCTTTTTTGACCTCAGCCACGTTCTAACTCACCACATCCTTTGGACACTGTATATAAGCACCACCTGGGAGCCTGTTAAAAATGCAGATTCCCAGTATTTGCATTTTAAGAGAATTTCTCAGATGATGTGTATGCACATTCAAGTTCAAGAAGCATTGTTTTAACTAGTCTACTCCTCCAAATTCTTTCGCTTGCTTTCAGTATCCTAATTCTTTCCACTGGCACATTTACGCAACTACCAAAGTGACTCATATGGAATCTTTCTGAGTTTTGGCTTTCTAATGGATAATTTCTCTTTTCCTTTCATTAAAAAAAAATGGTTGGTAAGGCTTGGGGAAGAGGAAGGAATTAATTCTAGGGTGTTGCTACAGCAAAAAAAGCCCACTGTTTTGATGAAAGCTTAGACAACCTATGTTGGTCTGGTTAGCAGTATGATCCATACCTACAGCAAATGAAGAATGATCTTGATAAAATTCAAAGGAGGTGGGGCCGGTATAAAGCCTTCTTAATCTCTGTAATAGAACCAATTTAAATACTACTTCAAGGCCTTTGGTCCATTCTAAGTTCATACAATTGCTAAGAGGATCATCCTTTATTAGAGCAGAACCTTCAAGTATCTATCCATCACATCACCACTGTATTTGCCATCCAGCCTTCCCTTAGAAAGAAGGTATTTGATAGAATTGTGGGATTCTAGATAATCTCTCTACTAAAAGCATCTTCTGTTGGTAAGTTTTATATATTTATTTATTTTTTAAATTAAATTTTATTTTTTTATACAGCAGATTCTTATTAGTTATGAATTTTATAAACATCAGTGTATACATGTCAATCACAATCGCCCAATTCAGCACACCACCACCACCACCCGCCGCCCCGGCTTTCCCCACTTGGTGTCCATACGTTTGTTCTCTACATCTGTGTCTCAATTTCTGCCCTTCAAACTGGTTCATCTGCACCATTTTTCTAGGTTCCACCTATATGCATTAATAAAGGATATTTGTTTTTCTCTTTCTGACTTACTTCACTCTGTATGACAGTCTCTAGATCTATCCACGTCTCAAGAAATGACCCAATTTCGTTCCTTTTTATGGCTGAGTAATATTCCATTGTATATATGTACCACATCTTCTTTATCCATTCATCTGTCTGTGGGCATTTAGGTTGCTTCCATGACATGGCTATTGTAAAGAGTGCTGTGATGAACACTGGGGTGCATGTGTTTTTTTGAATTATGGGTTTCTCTGGGTATATGGCCAGTAGTGGGATTGCTGGATCATATGATAATTCTATTTTCAGTTTTTTAAGGAACCTCCATACTGTTCTCCATACTGACTGTATCAATTTACATTCCCAGCAACAGTGCAAGAGGGTTCCCTTTATCCACACCCTCTCCAGCATTTGTTGTTTGCAGATTTTCTGATGATGCCCATTCTAACTGGTGTGAGGTGGTACCTCATTGTAGTATTGATTTGCATTTCTCTAATAATTAGTGATGTTGAGCAGCTTTTCATGTGCTTCTTGGCCATCTGTATGTCTTCTTTGGAGAAATGTCTATTTAGGTCTTCTGCCCATTTTTGGATTGGGTTATTGTTTTTTTAATATTGAGCTGCATGAGCTGTTTATATATTTTGGAGATTAATCCTTTGTTCGTTGATCCATTTGCAAATATTTTCTCCCATTCTGAGGGTTGTCTTTTCATCTTGTTTAAGATATCCTTTGCTATGCAAAAGCTTTGAAGTTTCATAAGGTCCCATTTGTTTATTTTTGTTTTTATTTCCATTACTCTAGGAGGTGGATCAAAAAAGATCTGGCTGTGATTTATGTCAAAGAGTGTTCTTCCTATGTTTTCCTCTAAGACTTTTATAGTGTCTGGTCTTACATTTAGGCCTCTAATCCATTTGAGTTTATTTTTGTGTATGGTGTTAAAGACTGTTCTAATTTCATTCTTTTACATGTAGCTGTCCAGTTTTCCCAGCACCACTTCTTGAAGAGGCTCTTTTCTCCATTGTATATCCTTGCCTCCTTTGTCATAGATTAGTTGACCATAGGTGCGTGGGTTTATCTCTGGGCTTTCTATCATGTTCCATTGATCTATGTTTCTGTTTTTGTGCCAGTACCATATTGTCTTGATTACTGTAGCTTTGTAGTATAGTCTGAAATCAGGGAGTCTGATTCCTCCAGCTCTGTTATTTTCCCTCAAGACTGCTTTGGCTATTTGGGGTCTTTTGTGTCACCCTACAAATTTTAAGATTTTTTGTTCTTGTTCTGTAAAAAAAATGCCATTGGTAATTTGATAGGGATTGCATTGACTCTGTAGATTGCTTTGGGTAGTATAGTCATTTTCACAGCATTGATTCTTCTAATCCAAGAACATGGTATATCTCTCCATCTGTTGGTATCATCTTTAATTTCTTTCATCAGTGTCTTATACTTTTCTGCATAAAGGTCTTTTGTCTCCCTAGGTAGGTTTATTCCTAGGTATTTTATTCTTTTTGTTGCAGTGGTGAATGGGATTGTTTCCTTAAATTCTCTTTCTGATCTTTCATTGTTAGTGTATAGGAATGCAAGAGATTTCTGTGCATTAATTTTGTATCCTGCAACTTTACCAAATTAATTGATTACCTCTAGTAGTTTTCTGGTGGAATCTTTAGGGTTTTCTGTGTATAGTGTCATGTCATCTGCAAACAGTGACAGTTTTACTTCTTCTTTTCTAATTTGTATTTCCTTTTCTTCTCTGATTGCCATGGCTAGGACTTCCAAAACTATGTTGAATAATAGTGGTGAGAGTGGACATCCTTGTCTTGTTCTTGATCTTAGAAGAAATGCTTTCAGTTTTTCACCATTGAGAATGACGTTTGCTGTGGGTTTATCATATATGGCCTTTATTATGTTGAGGTAGGTTCCCTCTTTGCCCACTTTCTGGAGAGATTTTATCATAAATGGGTGTTGAATTTTGTCAAAAGCTTTTTCTGCCTCTCTTGAGATGATCATATGGTTTTTATCCTTCAATTTGTTAAGATGGTGTATCACATTGATTGATTTGCGTATATTGAAGAATCCTTGCATCCCTGGGATAAATCACACTTGATCATGCTGTATGATCTTTTTTGTTTGTTTGTTTGTTTGTTTTTTGTGGTATGCGGGCCTCTCACCACCGTGGCCTCTCCCATCTCAGAACACAGGCTCTGGATGAGCAGGCCCAGCAGCCATGGTCCATGGGCCCAGCTGCTCCGCGGCACGCGGGATCCTCCTGGACTGGGGCACAAACCCGCGCCCCTTGCATCGGCAGGTGGACTCTCAACCACTGTGCCACCAGGGAAGCCCTGTATGATCCTTTTAATGTGTTGTTGGATTCTGTTTGCTAGTATTTTGTTGAGGATTTTTGCATCTATATTCATCAGTGATATTGGTTTGTACTTTCTTTTTTTGTAGTACCTTTGTCTGGTTTTGGTATCAGTGTAATGGTGGCCTCAAAGGATGAGTTTAGGAGTGTTTCTTCATCCACAATTTTTTGGAAGAGTTTGAGAAGGATGGGTGTTAACTCTTCTCTAAATGTTTTATAGAAATCACCTGTGAAGCTATCTGGTCCTGGACTTTTTTTTTTGCTGGAAGATTTTTAATCACAGTTTCAATTTCATTAATTGTGATTGCTCTGTTCATACTTTCTATTTCTGCCTGGTTCAGTCTGGAAGGTTATACCCTTCTAAGAATTTGTCCATTTCTTCCAGGTTGTCCATTTTATTGGCATACAGTTGCTTGTAGTCGTCTCTTAGGATGCTTTGTATTTCTGTGGTGTCTGTTGTAACTTCTCCTTTTTCATTTCTAATTTTATTGATTTGTGTCCTCTACCTCTTTTTCTTGATGAATCTGGCTAATAGTTTATCAATTTTCTTTATCTTCTCAAAGAACCAGCTTTTAGTTTTATTGACTTTTGCTATTGTTTTCTTTGTTTCTATTTCGTTTATTTCTGCTCTGATCTATATGATTTCTTTCCTTCTGCTAATTGTGGGTTTTCTTTGTTCTTCTTTCTCTAGTTCCTTTAGGTGTAACATTAGATTTTTTATTTGAGATTTCTTGTTTCTTGAGGTAGGCTTGTATAGCTATAAGCTTCCCTCTTTGAATGGCTTTTGCTGCATCTGATAGGTTTTGGAGCATAGTGTTTTCATTGTCATTTGTCTCTACGTATTTTCTGATTTCCTCTTTGATTTCTTCAGTGATCTCTTGGTTATTTAGTTACGTATTATTTAGCTTCCATGTGTTTGTGTTTTTTACGTTTTTCCCCTGTAATTGATTCCTAATCTCATAGTGCTGTGGTCAGAAAAGATGCTTGATATGATTTCAATTTTCTTAAATTTACTGAGGCTTGATTTGTGACCCAAGTTGTGATCTATCCTGGAGAATGTTTTGTGCACACTTGAGAAGAAAGTGTAATCTGCTGTTTTTGGATGGAATGTCCTATAAATATCAATTAAATTTATCTGGTCTATTGTGTTATTTAAAGCTTCTGTTTCCTTATTTATTTTTATTTTGGATGATCTGTCCATTGATGTAAGTGAGGTGTTAAAGTCCCCCACTATTGTTGTGTTACTCTCGATTTCCTGTTTTATAGCTGTTAGCAGTTGCCTTATGTATTGAGGTGCTCCTATGTTGGGTGCATATATATTTATAATTGTTATATCTTCTTCTTGTATTGAACCCTTGATCATTACATAGTGTCCTTCCTTGTCTCTTGTAACATTCTTTATTTTAAAGTCTATTTTATCTGATATGAGAATTGCTACTCCAGCTTTCTTTTGTTTTCCATGTTCATGGAATACCTTTTTCTATCCCCTCACTTTCAGTCTGTATGTGCCCCTAGGTCTGAAGTGGGTGTCTTGTAAACATCATCTATATGGGTCTTGTTTTTGTATTCATTCAGCAAGCCTGTGTGTTTTGGTTGGAGTATTTAATCAATTCACATTTAAGGTAATTATCGATATGTATGTTCCTATGACCATTTTCTTAATTGTTTTGTTTTTGTTTTTGTAGGTCATTTTCTTCTCTCGTGTTTCCCACTTAGAGAAGTTCCTTTAGCATTTGGTGTACAGCTGGTTTTGTGGTGCTGAATTCTCTTAGCTTTTGCTTGTCTGTAAAGCTTTTGATTTGTCCATCGAATCTCAATGAGACCCTTGCCAGGTAGAATAATCTTGGTTGTAGGTTCTTCCTTTTCATCACTTTAAGTATACCATGCCACTCCCTTCTGGCTTATAGAGTTTCTGCTGAGAAATCAGCTGTTAGCCTTATAGGAGTTCCCTTATATGTTATTTGTCATGTTTCCCTTGCTGCTTTCAATAATTTTTCTTTGTCTTTAGTTTTTGCCAGTTTGATTTCTATGTGTCTTGGCATGTTTCTCCTTAGGTTTATCCTGTATGGTACTCTCTGCGCTTCCTGGGCTTGGGTGGCTATTTCCTTTCCCATGTTAGGGAAGTTTTCCACTATAATCTCTTCAAATATTTTCTCTGGTCCTTTCTCCCTCTGTTCTCCTTCTGGGACCCCTATAATGTGAATGTTGTTGCATTTAATGTTGTCCCAGAGGTCTCTTAGGCTGTCTTCATTTCTTTTCATTCTTTTTTCTTAATTCTGTTCCACAGCAGTGAATTCCACCATTCTGTCTTCCAGGTCATTTATCTGTTCTTCTGCCTCAGTTATTCTGCTATCGATTCCTACTAATGTAATTTTCATTTCAGTTATTGTATTGTTCATCTCTGTTTGTTTGTTCTTTAATTCTTCTAGGTCTTTGTTAAACATTTCTTGCACCTTCTCGATCTTTGCCTCCATTCTTTTTCCGAGGTCCTGGATCATCTTCACTATCATTGTTCTGAATTCTTTTACTGGAAGGTTGCCTATCTCCACTTCATTTAGTTGTTTTTCTGGGGTTTTATCTTGTTCATTCATCTGGTACACAGCCCTCTGCCTTTTCATCTTGTCTATCTTTCTGTGAGTGTGGTTTTTGTTCCACAGGCTGCAGGACTGTCATTCTTCTTGCTTCTGCTGCCTGCCGTCTGATGGATGAGGCTATCTAAGAGGCTTGTGCAAGGTTCCTGATGGGAGGGACTGGTGGTGGGTAGAGCTGACTGTTGCTCTGGTGGGCAGAGCTCAGTAAAACTTTAATCCATTTGTCTGCTGATGGGTGGGGCTGGGTACCCTCTCTGTTGCTTCTTTGTCCTGAGGCAACCCAACACTGGAGTTTACCTGGGGTTTTTGATGTGGCTAATGGCAGACTCTGGGTGGGCTCATGCCAAGGAGTACTTTCCAGAACTTCTGCTGCCAGTGTCCTTGTCCCCGCAGTGAGCCACAGCTGCCCCCTACCTCTGCAGGAGACCCTCCAACACTAGCAGGTAGGTCTGGTTCAGTCTCCTCTGGGGTCACTGCTCCTTCCCCTGGGTCCCAATGCACACACTACTTTGTGTGTGCCCTCCAAGAGTGGAGTCTCTGTTTCTCCCAGTCCTGTTGAAGTCCTGCAATCAAATCCCATTAGGCTTCAAAATCTGATTCTCTAGGAATTCCTCCTCCCTTTGCCAGACCCCCAGGTTGGGAAGCCTGTCATGGGACTCAGAACCTTCACTCCAGTGGGTGGATTTCTGTGGTATAAGTGTTCTCCAGTCTGTTAGTCACCCACCCAGCAGTTATGGGATTTGATTTTACTGTGATTACCCACCTCCTACCATCTCATTGTGGCTTCTCCTTTGTCTTTGGATGTGGAGTATAATTTTTGGTGAGTTCCAGTGTCTTCCTGTTGATGATTGTCCAGCAGCTAGGTGTGATTCTGGTGTTCTCGCAAGAGGGAGTGAGAGCAAGTCCTTCTACTCCACCATCCTGGTTCCAATCCAGCTTTTGGTCTAGGACTATTCAAGGATTTCTCAGCCTGCGGGTGCAGTGCCGGGGAAGAGCGTGGCCAACACTAACTATGTCGTGGTGCGGAGCCCAGAGCCAGGCAGGGAACACACTCAAGACCTGCACCCGGGAGTGACCTCTGCTGTCAGTAAGTTTTAAATGCCACGAGAAATACCCATAACCTGCTATGAACATAAATCCTTATAGTAAAGAGTCAGGCCAGCAAGAACTGGTATCAGTACCTGCCATTGTAGCCTCCTGGGCTCATCCATCAAACTAGGAGCCCTTAACGATTCAGGGGCCATTTAGCAAAAGGAAAGGTCAGATGACAGAGACTTGATTCATTTCTCCATCACACATTATCTCTGAACACTGTGAACTCAAGCACAACCCTGGTGCAAAGCTGAAAAAGAGAAGACAGGAAAGATTTTAGAAGCTCCGTTTTTGCAAAATGTTATTTAGCCACCTCCCAATTCCTTCCTTTTGACCTTACCACCACATACATAATAAAGTGGGAGAAAGTAATTGTTTTTGGATATTTGTCTTACTCAGGGGCTTTTTCCTGTCTTTTAATTTCCATAGTTTACACCACCAAAGAGTCATAGCCAGAATCCTCATCACTTCAGGTGATAAATCCAAAGTCCTAAGTTGCATAGATGGTATTATATGTACCAGCTTGTGAGGGCACACATCTTTTGCCTTCCCCAGTCACATCCTTGCTCATAGCACACCAAAGCTGGTCCTATGTAGCCCTTGATGGGGAACTTTATATGTGGAAAATCATCTTTATAATCAGTATGCTTAATTTTTCTTAAAATTATAAATACAATTTTTTCCTCAAGTCCCCTAAACTCAGATTACAAATATTCCCATTTTACTCATAAATCTAGTAATTTGGAAATTTAAATTAAAAATACTCATTTTTACTTTATCTTTGATTAGTTTATAAAGCTGACAGTTTTGTGTTCCCTAAACATTTGTAACCAATATCATATTTAGTTGATTGAATTCCTTTAAATAATTTAATGTTAATCATAATTTTCCTAAGCAATTCAAACACCTACAGCTTAAATCATGG
This sequence comes from Hyperoodon ampullatus, assembly GCF_949752795.1. Classification (NCBI taxonomy): domain Eukaryota; kingdom Metazoa; phylum Chordata; class Mammalia; order Artiodactyla; family Ziphiidae; genus Hyperoodon; species Hyperoodon ampullatus. The sequence goes on along the minus strand of NC_136918.1, from coordinate 25,048,694 downwards.
TTTTCCTACGGATGACAAACACCTTAAGAAGAAGAAAAAAAATCAATGCAGATTATGAAATGTTTACAAAAATTATTAATATAGTTGTAGTTGAATCAAATTAGGTCGGGCTTATTTATTCATCATCTCTATACTGACTTTCATACTTTTACTGGGTTTGTTAAGTCACTTAATACTCACGGAGAGAAGAACTAACAGTATCAATTTCAACCTAGTCTAATCAGCAGAAAATTTAAGACTAGGATACATTTAAAATTTTTAGTTATAAATCAGAGAGCTGTAACTGAGTCCCAGAACACTTTCCAGGATAATTTGAGTAGAACTGGCATATGAGGGCTAGCATCCTTATAACTGGTTTATCCAAGTCCATTTTTGTTTGTTTGTTTATTTTTCCTCCAAATAACGCATCATACCTCCCCTGGATGTTCTTAGGCTTTTATCTTACATAATTATTAGTGTGCCTTTAATGATAATTTTTACAACTTTATCCTTCAACCTCTATCACCACTTAATGTGACTTATTTTCACTTCCCAAGCCTTTGGTACTACAAACTTGTGTTACAACACTTTACATCTGGTAGGGACCACAGCTGCCCATCAACCATCCATTACACCCATCCTCATTTCTAATAGAGCCTGATTTCCTTCAGGAATTCATTCCACATAATCAGAGGAATCTGCCCCATCCTTAGATTCAAGGATGTTTCCTAATGAATCCAAGTCAAGCAGAGCAAAAACACCTAGAGGCTCTTGCTGGTCACTTGGAAGCAAGCATGGGACTAACACGGTTCCAGGCAGATTGAAGAGCAGGAATGACTCTTATTTTCTGCTGGGAGCCATCTTGTGCTCACTTAGGATCAGGAGAGAGCCAGCCTTGTAGGGAGGCCAACACTGTGCATGGCCTAATGACATGGAGGGGAAAGGGGGCCTTGGCGACATGGGTGTTGGAGCTTCCTCTACCTCTGGATGTGAGATAGTATTTTTTTTTTTTTTTTTGATAATGAGTTGCAATGGAAAGCTATGGAATTTTGCAAAGAAATTTTAACTTCAGGTATTTAGCAAAACTTGAATGTAGCATCACACAGTTCAAGTTGCTTAATATAAAGCTTTTCTTGATAATTTATTGGAAATTTGTGGCTGCCTTCCCTTTAAAGTGCCTTATATTATTTGTCCATTTTGAGTCATATTAAGGACTCAGAGCTGTGAAGAATTATTGTTTTCTTTATCATGCTCAAAATGTAACATCATCTCAAGGATCCATTTTAACCGGGCTTCATCATCATTTTAACAATATCCTCCCCACTTAAAAAAAAAAAGTAGCATTTCTCTCTGGAAGCAAGAAGGTCCTGGATCATCCTGAATCTCCTGTCACAAGGAGCTCTAGTTCCTTTTTGTTAAAGTACAGTGTTAGAGACCAAAATCTGAATACAAATGAGTTGTTCAACCTGATTAATGTAGTTTTTTTTTTTTAATTGGCACCTCTTGTAAGCCCATTTAGTGATATGGCTAGCAAATATTTTTAAAGGTGAAAACTTCATATTGACCTTTCTGACATAACCCTTAAAAAACTAAATCCTTTTAAAAACTTTATGCCAAAATACAAATGTTTACAACACGTTTACTTGGATTCTTTTTAACCCCTCGCTCAAATTGTGCACAGAATCCTGTATCTTTTAGAACACTTATCTGTCCTGTGAGACATCAGTGTGTATAGTTACTTTAATAACACATATTCTAAAGTGATTATCTGCAGGCGAAAGTAAAAATAGAAAGTTTATTTAGTAAGAAAGTGCCTTTTAGCTTTAGAAAATATCAAAGAATGGGAAAGAGCCTAGATGCAAGCTTTTTGGCTATGTGAGTTCATCCCAGTTTTCCCGTTTTGTTTGAATATAAAGATCTCCTTGTGGTTAATATTAGGGCTCTGGACCCACAGTTCTCACATTAACTTACTGGTACTCAATCACATCATCTGTATAAGCCCTGAAATTTAGGGGATCCATGATAAACTTCAGGCTCATCTTGCATGTGGAATTGACAATGCGGCATTCTAGTGATGCATCTTGACTGAAATAAATACAATGTTTCCTATGTTCCATAGCAAGCACCAAACAGTAAGGCTGTGTCTCTATATGGCAAGCAAATTTTTAAAGTAGCTTAATATGCTTGAGAACCAGTCATACGTGGGTTCAGATCCCCACTCTGTTAACACTTAGCTGTGTAAGTTTAAGAGACTTAAGTCTCTGGACATCCTTTTTCATGTCTAAGTAAGCAGGGTAATAGTGCTTTGTAGCATGGCTGGAGCGAACCAAAGGTATAGAACAAATGTAAGTTATCTGTCTGAAAATGATAGGAAAAAAATGGATGTTTCTCAAGGGAGCATTTATCATACGGCCATAGCCATACTCTATGGACATTGAGTATGGACACTGGACATTGAGTATGGACACATCCATAGCATATCCAGACATTGTCAAATAAAAAGTATTTTCTTCAAGTTGTACCTGATTTGGATATTGAAAAGAGTGTCAAGGAAGATTAGCACACATGTGTGTATTTGGCATAATGGACGAAAGTAATCTAAAATAATAGTCAAGAATTCATTCTGAATTTTATCAGTATTAAAAGCAAAAAATGAGGAATTCTGAGATGCCCCTTAATATCTGTATTAGTTATCAATTGCTGCATAACAAATTATCCCAACATTCAGTCAGCTTCTATGGGTCATAAATCCAGGTATGATTATTTTACAACTCCAAAACACCACTTGGAATACACATTTAGAATATGGCAAAACTCCATATGTCTCATAAATGTCAGTGTTAATGGCATTGTGTGTCCTTACAAAGTGGATGAACATAAGGAGAGTGAGGGTTTGCACTTGGACTCAGTTTATATTGGACACAGGACACTAAGTAATCATCATGGACCATGGGACCTGCCTCCATGACTACTGTCCTAATGCTCACTGCTCTATACTCCAGACAGCAGACACTCCCCAAGGCTGGGAGGATAGACAGATAGACTGCCTCACTGCCATTGGTATTTCCTAAAAAAGTACCAGTTTCAGGCAAAAGCTCCCTAGGCCGTACACATTCTTCGGCTTACAAAAGTATACTAGAGCAAAAAGTGAATAACTTATTTTTAGGAAGTAACTCTAACAGGAACCTTGTCTTTTTCTTTCCCACTCCTTGTGATATGTACATTACCCTCAGGCTTCAATGTGGAAGAATTTTGTACAACTTAAAAGCTACCCATACATGTCCTCCTTTAATGAAAGAAGGGATAAATTCGAGTAAAAATTTTCACTAAGGAATTCACCGTTGGTATGGATTTAGATATTTTGATAATTTTGCATTCAAAAAATGGATAAATAGATGTCCAAAATCACATAAAGTATAGAAAGTTCTCACTTACAAGTGAACTTACTTGGTGGTAATAGTTCAGATGAAAGAATACAATCTTTTGGAAAAGCTACTCCTCAAAAGCTTCTTTTTATGTTAATTTTTATTTTATATTGAAATTTATTTAAAACGTTGTGTTAGGGCTTCCCGGGTGGCATTGTGGTTAAGAATCTGCCTGCCAATGTAAGGGACACAGGTTTAAGCCCTGGTCTGGGAAGATCCCACATGCCACGGAGCAACTAAGCCTGTCCGCCACAACTACTGAGCCTGAGCTCTAAAGTCCACGAGCCACAACTACTGAGCCCACGTGCCACAACTATTGAAGCCTGCACGCCTAGAGCCCGTGCTCCACAACAAAAGAAGCCACAACAATGAGAAGGTTATGCAACACAATGAAGAGTAGCCTCCGCTCACCACTAGAGAAAGCCTGCACACAGCAACAAAGACCCAACACAGCTAAAAATTTTTTTTAAAAAAGTTAAGTTTAAATAAATAAATAAATAAAATAAAACATTGTGTTAGTTTCAGGTCTACAGCAAAGTGATTCACTTATAGATATACATATATCTATTCTTTTTCAGAGTCTTTTCCCATATAGGTTATTACAGAATATTGAGTAGAGGTCCCTGTGCTATACAATAGGACCTTATTGTTTATATTTTATATACAGCAGTGTGTATATGTTAATCCCAAACTCCTACTTTATCCCTCCCCTGCATCCTTTCCCCTTTGGTAGCCATAAGTTTTTTTCTATGTCTGTGAGTCTGTTTCTGTTTTGTAAATAAGTTTGTTTGTATCATTTTTTAAGATTCCACATATAAGTGATATCATATGATATTTGTCTTTCTCTGACTTACTTCATTTAGTATGATAATCTCTAGGTCCAACCATGTTGCTGCAAATGGCATTATTTCATTCTTTTTACAGCTGAGTAATATTCCAGTGTATATATGTACCACAACTTCTTCACCCATTCTTCTGTCCATGGTCATTTATGTTGCTTCCGTGTCCTGGTTATTGTAAATAGTGCTGCAATGAACATTGGGGTACATGTATCTTTTTGAATTGTGGTTTTCTCAGGGTATATGCCCAGGAGTAGGATTGCTGGATCACATGGTAGCTCTATTTTTAGTTTTTTAAGGAACCTCCATACTGTTTTCCATAGTGACTGTATCAATTTACATTCCCACCAACAGTGCAGGAGGGTTCCCTTTTCTCCACACCCTCTCCAGCATTTACTGTCTATAGACTTTCTGATCATGGCCATTCCGACCTATGTGAGGTGAAACCTCATTGTAGTTCCAATTTGCATTTCCCCAAAGCTTTTTTTGACAAGCCTCGGCTCACCTTGATTTTTACTTATTTCTTTATATCTTCAACATTAAATTAGTTGACTTTTCCTCTTCTGCTTTTCTTTTTTTTAAATGACTTAAGCTTTTTCCTGAGAGAATGTCTTTTTCATTAGATATAAACTCTATCCTTTCCTGCCTGGTTATTGCCTAGCACTGTCCTCAGCACCTCAAGAGCACTGCACTCATTTTGCTGACTAACTATGAGTTTGAATTATTGCACCAGATTTTCTCATCCGTAAATTATTTCTCCGTCATAAGTTGACCAATCCATAAACTGCATCCAGTTGAGTAGGACACCAGAATCTCATCTAGAAAATTACTGTTCAAATTTATGTAGCTTCCAAAATGCCCAATTAATTCTCAAGATCTAATTTACTCCTTGGAAGAATCTATCATATTAAATTTATTTTCCTTCAAATGAAAAGATGATTTTAAAATAAAGGCTGTTGCATACTCAATATCTCTTTGTTCTCCAGATGAGGCACACGAAATGTGACTGTAATTAGCTTAGTATTTTTCTACAGTGTTTTATAGTCTTTAAAGCACTTCCACATTGAAAGGATTTCCACATACAAGACCTGGGAGCCAATCAGACCTAGTATTTTTTCCTTTATGTGACAGTGTAAAAAATGGTGAGGTGGAGAAATAAAGTGATTTTTCTAAGGTCACATCACTAATCAGAGGCAAGGCTGGCATCTGTTCCGATGCTCCTCCCAATGCCCCAGCAGACCTTTCTCCCATCCATATTTTTCTGATTTCAGTATACTCCACATGAGCCCAGGCATGCAGTTTAGTCATAGGCTAATGGCATGTCATTACTTTACAGCTCTCTTTCTATGGCAAGGGAAACGACCTCCATCTACTGCATGTATTTCTTCTACTGCAGCAGCAATGTTCCCAAAGTAAATATGCATTTAAGGATGCCAGGCTGAGCAAGGGATGGAGCTGGTGGGAGGATGGAGAGAACTCTTCCACCTGTTTTAAGGACATTGTTCACTTCCCCTTTTCTCCACCCCATTGCAGACGCCTTAGGGCCTGAGAAAATAAATCAGCAAGGCTCACCAGCAGCCAATATGTTTGTAAATAAGCAAAAGAGGGAAGACATCACCACCCTCCAGAACCACAAGGGTGAAAAGCTAGACAGGAATGGGGAAGCAAAGCTCTGCTCTGTCACAGGCTCATGTCTTTTCTGTGTTCACAACAACTATTAAGGGACAAAGACAGTTCAACAGAACTTAATTTGAATTTGCTTCTTGCAATCACTGTCAGGCCAATATTTCCCAATAAAATTAAAAATAAGTGGCAGAACAAATGTGACAATTACATTCTGAGACTGTAGGGGTAGGGACTATCAGGGAGCTGTTTTTTTAACTAACAATTTGAGTCCTGACATAATAGAATTGGGTTCTGTTTTTTTGGTTGTTACCTTTATGTTTTTTTAATTTATATTTTTAAAAAGTATATTTCTTCTTTTAAATTTTATTGAAGTACAGCTGATTTACAATGTTGTGTTAATTTCTGCTATACAGCAAAGTGATTCAGTTATACATGTATATATACATTCTTTTTCATATTCTTTTCCATTATGGTTTATCACAGGATACTGAATATAGTTCCCTGTGCTATACAGTAGGACCTAGTTGTTTATTGTTACCTTTACTTTAAATTCTCAAGAAAAAATAAAGAAAAAAATAAGTCATTATTTAGAAAAAGAAGAAACAGACTTCCAGGCCATATTATCAGAATTTTCCTGAAGGGGTCTTAGAAGCAAATGAAGAAACTCATTAAACAACAATATGACAAAGAAAGCCAATTAGGAGTTTTATGTTCAAATAAAAAGTTATTAAGTCCCAAAAAGCAAAGTTGCCTTCTTTCTCTGGAATGATTTTTGTACGTTTTCCATTAGGAAAATTTATTTTTAACATAATTTAACCAAGCAAGTCACTTGACCTCTCTGGATCCCAGTCTCCTCATCCCTGTGTATTTCAATGAGTTTCCATGAGAATTACGCCAAGGTAGGTAAAAGCATCTTTGAGATGTACCTGTTTTCACTCGACTGCCTTTTCACGAGAAGAGGGCAAATGTATTGTATGTGCAGTAATAGGATCCAGGCCCATGATATCCTTTCTTAAGAAAATATTTAGGTTCTGACATTGACATATGTGGCTTTTCTGGTTGACTTTAAAATTTTGGGTATAACTTGCATTTTATTTAAAAATTTTATAGGGTGAAGTGTCTTGGCTCAGTCCAATGTGAAACTCAGACAAGCCTGTCATCCCATTATGTAGAGTTGAACACAACGGCAGTCAGAGGTTATGGATACATTAAACAGACAGGGCTATGCCACAAATTCAGGAATATTTAAACCTCATCAAGATGCAGTGACTTATAGGGGGCCCACAAGTCCTGTGGGAAAACTCTTGAACTTTATCCACAATTAAGATTCAGACATATCCAGACAGATTGACTGGGGCTTTGGAAGGTTTAGTTACCAAAGGCAACCACTCAGAGCACCAAAGAGGCCCTGAAAAGGAAAATCCCTGCAGATGAAGAGGAAATCTGACAGCATAGACTAGAGGCAGTTGGGTATCTGAGGGAAGTGATTCCAAATACAGTGTGAGGGTATGTGCAACCATGCTTCAGGCTAGCTTTTCCTACCAAAATGCTGTACAGCCTTGGAAAGTGGGGAGCTGCAGTAGACATGGGAAGAGCTGCCCTCTCAAGAGCACAGCCAGCAGGACTGGGAGACTACCCTCTCCTGGAACTCGACACAGGGTCGGAAAGATGTTTTTTAATCATCATTTGGTTGTTGTTGTTGCTTTTTCTTGCTGGAAAGAAAAAGGTCAGCATTTCAGCTTCATGGACAGATTCTCTCCCCAAAAGCTCTGAAGTGACAGCTCAAGTTCATCTAGACAGTTAAATCTCACAAGACCATAAAATCTAGTGAGTTCTTCATCACAAAACCCACATATTTATGTCCTATTTCTACAAACATCCATTCTTCTGCTAGCAAGATACAGGGAGAAAAAAAGGGAAGTGAAGAAGGAGTTTTTAAATTTGGTGTCAAGACAGGCTTCCCACCCAAACCCAACATCAGCTTGGATGAAGACAGTTATACACTCATGTAACTTGTTACTCATGTTTCAAGTAGGAGTAGATAAGAGAATAAGTTCCAGCATTCAGGAATGGGTGTGGAGGGCAGCAGGCTTCAGACAACATCCTGTGAATCTTTTCAATAAATTCTGTAGTATTTTTCACTGAAACCCAACATACAACTGATCCAGCTGGTTTCCTGCTTGGTTTTAGGGACATGGTGGGTGAAATGGCAGATACCTTTAAACATTTCCACAGAATCTGCCTCAGAGTCTGGAGACAGAGATCTCCAAGTGGACCAGAGAAAACCCATAGCTTTAGGAAGACAGTGGTAGCAATAAATAATAAGTAATGGCAGTGGATGTTCAGAGGCCAAGTTCTCCAAGTTCACTCCAGGGGACAAAAAGGCATTAGCAACACTGTGCTTTACCCCTGGAGATTCAGATGCTCACTAACAATGGGGCTAGTGGTGGTCCATAGTTAGCATAAGGACGAGTGGTACAGAGAAGCTTAAAAGAAGACAGACGATGGCCCAAATCCCACAGAGCTCAAGAGCTGAAGGAGAGAGAACATAGCCATTCTTGTCCAAATTCCTCATAAGTTCTGTTAACCCTGTAGAAACAAGAACATCGGGGACTGAGAAATCCAATATGGTAGCCACTAGCCCATGTGGTTATTTACATTTAAATTTAGGTTGTTTAGGGCTTCCCTAGTGGCATGGTGGTTAATAATCCTCTTGCCAATGCAGGGGACATGGGTTTGAGCCCTGGTCTGGGAAGATCCCACAGGCCATGGAGCAACTAAGCCCATGAGCCACAACTACTAAAGCCCACACTCCTAGAGCCTGTGCTCCGCAATAAGAGAAGCCACCGCAATGAGAAGCCCACGCACCTCAATGAAGAGTAGCCCCCACTCACTGCAACTAGAGGAAGCCCACACACAGCAACAAAGATCCAACACGGCCATAAATAAATAAATAAATTTATTAAAAAATAAAAATAAATTTAGGTATTTTAAATAAAATTAAAAGTTCAGTTCCTCAGTCCCACTAACCACATCTCAAGCACTCAATAACCTCATGGGCTAGTGCCTACCATATGTGACAATACAGATACAGGACAGTCCTATCATCACCAGAAGATTCTATTGACCCACACTGATCTAGAAGTGACCTTACTTATGACCAAGAAACTACTACCTGGAGGGTAACATGTAAGAATTTTAAGTGATACCTAAATTGAGTGCATGCTAAATAACTGCTGAATAAATAAAACAGGAGAAAGCATCAAAAATACTAGAATTTCTGAAATGGAGCAGGATCCTATGGTCCTCCCACCCCATCCAAGCCCATGTCCTCAGCCTGTCTTTTGTCTATAGGAAATCTTTAGCCAAAGAATAAGTTTAATCAGAGAAGTGAGAAAATGCAGAAACAAAGGAAAACAGTCAAAGGAGACCAAATAATAATAGTATAGTTATTAAGCAAAGTCAAGGAAATTTACTTCCTCCTCAAGGGCTATAGATAATATTCTGAGCCCTATCCTGTGAGCTGTCTTGTAGATTCTGAAACCCTCACCAGGTGGAGGAAGTGAACTACATGATGACCAGATTGTAACCATGACATAAGCTGCCACAATTCCAAGGGCTGGCCTCAAAGAAATGAGAACAAACCAACCCTGGAACTAAAGACTACCTGTACTTAAAACAATCAAGATCAGACCATTGCATGAGTAATTTCAAGATGACTGTCAGAGCTGCCTGTGCTGTTTCTACACGTAGCCCCCTCCCTCCATCTATAAAAGCTCTTGCCCATGGATTGTCAGTGCGGGGACGTCGACCTTTAGACAGGAGTCTGCCCACCACCCCAGGTTTCTGGCCTCGGAAATAAAGCAAACTTTCCTCTCCACCAACCTTGCCTCTTTATTGGCTTTTGAGTGGCAAGCAGCCAGACCCCCGCTTTCTGCTACATTCCTACTATTCAAACAAATGAGAGCAAGACCTGTGAGGCACTGAAATGTTACTGATAAGGTGACCCTTCAGGTATGAGCCTGGAATGCTCTAACTATGTCTGTAACGATATCTGGATGCCCTTATAAAGAGAATGATGATGTCAGAGTAAAATCATATTTGTTCAAATAGTTGTATAATATTTCCACAGTTAGAATCAGATGTCACTATGCCTGTGTGTTTTTTAAAAACGGTTTGTATGTATAACTTTCTTATTGTGTATGACTACACACTGCAATCACCATTACAATTTGGAATGGAGAAAAAAATAAAGCAATTCCAAAGTGGGCTTCGGGAGCATCTCAGCAATGGTTTTCAGGTCCTCCAACATTCCTTCCCAGATATAGGCAGTGAAAAATAAATATGTGTATTAATAACCCTTGTAAGACAAACATTAAGAATTCACTCACCTTCAAAGTCAGTGAATATCTTTACAAGTGGGAAATGTTTCTAATCTTCAAATGAGATAAATAGGAAGGTCAGTGTTCTATGTTAGTAGGCATAATGCTTTGTTTTAAAGGTTATTTTACACAAGGAAATATAATTAAACCTTAACATTATTTTATGAAAGTGGAATCATTGGTTTCATTACATATCAAAGAACATTTTAGGAAAAATTCAAGCTATGGAAATCAATTCAAATAAATAATATTCAAACAAAGCTTTAGGTATATTTCTAATACTGATGTCCAGTTCAATTAAAACACAGATGTATAGGCTAAAAGAAACATGTTAGTACACATCTTATATATAATCCGTTTTTTATTTCCTTTGGAGCTATTGCATTCAACATTTCTACACAAAAGTAGTAGTTACTGAAGCCTTATGATATTAAGAATTTCTCTGGGTTATCTGGACTGGAAGGACATCTCATGCAGGTAAGCTGAAATGGAGTTCACACCCTGACCCAAGGATAGATAAATAATTAAAAGCAGATGCAAGGTGTGGAAATATACTTTATATCAGTTGTTCCATACCCGCCTGAGTGAAAGAAATTTATTTACTTACACAATACAAATACAGTGTATGCATGACCTAATCTGAAATGCCCAACAAAGCATTCGTTGTTCATAAATGCATTTGGTTACAATGATGCTAATGAGGCAAAATAAAGGAGTTTCTCTCAGTATGTGGAAATTAGATTTACCGAAAGAAATATCTGCCCTATATAAAGTAGATATTTTGTCCTGGCTTGCCCTCTCCCAAATACAAAGCATTGATTTTAGTGTCACTGCAATCAATGAATGCATTTACTTCATTCATTTAACAAATATGAATTAGGTACCTATTATTTGCTATGGCAAATTTTTAAAAAAGAGGTAGCTCAGGAGACACAATTTAAAGTGCTGGGGGATAGGGTAAGTGATTTTAAATAGGGTGGGAGAGGAAAATCCCCTTTGAAAGGTGGACATTTGAGCAAAAATTCAAACATATAAGGTGAATGTGGTAGCAATGAGAATCTTTGAGGAGAGCGTCCTAAGTAGAAGGAAAAGCCAGTGCAAAGGCTTCAAGATGGGAGCAAGTCCGGTGCATGAAAGAGCAAGGAAACCAGTATGGCTGGCATCAAACGAGCATGGGAAAGAGATTTTAGAAGAAACAGACCAGTAACGGGAGGACAGATCAAATAAAGACATATGGGTCATCCTAAGGAACTTTGCTTTTACTCAGGGTAAAATGGGGAGCTACTGCAGGTTTAAGAAAAGAGGGACATTATTTGACATACCTTGAAAATGATAACTCTGGCTTCTTTATTGAGAGTAGACTGCAGAGGGCCAGGGTCCAAAGAGCCCCACTAGAACATGATTGGAACAACCCAGGGGAGAGACGGTGAAGGCTGAGATTGGTTTGGGAATATTAGATGTAATGAAAAGTGGTCAGAAGATCCATCTACTTGGAAAATAGAGTAAATAGAATTTTCTGATGTCAAGTATCAATGATGTCTCATTGTAAGCTAATAAATTCTTAGGAAAAAACTTACACACACACACACACACATATATATGAATATATGTACATATATATATATATATATATATATATTCATGATAGATATCCTGATATCACATCCTGATGATAATACTTAGAAGAGATGGTTCTACTCCTTTCCAGCAAACGGTCAATAAATCCTCTCTGCCCTGCAAGAGTAAGGTCAAATCTTTAAACAGATCAAGAAAACTCTGCAATGAATTATGGTTACCAGGGGAGAAGGGTTGCGGGGGAGGGATAGATTGGAAGTTTGGGATTGACATGTACACAGTGCTATATATAAAATAGATAACCAACAGGACCTACTGTGTAGCACAGGGAACTCTGCTTAATACTCTTTAATAACCTAAATGGGAAAGGAATTTTAAAAAGAACAGATACATGTATGTGTATAACTGAATCACTCTGCTGTATACCTGAAACCTACACAACATTGTTAATCAACTATACTCCAGTTTAAAATAAAAATTAAAAAAAAAACTCTTCAAAAGAATGAAGCTCTTTTGTGCCCAAAGCTACTTTCAGAGAATTCATGTGGTCATGAGGAAATGAACGTTTTAACCTTAGACGCTCCTGCAGTTAGCTCTTGTGTATTACAACAGTAAATGAAAATGTATCACAGCATTGGTTGTCTTCATTTAGTAATATTAATAGCCCTGGTCTCAATTTTTTAATTGAAGCGCTCCTGGTTCCAAGGATACAATAGATTCCTAATTGATCCATTTTTCAGGTTATGCGCTTGTGCTCGCTCTGATATTATCTTTTAATGGCTAAAACTGTTTTACATCTCCCCCTTGAGAATATCTGAATCTTGCTTCTCATTAAAAAGTCTTTGGTAGTCTTCCTGGAATCTTGCAGAAGAAAATAAAAACCTCTAAAAGAGGGACAATTTGATGGAAGAAGGATGTTTTTAGATACCTAACATTGATATAAGATTTGTAATGTATATTAAAAATATCGAAGATAAATTCATTTTTAAATTTAATAACATTTATAGAAAAAATTGTCCACACACTTCCCTTAATCACAATTCTTTCAGAATAAAATTGATAGGCAAATCTGACCCCCATTAAAAAGCAATGAAAATATGAAATACGTTTTAAGAGTGCAGCTAACATATGGTATCTTGAATGTAGCTTTTGGGGTTTGTTATGGTAAAAACATAGAAGAGAAAATATAATTTAAAGCTGTACAAACAACTTTCTTTGCACAGATGAGATATAAACTTAAATAGTTTAAACACTAAGGAGGAACATCTTCTGCAGCCTGAATTACTGATAAGAAACAATGAAACCTAAAATATTAATGAAAATTAGGTTAAAAACATTTAAGTTATCACATACAATTGGAAGGCTTTTATATGTTGGAAGCAGAATGTCCTCTGAAATTGGTTTAATGGGACAATATAAAGCCAGGTGATAGAAGGTGTAGGAAGTGGTCCCACTCCCTAAGCATGTGTACATGTACCCACATTCTGTAGAAGTGGACAAATTTATTGGATTGTTGAAATGAGAATAATCAGGGAAGTACCAGGACTGGAAATTCGCTGTAAAGGAATATAGGTATAAACGAGAGAAAAAAAAAAAAAAAGATTGCACAGTGCTGTTTGTTGTTGTTTTGTTGTTAATTAATAATAAATTCCTGTTCTTTATGTTATTAATGACTGAAGCCTGGATACTTAGAATGCGGACATCTCAGGTATCTGAAAGGCAGAGGTAAACAATCTATTAGTACTTGCTTCTCCAGAGACCAAGGGCTTACAGAAAAAGCAAAGCAACCCTCAAAATAAATAAATGAATGAAACATGGGAGAATCCAGCCAGTCTTCACGTGTGTTTGATCTGTACGAGATTCTTCATTATATGTTCTTAAGGAATGTTAAAATGCAGTGCATCTGATGATTTACCCAGGAAGAACAAAAGGGGTTGAACTACCTTCCCCAGGCCACAGCCTAAGAAAGAAAAGTACTTCCCATTCTAACCCCTTTGGTGACATCAGTCAACAATGCCATAGGCAATCTCAGTGGAGTTGGGTACAATGCAGTCTAATAATGATTTCAGAGGGAGAGTGTAGATTTTCAAGGTTAATAAGCCAGCCCATTATACTCTTTAGCTCACATAGTGTCAGGAGCCCTCATGTCACCTGACCAATCCTGTAAGGTCTATTTTGTAGACTATCTCCACCTCTATAAGAAGTCTAAAATATAAAGTTTATATGTGGGTTTCTGTTTCCAACAAAGATGGATTAACGATAACTCAGTTTATGCTCTCATCTAAAACAACCACCCCCAAAAGGTTAAAATATTTGAAAAAAAAAAAGATTTTCAAAACGGATCTCAGATAATGAAGGATGGTGGTCCCTGAGAAATGAGAAACAAACAAGATGAGTCTTATAATGGCCCCAGCTTTAGGGTGGTCCAAGGCTCTAGCACAGAGAGGGGGCACCACGCAGAGCCTGTGATCTCAATGGGTTACAGACCTGGAAGTTCATGTCTGGGGAAACCAAGGCAGCTAGAGTTCCAGGGAGGAGCATTGCACAGAAAGGGAACTGCAGAGAGACTTTACTTAGCAAAGTGCTAATCAACAAACGTTTGCGAGGAAATTACTGGAGGCCTGGAAAAGAATCATCTGGAGGGATTAAATGGAACAGTGCCTGGCACTCACACAGGGCTAGGAACAGCGCCTTCTCCCGCTCCCTCCAGCCAGATTGGAAAAACTCATCACTCATGGGTGGTGTATTCAGGAAAGTCTTGCCTCAGCAATGGAAATAACTAGCTCTGGACAGAGCATTAATTCAGATACACCTAACAAATCATAAAGCAAGACCTGAAAGGGTAAGACTGCTTCCAAGTAATTTAACTCACCCCAGAAAAAAGCACAAAAATATAGGAATATAAAAATATTCAGTACTCAACAAAGTGAAACTCCCAACATTTGTCATCTAATCAAAGATGATAAGGCATGCAAAGAAGATGGAGAACGTGGCCATTTTGAGGAGAATAATCAAATAAAAATGACTCAGTATTGTCACAGATGTTATAATTGACAGACAAGGAAATTTAAACATTACAGTTGTATTCCATATGCTCAAAGCATTAAATAGAGAAATGGAAGATATTTTAAATAACAAATGGAACGTCTAGAAGCACAAACTGCAACATTTGAGGTAAAATACATACTGAGGAGGATAAACAGCAGATTAAACATTCCTGAAGAAAACAACAGTGAACTTGAAAATATAATAATAGGGCTTCCCTGGTGACGCAGTGGTTGAGAGTCCGCCTGCCGATGCAGGGGGCGTGGGTTCGTGCCCCGGTCCGGGAAGATCCCACATGCCGCGTTGCGGCTGGGCCCGTGAGCCATGGCTGCTGAGCCTGCGTGTCCAGAGCCTGTGCTCCGCAGCGGGAGAGGCCACAACAGTGAGAGGCCCGTGTACTGCAAAAAAAAAAAAAAAAAAAAAAAAGAAAATATAATAATAAAACTATTTAAATTGAAGCAGGGAGAAAAAGGAAAATTTTAAATCTTCAAGCAGGTTAATGTATATGTAATTGGGCATCCTCAAAGGAAGGATCCTCAAAGGAAAAGGAAGGACAGAAAAAATATTTGAGGAAATAATGGCTGAAAAACTTCCAGAATTGATGAAAATTATAAATGTGAAATCTATGGAGTGCAGCATATGCTAATCAAAAGAAACATTAAAAAACACATCATAATCGAACTATTCACAACCAGTGAGAAAGAGAAAATCTTACAATCAGAGTGAAACAATGTTACGTACAGAGAAAGAGACAAGGAGGATAGCAGATTTGTCATCAGAACAATGCCAGAAAGATGACAGTGGGGAAACAATTCTAAAGTACTAATAGAAAAAGAAGAAGAAAAAAAAGAACCCTATAACAACATGCTAACACTAGTCAAAAGAAAGCTGGAGTGACTATGTATATAGACATAAGGTTTTGTAGCAAAGGGTATTAGTAGAGATATTAGAAGCTCAGTTCATCAAAAGGTCATAGCAATCCTGAATATTTTTGTATTTATAGCAGAGCTTCAAAATACTTGAAGCAAAATGGATTGAACTGCAAAAAGAAGTAGATAAATCCACACTTATATTCAGATATTTCAACACTCGCACTCCATAATCGATAGACTAAGTAGGAAAAAAATCAGCAGTTATACTAGACTTGAATAATATTATCAAGCAATTTGACCTAATTGACTTTAAATAAACTCTCAACCCAAGAACAGAAGGATACTCATTCTTTTTAATTACACATAGAATATTTACCAACATATTGTGAATCTTCAAGCAAGTCACAATAAATTTTAAATGATTCAAGTCATAAAAGGCATGTTCCTTGACCAAACAGAAAAAGTGATCTACCAATAACAGAAAGTTGTCATGAAAATATAAAAAATTTTGGAAACTAAGTAACACACTTCAAATAACCAATAGGTCAAAAAGGTAGTCAAAAGGCGAATTAGAAAATATTTTCAACTGAATAAAAATAAAACACAATATGTCACAGTTTGTGGAATCCACTAAAGCTGTACATAGAGGAATTGTCATAGCAATACACTCCTATGTTCACAAAGATCTCAGACTAGTAACCTCATTTACCTTAAGGTATTATAAAAATAAGAGCAAATGAGGCCCTGAGGGAGCAGAAGAAAGAAAATAATAAATATTGAAGTGGAAACCAATGAAATAAAAAACAGAAAAACACTAGGAGGAAAAGTCAATGAAATTAAAAGTTGGTTCTTTAAGAAGAGCAGGAACATTGATAAACTTCTAGATGCACTGATCAGAAAAAAAAAAAAGATCAGACACAAATTATGAATATCTGGAATGAGAAAGGTGACATATCTCAGATTCTACAGACATTGAAAGAATAATAAGTATTAGTAACAATTCTATGCCCATAATTTGACAACTTAGATGGACCGGACTTATTTTTTAAAAACACAAGTTATAAATGCTCTCTCGAGGAGAAATAGATAACCTGAATAGCTCTATATCTACTAAAGAAATTCAATTTGTAGTCAAAAAGACCTTCTCTAACATAGAACCCTAGGTTAATATGTCTTTTATTCTTCAATTTGTAAATATGGTGTATCACATTGATTGATTTGCATATATTGAAGAATCCTTGCATCCCAGGGATAAATCCCACTTGATCATGGTGTATGCTCCTTTTAATGTGTTGTTGAATTCTGTTTGCTAGTATCTTGTTGAGGATTTTTGCATCTATATTCATCAGTGATATTGGTCTGTAATTTTCTTTCTTTTGTGATATCTTTGTCTGGTTTTGGTATCAGGGTGATGGTGGCATCATAGAATGAATCTGGTAGTGTTCCTTCCTCTGCAATTTTTTGGAAGAGTTTGAGAAGGATAGGTGTTAGCTCTTCTCTAAATGTTTGATAGAATTTACCTGTGAAGCCATCTGGTCCTGGACTTTTGCTGTTGGAGGATTTTTAATCACAGTTTTAATTTCATTACTTGTGATTTGTCTGTTCATATTTTCTATTTCTTCCTGGTTCAGTCTTGGAACGTTATACCTTTCTAAGAACTTGTCCATTTCTTCCGGGTGGTCCATTTTATTTTCATAGACCTGCTTGTTGTAGTCTCTTATGATGCTTTGTATTTCTGTGGTGTCCATTGTATCTTCTCCTTTTTCATTTCTAAATTTTTTGATTTGAGTCCTCTCCCTTTTTTTCTTGATGAATCTGGCTAAAGATTTATCAATTTTGTTTATGTTCTCAAAGAACAAACTTTTAGTTTTATTGATCTTTGCTATTGTTTTCTTTGTTTCTGTTTCATTTATTTCTGCTCTGATCTTTATGATTTCTTTCCTTCTACTAACTTTAGGTTTTGTTTATTCTCCTTTCTCTAGTTCCATTAGGTGTAAGGTTAGATTGTTCATTTGAGATTTTTCTTGTTTCTTGAGGTAGGATTTTATTGCTATAAACTACCTTCTTAGAACTGCTTTTGCTGCATCCCATAGGTTTTGTATCATCGTGTTTTCATTGTCACTTGTCTCTAGGTATTTTTTGATTTCTTCTTTGATTTCTTCAGTGATCTGTTGGTTATTTAGTAACGTATTGTTTAGCCTCTATGTGCTTGTGTTTTTTACGTTTTTTTTCCCTGTAATTTATTTCTAATCTCACAGGGTTGTGGTCAGAAAAGATGCTTGATATGATTTCAGTTTCCTTACTGAGGCTTGATTTGTGACCCAAGATGTGATCTATCCTGGAGAATGTTCCATGCACACTTGAGAAGAAAGTGTAATCTGCTGTTTTGGGATGGAATGTCTTATAAATATCAATTAAATCTATCTGGTTTATTGTGTCATTTAAAGCTTGTGTTTCCTTATTAAGTTTCTGTCTGGATGATCTGTCCATTGTTGTAAATAAGGTGTTAAAATCTCCCACTATTATTGTGTTACTGTCGATTTTCTCTTTTATAGGTATTAGCAATTGCCTTATGTATCGAGGTGCTCCTATGTTGAGTGCATATATATTTTTAATTGTTATATCTTCTTCTTGGATTGATCCCTTGATCATTATGTAGTGTCCTTCCTTGTCTCTTGTAACATTCTTTATTTTAAAGTCTACTTTATCAGATATGAGTATTGTTACTCCAGATTTCTTTTGATTTCCATTTGCATGGAATATCTTTTTCCATCCCCTCACTTTCAGTCTGTATGTGTCCCTAGGTCTGAAGTGGGTGTCTTGTAGACAGCATATATATGGGTTCTTTTGTTGTATCTATTCAGTGAGCCGGTGTCTTTTGGTTGGAGCATTGAATCCATTTACATTTTTTAAGGTAATTGTCATATGTATGCTACTATTGCCATTTCCTTAGTTGTTTTGGGTTTGTTTTTGTAGATCCTTTTCTCCTCTTGTGTTTCCCACTTAGAGAAGTTCCTGTAGAGTTGGTCTGGTGGTGCTGAATTCTCTTAGCTTTTGCTTGTCTGTAAAGCTTTTGATTTCTCTGTAAAATCTGAATGAGATCCTGCCGGGTAGAGTAACCTTAGCTGTAGGTTATTCCCTTTCATCACTTTAAATATATCGTGCCACTCCCTTCTGGCTTGTAGAGTGTCTGCTGAGAAATCAGCTTTTAACCTTATGGGAGTTCCCTTGTATGTTATTTGTCATTTTTCCATTGTTGCTTTCAATAATTTTTCGTTGTCTTTACTTTTTGTTAATTTGATTACCATCTGTCTTGGCATGGTTCTCCTTTGGTTTATCCTGTCTGGGACTCTGCACTTCCTGGACTTGGGTGGCTATTTCCTTTCCCATTTTAGGGAAGTTTTCCACTATAATCTCTTCAAATATTTTCTCTGGTCTTTTTCTCTCTCTTCTCCTTCTGGGACCCCTATAATGTGAATGTTGGTGCATTTAATGTTGTCCTAGAGGTCTCTTAGGCTGTCTTCATTTCTTTTCATTCTTTTCTCTTTATTCTGTTCCACAGCAGTGAATTCCACCATTCTGTCTTCCAGGTTACTTATCTGTTCTTCTGCCTCAGTTATTCTGCTATTGATTCCATCTAGTGTAGTTTTCATTTCAGTTATTGTATTGTTCATCTCTGTTTGTTCTTTAATTCTTCTAGGTCTTTGTTAAACATTTCTTGCACCTTCTTGATCTTTGCCTCCATTCTTTTTCAAAGGTCCTGGATCATCTTCACTATCGTTATTCTGAATTCTTTTTCTGGAAGGTTGCCTATCTCCACTTCATTTAGTTGTTTTTCTGGGGTTTTATCTTGTTCCTTCATCTGGTACATAGTGCTCTGCCTTTTCACTCTGTCTATCTTTCTGTGAATGTTGTTTTCATTCCACAGGCTGCAGGATCATAGTTCTTCTTGCTTCTGCTGCCTGCCCTCTGGTGAATGAGACTATCTAAGAGGCTTGTGCAAGGTTCCTGATGGGAGGGACTGGTGGTGGGTAGATGTGTGTGTATCTCTGGTGGGCAGAGCTCAGTAAAACTTTAATCTGCTTGTCTGCTGATAGGTGGGTCTGAGTTCCCTCCCTGTTGGTTGTTTGGCCTTGGGCAACCCAGCACTGGAGACTACAGGCTCTTTGGTGGGGCCAATGGCAGACTCCAGGAGGGCTTATGCCATGGAGTACTTCCCATAACTTCTGCTGCTAGTGTCCTTGTCCCCACAGTGAGCCACAGCCACCTCCTACCTCTGCAGGAGACCCTCCAACACTAGCAGGTAGGTCTGCTTCAGTCTCCTATGTTGTCACTGCTCCTTCCCCCTGGGTCCTGGTGCACACACTACTTTATGTGTGCCCTCCAAGAGTGGGGTGTCTGTTTCCCCCAGTCCTGGCAAAGTCTTGTAATCAAATCCCACTAGCCTTCAAAGTCCGATTCTCTGGGAATTTCTCCTCCTGTTGCAGGACTCCCAGGTTGGGAAGCCTGACCTGGGTCTCAGAACCTTCACTCCAATGGGTTGACTTTTGTGGTATAATTATTCTTCAGTTTGTGAGTCACTCACTCAGTGGTTATGGGATTTGATTTTATTGTGATTGCACCCCTCTTACCGTCTCATTGTGGATTCTCCTTTGTCTTTGGATGTGGGGTGTCTTTTTTGGTGAGTTCCAGTGTCTTCCTGTTGATGATCGTTCAGCAGTTAGTTGTGATTCTGGTGCTCTCACAAGAGGGAGTGAGGGCCCGTCCTTCTACTCCACCATCTTGAACCAATCTCAATATGTCCTTTTTTTAATTAAAAATTTTTTGAGTATGTCAGTTTTATGTGTATATGATTAGAAAGAGAAACAAAAAGAACTTAAAACGATATCTACAGTTTGATATGTATCCATTTGTTTGAGAGACTCCTACACATTAGGCACTGTGCAAAATGCTGAGAATTTTAAAAGAAATGAGTGTAACAAACCCTGTTTCTGCAAGGAGAAAACTAACAGTCTTAGAGAGTGCAGTGATTGGAAAGAAGTGTGGTGAGTGACAGGGTACAGGAACACAAAAGAGGAAGGTGATGGGGAAACCCTCTTGAAGAAAAGGATGAAGCTGAGTTCTTAGGAGGAATAGGTGTTGGACAGGGGAAGAGTGAGTGTTTGAACAGGGATAGATAATGATGGGACTTGGGTGAGCTTGTCCTAGGCAGAGTAAAGAGTTTGTGTAAAGGCTCCATGGTAGCACCATGACAACAGATTTCAAGAATTTTAGTACAGAAAAAGCCTTGATTACAGTGTAGAAGTGACAGGAAATAGAGTTAAAGCTGGTACTAGGTTTATAACATTCACAATTCTCTTTTATCATAATTTCCATATTTAATCTTCAACCTATAATTAAATGGATTCATTGGCCATTGTAAGTCCTGTAGCCATAGTTTCTTCATTCATCCTTGGGTGGGTGAAGTTTATAATCTGCTTTCTTTGAGAAGTCTTTGCATGATCAAAAATGTTGACTTCATACTTGAATGTCCATTTGGTTAATGACAAAATCTATAACAAGTCATGTTTCATTTCCCTAAAGATTTTGAAGGCATTTTGCTACTGTTTTCTTGCCTGGAGAAGCTGAAGGGCAGACAGATTTGTGTCATTTCTTATGGTTGTCTTATGAAATTTTGTAGTAAATATTAGGGGCAACTCTTGTCATGCTATCAGACCATGAATTTATAAATAACATATATTAATAGAACAGTGAGTAAAAGGTTAAGATTTCAAAACAAAACAAAATAAAAAACTATTAGTCAGAAGAGATTTTTAGTCAAGTTCCACTACCGAGAAAAGAGCAGGACCTTAATTCCAGGAGACTCTCTGTGTCTGTACTGCAGGGCTGCAGAGTTACACCCTTTACATTCAAAATGAAGACAAAATGTATTTCTTTACATTCCCTTAACTAATTGTATCTTCTTTTCAATACTTTATTAGGTAGCAGGGAAACATAAGCCTTTCAATTAATGATATTTCTACCTCATCCCAGTTAAATAGTGTTCCCTTAGCTTAAAAGGTTCCTTTCAGGAAAATGCTATCAGTTTTCAAAAGTCCCTTCCCTCCAATTTCCTTTCCTTAATGGCACTTATAAGTACAGTGGTGGGTTGGAGTGAGAGGGCTTATTACACTCTTCTGGAGTAGGAGCAGCATCTTAGATCGGCAAATTTTTCATCCAGGTCCTTTGCAGTGTCTCCTGTTTTCCTCCATGGGTGAACTTCGCCTTTCTCTCTTGTCCTCTGCTTCCCTAACCCCAATCCAACCACCTCAAAGTGTGGAGACTGTGTGTCAACAGGCAGAGAATTTATATAGATGGGGAAAATAGACAAAAAGCAAAGAAACCAATCAGAAGTCTATTATTAGAGTCTGGCAAAGAAATGAAGATATTCTGTACTAAGGAAGTAGCAGTAGGAATCCAGACACAAAACTTACAAATATTGTTTTATTTAATTCTCTCTGTGACGCTGAGTGGTAGGTACTGTTATACCTACAGAGTAGATAAGAAAATAGGATTAGAGAGACTTAATTGATTGTGCAAGACCTCATAGTTGATAGGTTGATCTACCTGACCCATAATTGGAGGTGTTCATGAATGAGTTTATCAATTAGTCAATCAACAGATTGATGAATGAATGAAAGCCATGTGTGTCTGGAGCTCAGTAGAGAGGACCTTCAACATATACAAGATGCCTGATTCTTAAAGCCCTAGTGGGTAATACTGTCCAGCAAATAAATGCAGGAAATGCTAAGAAGGGAACTTTTTTAAAGGTTAACTTGAAGGGGTGTGGAAAATCGTACAAGAATGGTCAAATTCAAGCTATCTATATTATCATTTCCAAACTTTTACCCTAAAGAAGTTCTGCGAGTGGAGCTTAACTTCAGATCTCTCTTTTTTTTTTTTTTTGGTGGTGTTTGGTTTTTTGTTTGTTTGCTTGATTTTAATCCATCAGTGATTCACAGATCAAGAAGAGTCTGGATTTTTGGTCCTGCCTGAGCGAATCCAGTCAGATTTCACCAACATTTTGACTCACAGTAGGCTGCTTTGTTTTAATTTTCCAGATCCAGGCAGTACCCAATTGAAGGCAGGATTTTCCTGTCATTCAGTGTTCTGTTATTCTATTTTTTGGGTATTAAAATTCTAAACAGTCTTATTGGAGGCTTTGGTTTGTTGTTTTCTCAGTTTAATGATTCGGCTATTGTCTCCTACTTGCCTGTTCATATCTATTCTGAATTCCGGTGACACTCTCTGATTAAAAGACAATGACATTAGGACCATAAAAATTTAAACTGAATCAGGTGTTAACATCACACAAACCATTCCATCATTCATGTACTAAACTTGAATGACTCTCAAAGAAAACAACAATTTAAAAAATCCTCCTTAGCTCAGACTAAGCTTCTTCAAAGTCAGACTATCTCCTTTCCTAGCTTTTTATACCTATTGAATCAAGATTTAGGGGGATGTTTATTTTTATGACGTTCCTCCATTAGCATTGCCCTGCCAAGAAGTAATATCTGTAGGTGTGGCTGCTTCATCATTATACATGGCTTTTACATAACTCCCCTTCATTGACATCTGAATTAAACTGTTGCCTTTCATAGAAACAAATTTTTTTGTAAAAAAAAAAAAAATACAAAGGAGAATTAATACAACAGTGACAAATCCCTACACACTTATTCAAATGGCCAAAATACACTGATAACGCCAAATGCTGGCGAGGATGTGGAGAAACAGAAACTCTTCATTCATTGCCAGTGGGAATGCACAATGGTACAGTCACTTTAGAAGACAGTTTGGTGGTTTCTTAGAAAACTAAACATACTCTTATCATATAATCCAGCAATCACTCTACTTGGTATCAACCCAGAGGAGTTGAGAATTTATGTCCACACAAAAACCTGCTCATGAATGTTTATAGCAGCTTCATTAATCATTTCCAAAACTTGGAAATCAACCAAGATGTGTTTCAACAGGTAAATGGATAAACAAACTGTGGTACATCCACACACTGGAATATTAATCAGCACTAAAAAGAAATGAGATAGCAAATCATGAAAAGACATGGAGGAACCTTAAACATACATTGCTAAGGGAAAGAAGCCCGTCTGAAAAGGTTGTGTATTATGTGATTCCAACTATATGACAGTCTGGAAAAGGCAAAACTATAGGCAGTAAAAGTATGGTTTCCAGGAGTTTATGGGGAAGGAGGGACGGATGAATAGGTAGAACACAGGGGAAGTTTATGGCAGTGAAATTATTCTATGTATTACTATATTGGTAGATACATGCCATTATCTATTTGTTAAAACACACAGAATGTACAACACAAAGAGCGAACCCAAATGTAAACTATGAGCTTTAGTTAATAACAGTGTATCAATATTGGCTCATTAATTGTAACAAATGCATCACACTAATGCCATATGTTAATAAGGAAAAAGGGGAGGGAGGGTTGGACAGGGTATATGGGAATTCTCTGTACATTCCACATATTTTTCTGAAAACTTAAAACTTCTTTAAAAAGTAAAGTTTTTTATTTTTAAAAATACAGAAAAAGACCTCCACATATAATTCCATACACTAAGTATATCACTTAGTGATATATTATTATTATCATTAATAATTACATATTATCATTAATTAGTAGTAAATACATTATTTTCTTTTAATAAAGCAAGTTTAAAATAATTATTTCATTTTTCTTCATTCCTTGACTCTAGGTAGTCCACATTTGATAAGAATATTATTTAAATGATCCCTTGCTAGAGAAACGTGTAACTTCTGTCAGTTTCAGGCACTGAGGCGGACCCTTTCTGTAAGAAATAGCACCAAAACTGTCCATAAGTTCCATGGATATCCACTGCCATTTATTCCCAGAGGCTAAGAAAGCAAGACAGCAGAACATATAAAAGTATAATAATGGAAGAAAATAATCTGTCCAACATCATAAAAGCATTCCTGATTGAAATTCTCATCTCAGGTGACCAGTACTGTTCTCACAAAATCAACTATGGCATTGTAATGGATTTTCTCAGGTACAAAAATTCACGCCCTGAATATAAAATGAGTAGCAGACACTTTTGTTTAAGCTGAGAAAGAGGAAAAAAAGCCGTTTTCTTTATTTTGCATGAAGCAGGTATAAATCTTACACAACATTGATGATAAACACTAATCCTGTCACAGTTTGGCCTTCTCTTTTGACATCAATTCCACTAATTTTTATTATATTTAGTTATAATGTATCTGTCACATTGAGATTTTATCTAGCACTTGCTGCTGTTTACAAATATTTTACATGGGGCTTTCATTGATTCATCAAATATATGTTGAAGCATAGAGTAGGGAAATGTCTCATGGTTGGAATAATTAAAAGTAGTTTAGTCAAAGACATCACACAAGTTTTTCTTAGGTACTGATGATCCAAAGAGATCTAGGCAATCCCAGAATTGGTTCAATTTTTATCCAAAAATATACAGGAGAAATGTACTTTTCTTTCTTATTCATCATGTTTCTGTATCCAGCACAGAAAAAGAGAAAAAAAAGTTCCCAATTTTATTTCCATGAGTTAATATGAAGTATTTATTACAAATAATTAATATATTATAAATACAAAGGCATTACTATAGGCATAAAGTATGATTTCTCTGTGTGGCAAAAATTCTCTAAATAAGTGAAAACTAATAGTAACTCTCAGGAATGAGTATTTCCTATAATCTAAGGGCTTTACATATATTAACTTAATCTTCACAAAAATCTTATGAGATAGGTATAATTACTTACTCTGTTTGACAGATGAGGAAACTGAATAATAGGAGGTTAAGTGAAGTGCTCAAGGTTACTTCGAGTGACTGGAGAGCCAGGATTCAAACCCGGGCAATCGAACTCCAATATTGGTGCTCATAACCCATGCATTATACTTGAGTAATACCTAGGACAGTTTATAAGTGTTCAGAGAAACTACCACTGAGTAAAGACCCTAAAGTGATTCAAACGAAAACTTACATAGCAATAGAAAAAATCCTATATCCCCACCAATGACAACATTACTTTGTATCTACTCAATTTTAATTTTGGAAGTTTCTAGAAAAACTGATTCAAACAATTTTTGTTAGTAAGAAGATATGTTTTTAACCAAGTGTTTGCATCTCTATTGATGGTGTACTTCTACTAATGTAACAGAAAAGTGCCCAAGACTTTCAGAAAATATGAAGGAGAATATACTTAAGGCCTTTTGAAATAAAATGCAGATTTCTATTTTTCTTTTATTGGAGCCAATTCAGTGATGTTTTCTAAAAAGGAGAGCTTGAGAAAAAGAGTATTCCTTATATGGTTATATCAAATGCTGGTTATCCACTATTATTATTAGTGTTATTATAAAACCATTAATTGAGCATTTATCATATCAAAAGATATAGTAATAAGAATATGACCAAAGATAGAGACAGATGGTTACAGATACATGGATAGAGACATTTATTTTATTTTATTTTATTTTATTTATTATTTCTGGCTGTGTTGGCTCTTCATTGCTGCACACGGGCTTTCTCTGGTTGCGGTGAGTGGGGACTACTCTTCGTTGCGGTGCACGGGCTCTAGGCATGTGGGCTTCAGTAGCTGCAGCACGTGGGCTCAGTAGTTGTGGCTCACAGGCTCTGTATTTGTGGCACATGGGCTCAGTAGTTGTGGCTCGCGGACTTTAGAGCACAGGCTCAGTAGTTGTGGTGCACAGGCTCAGTAGTTGTGGTGCACAGACTTAGTTGCTCTGCGGCATGTGAGATCTTCCCGGACCAGGGCTCGAACCCGTGTCCCCTGCATTGGCAGGTGTATTCTTAACCACTGCACCACCAGGGAAGCCGGGATAGAGATATCTGATATTGCCAGATACATGATTGGTAGGTAAGAGATCTGATAGACAGTCGGATGCTCACAGCACCCCTGTGAGGCAGGGTTTATTATCTCCACTTTGCAGATGAGAAAGCACAGAAGAGTGAAGTAACTTGCTGCTGGAGGACTTGTGTAAGCAGACAGGAGCAAAAACAGGGAATCTGAGGTTTCAAAGTTTTGTGGCTATGTTATAGGTACATGCAAATGAAGCCTTGAAAACTTTTGCATTACCCAAAACATACAAAAAATAAGACATTTATATGTTGGGAATTTCCCATGTCAGATTTCTTTCCTCCAGACATCAAGACTGATTTAAAACCTATCCATTCAATTTCCCATTATCCCCTTTAGTCTCATTCTCAGGGCATTATGAACAAACCTTCACGATCTTGTTTGATCAACGTTCAAGAGAACTGTAAAATGTGTATTAGACCTAGTGGCCAAATCTTGGTTTCTTATACCATTCTCTACTAAAGGGAGCCAGAGAGGAGTTGCCGGTTCCAAAGATGAAGCACTAAAATCATAAGATGGACCTTAAGCATATTATTAGCCAGAGAGGAAGACTGGGCTCAAAGAATGATAGGGCATGTCAAAAAGACCCAAGAGTTAGCTCGAAGGAGCTTCCACCAGCCACATACGAAACA
This sequence comes from Hyperoodon ampullatus, assembly GCF_949752795.1. NCBI lineage: Eukaryota > Metazoa > Chordata > Mammalia > Artiodactyla > Ziphiidae > Hyperoodon > Hyperoodon ampullatus. The sequence goes on along the minus strand of NC_136918.1, from coordinate 25,021,381 downwards.
TTCTGAGAATCAGAATGAATAATGACAGTAAGAGAGTATAACCCATTGAATAAAATAAGAATTCAGGAATCCCTGCTGATACACATATTTTTCACATAGTTAGAATGTCAACTAATAAGTATAGAAGGAAATATGGAGTTAGAAAATCATTATATAAAGGTTTCCTTGTTTCTGGAGACCGTTTTAGACTTGAAGTCTGCTTTGTGTAATATGAGTATAGCCATTCCTGCTTTCTTTTGGTTACCATGTGCAGGAACTATATTTTCCAATCCTTCATTTTCAGCCTATGTGTATCGTTAAATCTAAAGTGAGTCCCTCGGAGGCAGCATATTGTTGGATCTTGTTTTTTTTCTTTCTATTTGTCCACTCTATCCCTTTTGATTGGTGAGTTTAATCCATGTTTTAAAGCAATTATTGATAAATGAGGACTTACTATTGCCATTTTATTTGCATTCTGTCTATTTTGCAGTTGTTTCCTCCCTCTCTTCCTCTCTTGCTATCTTCCTTTATTATTGGATGATTTTTATAGTGATTTGCTTTTTTATTAATTTTTATTGGAGTATAGTTGACTTACTATGTTGTGTTAGTTTCAGGTGTACAGCAAAGTGACTCAGATATACATATACACATATATCCACTCTTTTTTAGATTCTTTTCCCATATATGTTATTAGAGAGCATTGACTAGAGTTCCCTGTGCTACACAGTATGTTCTCATTAGTTATCTATTTTATACATCAACAGTGTATATATGTCAATCCCAATCTCCCAATTCATCCCACCCTCCCTTTCACCCTTGGTATCCATAAGTCCATTATCTACCTCTGCCTTTCTATTCCTGCCCTGCAAATAGGTTCATCTGTACCATTTTTCTAGATTCCACATATAAGCAATATTATACAATGTTTTTCTCTTTCTGGCTTATTTCATTCTGTATAGTGATTTGTTTGAGTCTTCTCTTTCTTTTGGCTCTAATAAGTTTTTTCTTTATGATTAGCTTAAGACCTGCATTAAATATCTTGTAGTTATAGGTTTCTATTTTAAGTTGACAAAAACTTAGTTTTAATCACGTAAAGAAAACACTGCCTTCTATCCCCTCCCCCATACATACTTTGTGTTCTTAACAGCCAGAGTTTGCTTCTTTTTATATTGTGTTCACACAATACTTTTTATACTGAGTGTTCACAGATTCCTTCTTCTGCTTAAGTGTCGTTGAAGCTTTTTATTGCATTTTTCATCTCATTCTTTGTATTCTTCAGCTCCAGAATTTGTTTGGTTCTTTTGTGATAATTTTTATTTCTTTGTAGAACTTCTCATTTTGTTCATATACTGTTTTCCTGATTTTGTTGAATTGTCTCTCTGTGTTCTCTTGTAGTTTACTGAGTTTATGAAAACAGTTATTCTGATTCTTTGGAGTTGATTATGGGAAAATTCTTTTCCTCCTTTGGTGGTCCCATGTTTCCTTAATTTTTTGTGCCTCTTTTATCCTTGTGTTGCTCTCTGTGCATTTGAAGTAGTAGTAACTTTTCTAGACTTCACAGTCTGGGTTCAGTGTGGAAAGACCTTCACCTATGCGTTGGTCCAAGGGTACTGCCTGGTTGAGGGGCAGTGGCTTTGGCTCTGGTGGGACACAGCATCTTCCTCAGCTCCAAGGAGGGCATGTAGTCTTTTGTGGCTCTGCCAGCTGCGATCAGTGTTGACAAGACTGTTAAGGCCCTCAGGAGCCAAAGCTGTTGGTGTCTGTGACAACAGGGGCATCTGTTGGGATCCTTGGTGATGAAACCTTCTAGGGTCTTCCTGTTCTCTTTTCCCCTCATGGGTGGAAGTCGTAGGCAAGAGGATCTGTCTTGGCACTGGGTTTGGCACACAGGCATACAGACAGTGACACTGTGGTCCAAAACATAAGCAGGTGTGGAATGGCTGCAGAGATGGGGTCCAGGGAATGTGCACAATTGTGTATGGGTGGGAGTGGATTATGGCTCTTGTACTGGGCGGGGGAAGTGCAGTTCTGGCTCATTCTCCAGGGGAGCTCAGCTGTGTGGACTCTGGGGCAGCTCTGGCAGCAGCGATCATCATCAGGGAAGAACAAGGGGATCCTCAGTGGCAAAAGCTATGGATGTCCACAGTAGGTGTTTCTGGGGTCCTCCAGAAAGGAGGTTTCCTTTTCCCCCATTTGGGGAAGTAACACCTTGAGGCTCCCTCTTTTTTTTAATTAATTTTTATTGGAGTATAATTGTTTTACAATGTTGTGTTACTTTCTGCTGTACAGCAAAGTGAATCAGTTATACATATACATGTATCCCCTCTTTTTTAGATTTCCTTCCCATTTAGGTCACCACAGAGCATTGAGAAGAGTTCCCTGTGCTATCCAGTAAGTTCTCATTAGTTGTCTATTTTATACATAATAGTGTATATATATCTATCCCCATCTCCCAGTTCATCCCATGCTCCCTTTCCCCCCTTGGTGTCCATACATTTGTTCTCTACATCTGTGACTCTATTTCTGCTTTGCAAGTAAGTCCACCTGTACCATTTTTCTAGATTCCACATGTAAGCAATATTGTATGATATTTGCTTTTCTCTTTCTGACTTACTTCACTCTGTATGACAGTCTCTAGGTCCATCCACATCTCTGCAAATGACACAATTTCATTCCCTTTTAGGGCTGAGTAATAATCCATTGTATACATGTACCACATCTAATGCCAAGTTGTGCTGGGTTAGGCAGATGGGGGGACACAGGCACGATGCTTCCTTCACTTTTCTATGTAGCTGTTCTCTCTATTTTTGCTCCTCTGGGTTCTGGTACCTTCTTTGTTGTACTCCAGAGCTCTCTCACAGCTATTGTCATTTGTGATGTAGTTCTTTATTCATTGTTTTAGTTGTTTTATCTTGGGGGGTGGGAGACAAGAATTGAGACCTCCTAGTTCACCATCCTGCTGACATCTCTTTGAATTATTCTTGAAACTATTCTGTAACTTTGGAATTATTCCAAAATCAAAAGTTACCAAAATAAGCAAACAAAAAAAATTTAATTATGTACAGCACAGGGAACTCTACTCAGTACTCTGTAATGACCTATATGGGAAAGGGATCTAAAATAAAGTGTGGATATATGTATATGTATAACCGTTTCACTTTGCTGTACACCTGAAACTAAGGCAACATTGTAAATCAACTCTACTCCAAAAAAATTTTTTTAAAAGAACCCTTTAATTAGAAAGTTTTCCATGACCAATTATCAGAGGCCCAGAACACTTACCACTGATTGAAGGCTCCATGTGTGTAGACAAAACATTATGTTTTTCACCTCCTGACGGAGTGTAGAAACATCTAAATGTATTTGCAAGGATGTTCTAGAATGGTAGTATGCAGAATGATATAAGGACAGAACACATGAGCTTCACTGTTGGGCACAAATGACTCATTAGAAAGTTACTTCTCTCTGGGTCTTGCTTTGTCCATCTTTACAATGGGAGTAAACATCAGCACCGACCTCTTACCATTACTAAAAGGGTGAAATTAGGCAAAGGAAGTGAAGTGCCTGGTACTTGAATATTGGTTCTTATTTTGTTATCCTAAATATCTCCTTATGTATGCCTTAGCTTGCTAAGAGTATAAGCAACTTCGAGAAGAAAAACAAATGTATTTTTAAAGAAAAGTAAGTGAAAAGTTAAAAATCTTTTTCCCAAGGAGAAAAAATATTAAATTACTTTTTGAAAACACATTAATCGGTTTTACTTTGGCACACAGCTGAGTACGCCTTAGTACACAACCCCAGGATGAGACACACAAATGTCTAGGATTCAATCATTTTACATGTCTCTGTGATCCGGTCTCAGCTTGGCATGCTGACTTATTATTTCTGAAAGGCCACACATGGATATGTAAAGAAATGATCTAATAATAGTGGGAGCAACAACATTATTTCCCATTTATTGGGCATATTACCGTGGGCCAAGTGCTTTGCATACCTCTTTGCATCGATTAGCTTCTTATAGCCTCATAAAAACTCTTTGAGGTGGATATTATTATCCCATTATACAGTGGGTTGGCATAGTTGAATTTTGAATCTTGACAATCAGATTTTATAGTCTTTGCTCTTAACCACTATATTATATTCCCACTTTTACCATCTTCCCAGTGAATAACCAGAGCAGAGTCATGGGAATTCCATGTGGGGAAGGGAGTGATACTTGGGTATCTAACTTGGAGGCTTCAAGAATTTCAGCCAGGAAGCAGCAGGACTCTTGTGGTGGAGTTAAGGGCACAGGAATCCAGCTCTTGAACAAGATGTATGAAGAGGTAAACTTGGCGATGATGAATTTAGAATCTAGGTCTAGAGAGTCTGGACTACACAGCAAATTACCAAGATAGGACTCAAACTCATGAAACAAAGTTTCAAGAAGGAGGCGAGTGAACCATCTATACATCTGATTTTATTTCCACATTCTAAAATATTAAGTTAGGCCACAAGCTTTAAAGTGAGACCATTTTTTTTAACTTTAATTGGAGTACAGTTGATTTACAATGTTGTGTTAATTTCAGGTGTACAACAAAGTGAATCAGTTATACACATATATATGTCCATTCTTTTTCAGATTCTTTTCCCATATAGGTTATTACAGAACATTGAATAGAGTTCCCTGTGCTAAACAGTAGGTCCCTATTAGTTATCTATGAAGTGAGACCATCTTGATTGGAATTTCAGCACTACCACTAAAAGACTGTGAAATTTTATACAAGTTACATAAGATTCTCAGTCTTCACTTCCTTGCCTGAAAATAGCATATAATAACACCTATTTTATACTATTATTGTAGTACTGTAGCATTTACTATTGAAAAATATCTGCCTGTAAGTGGACCTGTGCAATTCAAACCTGTGTTGTTCAAGGGCCAACTGTGTTCAAAACTAGCCCACTAAAACGAGTTCATTTTTCTCAGAATAGCCAGTGGACAAAGAAATGTGCCATGAATTCTAATGTAAATGTAAGATATTAGACCCTTCATTGGGGGAGAAAAGTTTTCCTACCCAAACATGAAAATGGAAGCTGTATTTTCTAATCAGGATGAGATTCATTGATCAAAGTCATTGATCACAAGCTATCCTCTTCATCATCTTTTTATAATTATTGTTTCATTTTTTATCCTTGAGAATTGTCCAGAGAAATATTTCATATGCATTTGTATCATAGCCTATATTTTAAACTAGTTTAGAGCCTATCTTTAAAAAGGTTCACATTATATTGGGCGTTTTGTGTGAACTACTTTGTTTTTCAAACAGTTACTACTCTGACACGACAGGGTTTGGTTGTTTAATCCTGTTTATACACTCCACTGTTAGTTCTGTAGTTAGAAGCTATCTTCAGTCACAACTGTAAGTGCCTGCAATTTAATAGCATCTTAGTACTGGCGATGCCACAAATAGAGTTGTTTTTTCTGAGCATCAGGCAAATGGGGGAGAAACGTGTTCGCGGAGCCACAAGATCAAATGATTCTCCTTCAAGTGTGTGGAGGTCAGCCTCAAGAAGAAAGCAAACTAGTAGGAAGCTTAATTTATGAGCTCTGTAAGTTCAAAGGTACAGAAGTAATGGACTTCAAAATTGACTACTTTAAACAGCAGTTTCATCAGCTGGCAACAGTGTGCGAAAGAGTGGAAGAAAAAGAAAAGAATGTCTTTGGAAGAAAATAATGTGGCACTGAACCAGGATTTAAACAGCTGATCATAGTGACCCCATTTCATGACAAATGCAAAAAAAAAAAAAAAAAGAGAGAGAATTATGTGATGAATGAAATATTCTTTTGGTATTTATATAAGTATTAAACAGTAAATAAGATGACATCTTAAATTCAAAAATGTAATTAGATAAAGTATATTTAACTCAGTATTAGAAAATGAAATAGACTATGACAATATGATGGTAAATGGGTCATTGCTCTTCAATGAAGATGTTTTCTCCACTTTATTTCTCCAATCGCCCCACCTTAAATCACGGAAAGAGATGAGGGGTCAAGACTATTTCCTACAGGTGAATTGCTTTTCCTTAAGCAATTGATCCTATTAGGTCAGTGTTCGAGTCTTGACAAAGAGTCCATTTCCATCAGAACTTTGCTGTAATCACCAAAGAGCAACTGAGGACCCAAGGCACATCCGTTTGCCTTCTCTGGGATTCTCATGCCAGAACTGGCATGGGGATTGAATTCAATTGGAATTGAATTCCAAAGCACTGAATTCCATTCATAATGTTTACCTGTAAAACCTGCCTGTCCACATCGTAGGAGTCTACAAAAGTTCATATTCAGAAGGTAAAATCTACAGCAGACCATAATTCTGAAAATAAGAAAACAGTGAGAAAACTCACTCCACAGAAGGCAGTAAATGACAAGTAACAGTAAACATTAGCTAGAGCCAATTATGTCTGCTATAGATATTGTCTCTTGTTCCGTGAGCTAATTTAGGAGCAGTTGTATTCAGGAGTGAGAGTGGTACAGAAAGGGAGGTGCACAAAAATATAATTTAAGGTTATAAAACAAATATTTCAGGGTAATAGAAGGAAAACAGAGGAGCACAAGGCAGGTCAGACCCTTGGGGAATTTAGGATTGTGTTAAAGAGACAGGGCTAACTTCTAGAAACAGCTATAGAACATACAAAAATAATCTGTGTAAAAGCTCATAGTTCTATAATTAAACTACAAAAATGCTACTCCCCCCACTGTTAACAGAGCATCAGGTGGTAGCCATTTGGAGAGAACATACGGTGATGAAAAGAAAAGTAAGGCAAGGATCCTTGCCTCACTAGGCGTTACGTAGATTTACTTTGAACAACAGCTTTCAGATGGAACCCTAGCTCTGCAGACTGAGGTCCACATGTTTACGTACGTAAGCGCAGGAATCCATGACCCATAGGTTTAAATAAGTAGGGTCTAGAATGGCCAGAACACCCTAAATGAATGTCTTATCTACACATTTTCTATCAGCAATGTAAGTTCTCTTTCAAGAGTGATTGTTTTTATTTTATTGAAGTATGGTTGATTTACAACATTGTGTTAATTTCTGGTGTATGGCAAGGTGATTCAGTTATATACATATATAATAGTTTGCATCTGCTAATCCCAAACTCCCAGTCCATCCCTCCCCCACCCCCTCCTGCTTGGCAACCGTAACTCTGTTCTCTATGTCTGTGAGTTTGTTTCTGTTTCATAGATAAGTTCATTTGCGTCATATTTTAGAGTCCACATATAAGTGACATCATACGGTATTTGTCTTTCTCTTTCTGACTTAACTACACTTAGTATGATAATCTCTATGTCTATCCACATTGCTACAAATGGCATTATTTCATTCTTTTTTATGGCTGAGTAGTATTTCATTATATATATATATATATATGTATGTATGTCACATCTTCTTTATCCATTCATCTGTTAATGGACATGTAGTTTGTTTCCTTGGCTATTGTAAGTAGTGTTGTTATGAACATTGGGGTGCATGTATCTTTTTGAATTATAGTTTTGTCTGGGTATATGCCAAGGAGTGGGATTGCTGGATCATACGGCAACTTGATTTTTTATTTTTTGAGGACTCTCCATACTGTTTTCCATAGTGGCTCCACAAGTTTATATAAGGGATATTGTTTCTGAAAAGCCATAGGGAATAGAAACATTAACTTCTGGGGAAAGTTATTAAATAGAAACAAAGGGTCATATTTATCATCAAGTTAAATTCATAGATACAGGAGATCTTTAATTTGAAATGTTGATACGTATGATAGGATTCATATGAAGAAACTAGGTGACTCATAAATTTGCTCTCACTCTAAGTTGGGCTCTGGAAGTTTGAATCAACCACACTCTACAGGAAAAGCTGATGTAATGCTCATTTGTTACTTTCTAGCACTTAATTAATTTTTTTAAAGTACAGTTTAAAAGAACATATTAAGGGTCTAGAGCAGCAGTCCCCAACCTTTTTGGCACCAGGGACCAGTTTCGTGGAAGACAATTTTTCCACGGACCCGGGCGGGGGGGATGTTTTCGGGGTGATTCAAGCACATTACATTTATTGTGCACTTTATTTATATTATTATTACATTGTAATATATAATGAAATAATTGTACAATTCACCATAATGCAGAATCAGTGGGAGCCTTGAGCTTGTTTTCACTTGCCACTCACTGATAGGGTTTTGATATGAGTCTGCAAGCAATTGATTTATTATGGTCTCTGTGCAGTCAAACCTCTCTGTTAATGATAATCTGTATTTGCAGCCACACCCCAGCACTAGCATCACTGCCTCAGCTCCTACTCAGATCATCAGGTATTAGATTCTTATAAGGAGCACGCAGCCTAGATCCCTCGCATTTGCCTTTCACAGTAGAGTTCCGGGTCCTCTCAGAATCTAATGCCACCGCTGATCTGTCAGGAGGCAGAGCTCAGGCTGTAATGCGAGCAATGGGGAGTGGCTGTAAATACAGATGAAGCTTTGCTGGCTCACCTGTCACTCACCTCCTGCTGTGTGGTACCGGTCTGTGGCCCGGGGGTTGGGGACCCCTGGTCTACAGGGTTGTTTGATTTTCTAAAACATGGAAATGAAACAATTTCCCCCACAGAATTATGTATTTCTTCTGGAAATCAGAATACTACTGCAATGTCAGCCTCACCCTCAGGTGCCATGGAATAATTGTCCTACTAGACAAGAGTCTTAACATCTTGGCCCAAAATCAGATACAAATTCTTATTACTCAAACGTGCTTGATGAATCTAATGTTATAAACGGTTCCTACCTACAGATGAATTAGGACTAGTTACTGTGTGAACTGCCTCTAGCAAGAAAAGAGAGTTTCCAGCCAGTGCATGGACCATACTTGTTACAAAAGAAAAAAAAATTCAATTTCATGATAGCTCTTTCACTGAAGGGGGAAAAAACATCTAAGTAGAACTCTAAAGTATTCATAAGTATTAAAACCTGTTCTGTTAAAATGAGAAAGAATTAAAGCCCAGATAGATCTAGTGAGAAACTACTTTTAAAGGTCAGTTATCTCCTATATGCCCTGATTAGTCATATGACTTAATCAAAGTAGAGAGACCATGTGATAGGACACATAATTAATAGACTAAACATACTTATTATTTTATGACAGCCAAACATTTTACAGCTTAACCCAGAAATCTTGAGCACAAATTACTCCAAGCAATTGCATTTTTAGTCTAAAAAAGAAAAGTCTTACAAAACAACCATAGAGTGTCTCAAACTTTCACAATCCTGAATTAAGCATTATTTACAATTAGTCTGTGGGAAGATTCTTAGAAATAACTGCATGGCCTCTGTTTGATTGATCTCCATCATATCAGCAAGATTGTGGTAACAAATAGAGCTAAGAATTAACTTTCTAAAGGGAAAGGAACCAAAATTCTGCCTCAAAAACTCAGGGCTATTAAAGGATTTTCTCTTTTTTTCTTTCTTTTTTTTTTTTTCTTTGCCCTGACTTTCAATAGGCCTTGGGTTTGTTAGCCTGGCAAAAATGAACATGTCAGCTTTCATTGCAAATCACTGCCCAGCTAAAATGGGATTTTGAAAAGATGTGCCACCTACTTCATTAATAATAACATCAATTTCTTTTTTCTTGGTTTGCTTTATAAACATATCCTCCTTCGTTCCACAAATCATTTCTTTATGTGACTGTGGATCTTAAAAGAAAAAGAAGACTGAATTTTTTTTCCCTCTGTCATCATGTATTACATAAATATAAGATCTAAGAAAGTCTTTCTGCCTTAAATACCAGGAAATCTATGCAAAAAAAAAAAAGAAGAAGAAGTAAAGAAAAGAAAGCAAATAAGAAAAAGTGGAAGAAAGAGGGGAGAACAAAGGGGGGAAGGAAGGGAGGAAGGGAGGCCGTTTCCATAAATAAATCTATACCAATAAAAGACGTATTAGAAGTAAGTCCATCAAAAGACTGACTCAGTTATCAAAAGAAGGAAGCTGTTAATTCAATCTGTTAATTCAATCTGTTAGTTTATTTGCAAGCCACTTTTATTACCAATAATGCATAATTTAGAAGTCAGAAGAATTTTAAAACTCAAAGCTTTACAATTTTGCATAATCTCCCATCATGAAAAGTCAGCGCACAGTAATACTTACAGGCACAGATGGGATGAATTTTAATATAACCCTGATAACAATTAGCTTCTGTTAGAATATGTGAGTTATCTGTGGTTATTATAGAATATTACTTTTTTCCCCTCCATCAGCATTTGTCTGCTGTTTGTATGGCCCAATTAATAGATGGCATTTTTATTTCACAGGGACAGCCATCAGACTGTCACTTTTGCCTCCAGGTAGACATACACAGTCTGAGGCAACTGTTCTTTATAATTTCCATACCAACCTCTGATTGATGGAATGCCAAAGCTATAAAATGCTGTCAGTAAAACAAAAATTTGGTCCAGGTGTTTTGTGATTTTTATGATCTTAGCTTTCAAGGGCAAAGCACTACCTATGCAGTCAGGCTGCATCACAGCTCAAGGGAAAAGTGTTGATGTTTTGATGAAAAGAAGGTATCAGAGTCTTTCTTTCTGACTTGCAAACCATAGAGCAGCAGCCTTGCATCCCTGCAAGAAATGCAGAATCTCAGGCTGAGCTCCAGACCTGCCACTTCAGAACCCGCATTTTAGCAATTCCCAGGAATTCGGGGCTCATTTTAAAGTTTGAAAGGTCTGCTAGAAAGGTTGCCCCCCAGCCTGAAATATATTCCAGCAACTCATCTTCAGGTGGACTTCAAGAATGACTCTAACCAACCTGAATCCTAGGTTGTTTTAACTATGCCACTTGTATTGATGGATTTGTTGCTGACCAGGGTTCTTGGCCTTCTGTAATCAATAGAAATTGGTAAGAGGCCAGACAAGAAATTCAGGCAAGGCTTTACTGGGTCCCCTGCTGCAGCAGGGAGTAGGAAAACAAGTAACAGGTGCCCTTTGGGGTGAGCTGGTTCCTTACATGGGGGGAGGGGAGGGGTGTGGCCAGGGCTCAGGTTGGAGGTGTGGCTTAGGTGGTCTGCCCACCCCTTTGGTGGCACTGTGTGCAGGAGGCATGTGCAGGGGGCATCACCTGACCCTCATGCCTAGTCTCTTAACAGATGATAAGAGACAAAGAATGGAAACCCACTAGGGATTGTGATGCCCACTACCTCATGGCAGAGTCCAGAGCATCAACACCATCACCATGAAGCCCAGAAGGCTTTCGACACTTTCATTTCCAGCATGAATGGAAAGCACTTCAGGATTTATGTGATCCTGGCAGAACTAGGTAGTTTCTATATTCAGATGGACGCTGTCTTTCATAACTTTATTGGCATATTTGGGTCTACGGTGCTGAAACCTGAACAGGAGTTACAGCCAATCTCTGGCTTCTTTGCAGATCTGCACAGAAATCCAGGTGAAAAGTCAGGACACCTGGCCTAAACTCACCCAGCAAAGAAAGTTCCCTGACAGTATCCAGTCACTCACCGTGAAAGCCAGGGACTCTGCTCTGACTGGGACATAAAGACAGAGGAAATGATGTGTCACCAGATCCAGATGGCTCAAAGGGCAGATGGGAAAGGCAAAGGCAAGGCAAAATCTCCTCTAATTACCTTTCAGATTTCCCTGAAAAAGAAAATCTTATTTGAAATCTAAGTCATATGAAAGAAAGCATAAGCTGATTAGCTGTCTTCTTCCATCAATAAGGATACCAACACCAACTACCTCAATCACTAGCAACATGTAAGATATGAATTTATAATACATTCTTGGTCACACCCAGATTTCTAAGATTATTTACCTTGGGCAGTGTCCTCATACTTTTTACACTTTTGTCCCCATTTTTAAACTGAAAAATTCCACAATCATCTGGAAATACTGCTGTGGTTTCTAGGAGGCATTCTTCCAATTAAGGTTATTGAGGTCTTATAGTTGGCAAACATTTATGGAGCTCTTACTATGTGTCAGGTATTATTCTAGGCACTTGGTATTCATAGAAAATGAAACAAACACCCCTGTCTGCATGAAGCCTACAGTCTAGTCAAGGGAAGGGAAAGTGGAGTGTAGCAGAGAACAACTATAATCAGTAGAAATGATAAATTAATATATAATGCTAGAAGAAAAACCAGACCAGAATTGGAGGAGAAAGAGTGCAAAGAGTGGGGAGGATGCTGAAAGGCCATCCATTATAGATTGTGGGAACCCAGCTTTCCTTTGGACCCTTTTACCCCACTGCTCTTATTTTTACCTACCTTGTACTCTTTCCTATCAACACGTTTATTGAGACAGTTTAGCACTGTAGCTAAGCGCCTGAATTGGGGTCTAATTCTTGGATGAATAAATGGGGCAAGTTATTGAACACCTCTAATTCTTAGTTCATCAGTGTTTTATGGGTTTTGTGAAGAGTAAAGGAATTGTTTTTGTGAATTGGCACCTAAACTAATACCTGGACATATTAAGAACTAAACAAATGGTAAATAATAATGTATTTGACATACAATACAAGGTACTGTGCACTTCTAATTATATGCCCACCTGTTTTCCTCCTCCTGTTCCACAGAGCTCCTGAGAAAAGGGCTATAGCTATTGCAGCAGCCCCTAGAAGTAGGAATCCTGAATTCATAAATGATAGAAGATATACATTCCAGCCCTAAATCTGGGCTGCAGATTTCTCAATTGGTAAAATGAGAAATTTCTAATAAATATTTAACAAACTGATAAAACCAATTAAGGTATTAAAACTCTGTTGTACAAGGTAGATGCTCAATAAATGTCTCCTGAATTGCATCAGTAAAGATTGTGACTGTATTGCATTTGACTGGAGAGTATGCTCCTGATAAATAGCTTAAGTTTGTTCTCTGTAGAGAAAGGAAGATTAATAGTCCCCTCATCTTCTCTGGGATGACAGTGATTCTTTAAAGAAGTCTCTTAGATAAGACTTTAAAAGTGGCTCCTTTGCTGGAGCTAGTGGATAGCAAGTTGCCTGGTAAGTTGCAGCAAAAGGAAAAGGCATATGATGAATGGCCCCCAGCCAGAGCTTTTCCTTAAACCAACGTCCTAGGACTCCATGGGGTGTTAACCTGCCTAGCAAGGTTTTGTTACTGAACCAAACTTGGGTCCACTTACTCGCATGCAGTGAAGCCAATCTACTGCCACTGGGTTGTGGTGAAGGAAAGTGCAGCATTTATTGCAGGGCTAAGAAAGGAGTCCAGGTAGCTAGTGTTTAAAAGACCCTGAACTCCCAGAAGGCTTTCAGGAAAAGGTTTTCAAAGACAGGATGAGGGAGGGGTGTTGTGGGGTGTATGATGAGCTTGTAGACATTATTCTGACTGGCTGGTGGTGAGGTAATTGGGAGTCAGCATCATCAACCTTCTAGTTCCAACTGGTCTGGGGTCTATGAGCTTGTGGGCAGCATATAGTTAAGTTTTTCCACCTGGTGGGGCTTTCTGTATCTGCAAAACAGCTCACTGTCCCACTCTTTCTGGTAAACTGGCCTAGGGGTTCTTCTTTCTCTGCAACTCAGATGCTGCTTCGTGACTTGGTGTGTCTGTGAACCACCTCCATGGTTCTTACTGTTGCAATTTCTATTTTAACCAGCTCACTGCTGCCAGCAAGTCTATCAGAAAATAAAGATATGCTATGGAAGTTCATAACAGTCTGGCATCTTCATGGTCGAGTCACAGCTGTGTAACATACCCATTAATGGACTAGGACAGAGCACAAGTAGCTTAATCACCATGTAATTGAAAGGAAATAGTTTGGACAGAGCAAGAAAAATTCTTGGCTTAGCAAAGCCGATGACAAGGAGAAACACTGGAAAAAAAATCACTATAGGACATATTGTCACTTTAAAACTGCCTTTCTTTTCCAGAAGTGAGGATGTAATTTTGATTCTACTTTTTAGACTGTCAAGGTTTTCAAATAAACATAATCATGCTGTGCAGCTAATATACTAAGCTGATGACCATCTGTATATCTTTGTTTAACTCTCTGTTTTTATCATGGCTTGCAAGAGACTATACATTTTCTGGCTCACCTTATTTCCAGACACATAGCAGGGACTGTATTTTCTTGACCCCGCCCTTGAAGTTAGCCATGGGACTTTTCAATGAAATATTAGTGAAAGTGACATATGTCACTTCTGAGACGTTTGAAAAGCCAGCACAGGATTGTCATGTCCCCTTTACCCTTTCATGGTGATAACAGAGGCATCATGAGATAGAAAATCCAGGTCCTTGGTTCGTGTACATTAACAATGAATAAAACTCCATCAATAGACACAAAGCATGAGTGAGAAATTAGTGCTTTTTGGTGTTTGGACACTGAGATTTTGGGGTTGATTATAACCATACCATAATGTAGTGAATCCTGATCACTATAAAGGCTTAATCATGAATTTTAAATGACTAAATTTAAAGCATTTAATGCAATCTTGGTAATGTCCTGGGCATCAAGTGTTTTAAAATGGAAATTCTTCAGTAAAAGATGAGGATAGCACAGATCAAATCTTGTCTCCAGATTTCTCAGCTCTGAAGAGTTTTGAAGCAGAACATTTGATGAGATAAAGAATCCATTTGCATAAATGGCAAGGAATGAAGACCATCCCTCCACTCCATCCTCTGACAGTGTTTCATTCAGTCAAAGACAGATACCTCAACCATACCCATTATTTAATTTTGTTTCTAGTCTTTGGTGAAGGACAAGAACTAAGCCAACTGTTAGTGACTAGAATGTCAATCCCCTTTGTTGTGGTGGCACTGGGGAAAAGACAAAAATACTGGGCTTGTGTTTGGTTCCATATTACTTGAGGTAGAGCCATGGCTGGTAGTGAAATACATAAAAGAAAAGGAAGAGAGACAACTCCTTGAGCTGTTCACTATGCCAGCTACAAAATAGCACTTGCCACCTACCTCTACAAGGATTAAATCATGAGCCACTGCAACTGCTGACCTTCAACACCCCCTGAAAAGAGTTCAGGGTGGAGAGCAAGAAGGAGGCATTCTGTGCTCTGGGAATAACTGGCAGGACAAGTCTTCAGGTCTTCGATAGTTAGATATTTTCAGGAGAAGATTTTATGAGCCCAGTTCTTGCATCTCCTCATATCTAGAAAAGCACTAAATTCCTTCATGGTGACGTCTGCTCCTCGTGAGTAGCAGCAAGGCCCTGCCAAAATGTGTGCTCCACTTCATGTACCCCCCTTCACTAAAATCACATATAACACTGATATTCCCCCCTACCTCTCTGGAGCAGTTTCTCAGAGCTCTCTGAAATGCTGTCTCCTGGGCTATAGTCCTCATTTTGCCCCAAATAAAACTGAACTCACAGCTCTCACGTTGTGCATTTTTTTCAGTTGACAACTAGGAAGAGTGAATCTGATTATATGTGGACTATACACCACTTAGATATTTTTAAAAAAGCAAGGAGGCAAAGAAAAGGGTTTGGATAAAGAAAAAAGACTTTAGGAAACATAATTTCAATAATAATAATACTGGCTCCACAGGAAAAAAGAATCATCACATTTTCTCACCTGAACAGCTGTGATAAAATATCTATTATGGGGCTTCCCTGGTGGCGCAGTGGTTGAGAGTCCGCCTGCCGATGCAGGGGACGCGGGTTCGTGCCCCAGTCCATGGGCCCGTGAGCCATGGCCGCTGAGCCTGTGCATCCGGAGCCTGTGCTCCACAACGGGAGAGGCCACAGCAGTGAGAGGCCTGTGTACTGCAAACAAAACAAAACAAAAAAATCTATTATGAAATTAAAGAGAAGAAATGGTCATCTTACACATAATCAAGCTTGATGGAACTTATGATGGAATAAATACTATGTATCAAAAGAACGTATATTTTTTCATAGAGCTTACAATATTTCTGCCTTTGGCAGGGAGGAAATGGACGGTGAGGAAATTTAAGAATAGTTCACTAACCTATGGTTCAGAGTTGTGAAAATCCGTGAATATGGGGAAAAAGGGCTTCTCTCAGGTTTGTGTGCTGGTAAAGGGATGTAGTGTTAGTTCTCACTTTTTTACAAAATAATCAGCTCCCTGGCAGTTCTAGGAAAGCTCTGACAATCCTCAGGGGGCAGTTATGTTACTTTTTCAGTTGTTCTCAGGAGGAAGAATTAAGTTTCTCAAATTGCTCCAATATGTGTTTCCTTATAAATATTTAGAATTCAGAATTTAATCTTCTAATAATAGCAAAAATTACAGTTAAGTATAACTTAAAAATTACAGTAAGTAATTTTCTGAAGTTGATGACTTGGAGGATAAAACAAGTATGTTTTACAACTTTGTATTAACTTTTATGTAAGTATTTGGTATGTGAATTACACAATTCTGATAGAACCTCATGCCTTTTCATTACATCTAATTCAATCTCTTAACTTCATGTTACAGAATGTTTTCTTAAAGATGCTCTAATGAAAACTATTATGAATTACATAGATTTGTATATTGATTTATACATCAGAAATCCATATTTTTGTCATATTTAACTGTTAAAAGACCTCCCAATTGTCTACATGACTGAATGATATTTAAAATGAACCTCTCAAAATATCTGGTACCTTTGTTCAAAATGTTATCTGTTAGAAGCAGTCAGCCATCCATGTTAAGGGTTAAGAAGAAAATAGTTTAAAATTGTATGCATTTTTCTCTTAAAATAATAATAACAATAATAATACCTGACTTATATGGTCACAAATTATTTACTAAATTTTTGAGCTGTGAAGGATCTTGGAAATCAATTAGCACAAACCTCCATATATTTGACTTGACAACCTAGACTTAGGATGTGCAAAAACCCTAAGTGTAATATTCACACAAAATTTCTTCCAGTAATTAGGTAATAAGGATGTACTAGACCCAGTAGAAGTCTTTTAATGAAGTGTGTGACTTTCTGACATGCTTTGGTCTGTGCTTTACGAATATGGAAGAAGGGATTGTAAACTCCTTCAGCCATCTTCAGGCAAAAGAGGGCAATCAAAATTTTAAAGGCTGACCTGGTACAGCACACTGTTATAAAATTAATAGTGACAGCCCTAATGAAATCTTTTAATGTGATGATTAAAAGGATCCTTTGAAATAGTGTGCAAGTATAATTTTAAAATGCATTCTTAGCCCTGGAGAAACGAACGTTAGGCAAATGATCTGAGCTTTTAAAACTTCTTTTCATTAATAGTAGCTCACATTTGTGGAGGCATTTTAACTTTTCCAAGGCACTTTCGTAACTTCCACCTAATTGTGTGTCCTTACACCATCCTTGTTAAGTAGCCATGGAGGGAATAGCAATTCCCATTTGCCATTGAGGAAACTGCTTCCAAAAGAGATTATTAGGAGACTTGCTCCAAGCCAAACAAATCGATGGGGAACTAGCCCTAGAAACCACATTATACAACTCTGATCCCAGCCCTCTTCCACACAGACAAACCAATTTCCCGGGATAATAATGTCTCCTGCTTAGGGGTAGTCATTCTCCTAAAGAAGACTGTATTCTGTTCTGGGAGCCACCACTTGAAGTAAGGAGGAAAATTGGAGATGGTCTGGAAACAAAATGATATATATTTGAGAAATTCATACTAGTAAGATACACCCTGAAACTGACTTTTTGGGGAAATTTTAGCCTTGTGGGCAAGAGACCAAGCAAGGACTTGCTATCATTAACAACATACAGCTTTTTCTGTTTAAAATTTAAGACAAACAGTCAAGGTATATTATATCAGAAGATGGGGTCGGGTTGGATTGCTAAGAATATCCTAGAATAAGATTACCAGGTGCCTGTATTATGAGTTGGTTTGGCCAATCTATTCCTGAGAGACTTTTAAAGCCTGGGTAGAGAGTGCAGCCAATTTGGGTAAAATAGACTCCAAAGTCAAAAGGATGCATTCGGTAACTGTACCCCATGATGGTTCACCCCCATCATCTCTAAAGGAGACTTCAGTCTGAATGGAATGGAGACTTTCTTGACTCACACTAAAGTTTGGTCACTCTGCTCCACATACAGAGACATTCATTCAGAGTTTCCAGAAGTCACAAAAACTAACCAGAAACCAACAGGAACTTGTAGGATCTGCACGAATTTCTGTCCATGCACACGTACATGAGATAAGCCTACATGAGATGAGTCAGTAGCACTAATCCTGTTCTCCATGTTTGTAGTGGATCTGTGAGCACAGTATGGAAGCTGAGTGCGTGTTCACAGCATTCATATAAGTTGCAAATACTTGTAACTATTGTGATCAATCATTCTAACAGAAGTACTTTATAGGAAGTGAATTTTTAAAACATAGTGACACCTTATTCTGAAAACCAAATACAATAAGAAAGCAGAGTCAGATATTTTTCCAATTCTAGGCATCATCATACTGGCTATTTGCCAAGAAGAAGCCAGTTGGTTCAGACAGCATCCTATATAACCCATATGTAATATATAATGATATATTACGTGAGGAACATTCTGAAGATGGCAATAGGGTATGTTGAAAAATGATCCATCTACCTTTTGGAACAAGAATTCTGAGGCGGTTTATTATATACATGACTATATAAGATGAACTTAAAAAAATAGGTTTGACATCAGTTTCTAGTACTTCACTAAAAAACTGTCTGTCTCCCTATGTGCCTAAAATAATAAAAATTTGGTTAATTTAAGGTGTTTCTGTGCTCCATAACTCAGATCTTAACGATTTAATGGAGCTCCAAGGAAAGATTAAAGTACTGGTTGATGGACTGACTTGCTCAGGCCAGCAATGACTGTGATGAAGTGGGTCTCTATTCCCATGTAACCTGAGCATTCTTCGTGATCTATATCCATAGCAGTGGTATGTTAAAGTTGGTTAGAAAAATTTGCTATTTTTCTACTGAGAGATGCTGTCAATTTAAAATTCATCACCAACTTAGTGATGTTTTCGTTTGTTTCCTCATTTGTTTATTGGGGGTATTGCTACAGTGCATTTGCACCTAGTGTGAGATTCATCCTAATATCAGAACTGTTTACAATTGTCCAAGGTATTTCTAGAATTGAAGAACCATGGTACTTCCTGCTTAGAACGAAGTTGAAAACTAATCATCTAGGCTGTAGTACCTCCCTCTTCCTAAATTATATACAGAACTTTATCCCAAGACAGGAGCTTAGTGCATGGCTGGCATCCATTCTATATTCAATATTGTGATTACTACCTAGGGCTAGGTGTATCTATGCAGAATTATAGTAATATCTGAACAGAAGTTCTCTTTCCCTAAATATCTGTTCCCAGAACCTCTTCTACTATTTTTCCATATCTCCTTCACTTGAAGATCAAGTTTTAACCAGAAAGGCTGTGTTAAGAGGTAGGCAGAAGCAAAGATATATTGCCATTTTACCAGTAAAGATACAGTCAATTTACTGTAGGGTGATTATAGTTACTTTACGGGATCGATGAGAGAATTAAATGAATTAATATAGCAGGTGAGCATTTAGCATTGACTTAGACATTTAGTAATCAAGCATTAAGTTGGAGCAACTATTGGTTTTCCTCACACTCCACAGCTCCTCCAAAATTTCCTGTAAAAGTTCCTTCCATTTCCCTATGGAACCCACCTTTTGTCTAAGAATTCTATATCACCAAATGCTGGTCAGCAAGGGAGAAGAAAATGAGGCAGCAATGCCAGAATGCTCTTTTGTAGATGGATAAAGGAAAGAATGGGAATACCCAAGTACTCTCATACATTTTGTCTGTCCTGTTCCTGTGAAGGGCTGGTCTTCCATGGGCCATGACAACATGAAGAACAAGACAAAACTGTCACTGTTCATCAGAGCTCAGATTCCAGACTGTGATACTAAGTATGAGGAGTTCATAACATGAAACATAACTTAGTCCATGTTTGTGTGAGGTAGTGGGAGGGCGTGGGGGAAGATGGCCAAGGAAAGCTGTTCTGGGTCAGATATATTTTGGTGTTTATGTATTTATTTATTTTTTAAATTTA
This sequence comes from Hyperoodon ampullatus, assembly GCF_949752795.1. Classification (NCBI taxonomy): domain Eukaryota; kingdom Metazoa; phylum Chordata; class Mammalia; order Artiodactyla; family Ziphiidae; genus Hyperoodon; species Hyperoodon ampullatus. The sequence continues at coordinate 25,001,410 of NC_136918.1, read as the reverse complement.
TGTATTTATTTATTTAATTTTGGCTGCGTTGGGTCTTCATTGCTACACGTGGGCTTTCTCTAGTTGCGGCAAGCAGGGGCTACTCTTCGTTGCGGTGCACGGGCTTCTCATTGTGGTGGCTTCTTTTGTTGCAGAGCACAGTCTCTAGGTGCACAGGCTTCAGTAGTTGTGGCACGTGGGCTCAGTAGTTGTGGCTTGTGGGCTCTAGAGCACAGGCTCAGCAGTTGTGGCACGTGGGTCTAGTTGCTCCGTGGCATGTGGGGTCTTCCAGACCAGGGATTGAACCTGTGTCCCCTGCATTGGCAGGCAGATTCTTAACCACTGTGCCACCAGGAGAGTCCATATATTTGGGTTTAAAAGAGAAGTTGAAATTGGATGATGAGGTGCAAACTATTCCATTCAGAGGAAACACCATGTGCTTCTAGACGACCTTGGAGTTGCGGTCTGTTATGTGCATGAGACTGGAGAGTGAGCACAGGGTGGGAGGTGAGCTTGGGAGGTAGGTGGGGGCCATGCAGTGCAAAGCCTTGCACACCAGGTCACTTGGCATAGCGCTTAGTGTACTGTAGTGCTCACAAATGTTCATCCACTGAGGAACAGACTACTTCTGAAAGCAAGAAATCTATCATTCATAGAGGGATGCACTGGCTGAAGAATCCCTTTTCAGTAAGTGTCTTTGGTTCTGTCTGATTCTTCTCTCCCTGTTGCCCGTTTGCTCCACTTACTCTGGCTCTGGGCTCTGTTCCTGGTAACAATCAGCGTGATTCAAGTAGGTGATAAGTGTGGTAGAAATAACACAGTCTCTACAGCCAGGCCCACATTCAATCCAGGCTCGAAGGGAGGAAAAAAAGAGGAAGAGAGTACATGTGTTGTGATGGGGGAAGATGAAACAAAAGTGGCACAATGTTGACAATTACTGAAGTGATGAGGATACATGGTTCTTTATATTATTCTCTACTTTTGTGAGTCCTTGAAAATTTCCTTAATAAAAAGAGTTTTAAAAATCCTGGTCACATCATTTATAAGTAGTTTAATCTAGAGCAGGTTATTTAACTCTTCTGAATCTCAGTTCCTTCATTTATAAATGACGGAAGTGTACATCTCACAGAATGGATGTAAAGATTAAATGAAAAGATGGAGGAAAAGAACTGGGCACAGGATGCTCTAAGACACCAGTGTCCCTAAGGCTCAGCATTTAAAGATCCAGATTCAAGACCAATTTTCAGCCCATTGGCCCTGCCCTGGGTCCTAGAACCTCTCTAACCTTAATGGACACATAAAACACCTGAAAATCTTGTTAAAGTACAGATTTTAATTCAGTTGATCTTGGGGAGGCCCAAGATACTGCGTTTCTAACAAACTTCAAGGTGATACTGGAGCTGCTGGACCACAGATCACAATTTGTGAAGCCAGTCCTGACTTATGCTTTGTTTCTTTATTTTTATTTTATTTTTAATTGAAGTATAGTTGACTTACAATGTTGTGCTAATTCCTGCTGTACAGCAAAGTGACTCATTTGTACACATATATACATACATTTTTATATTCTTTTCCGTGATGGTTTATCCCATGATATTGAATATAGTTCCCTGTACTATACAGTAGGACCTTGTTGTTTATCCATTCTTTATATAATAGTTTGCATCTACTAACCCCTAACTCCCACTCCATCCCTCCCCACCCCCCTCCCCCTTGGCAACCACAAGTCTGTTCTCCATGCCTGTGAGACAGACCTGCCCAGTGGAACATCTTCAATTGCCTGTATCTGGACTTGTCCGTTACGTGTTTCTCAACCCCAGTGGGCAGTTTCACATCCAGATCCTTTCCTATAATCCCCTCCCCACCAACACTTTCTGGCAACCTGTGCTTTCACCCCCACCTGTGGCAAGAGAATCAGTTCAATATTGGAAGAGGAGGAAGATTCTTAACCCCGTCAAAGGTATACATTCAGTAATGTGTTTATTCATAAGCAGATGCCTTATTTGAAAGCAGTCTTCAACGTATGACTATGAAACTCATTCAGTTTATGCAGAACTCTAGAATAAGGCTTAGAATTACTTTTTTCTAGTCCACCGATTATAATCACCCTTGTAACGTTCAGATGAGCTAGATGTATAAATTCTGAAAACTTGCTACGAAGAGAAACCCATCAGCTCTGTTACTTGTATTAGATTATAAGATTATATTCTGGCAAAGTTAATGGAAAGAGTCGTCTCCTACATATATATACATAGGGGCAATCACATATGCTATTAAACACAGAAACAATCACAAATGCTATTAAAACTCACGACAAAAATCAAACATTGAGAATAATGCACTCATGTTTAAACGTGACTCTTCCATTTGACAGGAGTAGCCTCGACAAGCTGCTACCCATCAACGCTGTCTGAACTGATAGGGGTATTCCACATCTTTCCTGCAATATTAAAAGACAGTTTTCAAAATTATCCACTCACAGTGAACCTGAAGGGAAGTTTCTCATCGAAATAAAAACAGTATCTCAAGGTTCACAGAAACTCAGCATTCGTGAATAGTTAAAGACGCTTTGCATTTAATTCACACCTGCACCTAGGATTTGTTCTGTGCATATTTTTCCTCTCCCATGAAGCTTCATTTTACTGTTAGAAAGAGTTTATTTCTTAGTTTATGTTCATTTTAGACCCGTAGGGCACACAAAATATCACATGATCTAGGATATAAGTGTGTTGGCAACTTACTGAGACATCAACTTTATAGATTCAAGGAGTAGTGATGGCTATTCATTGAGTTTTAGCTATTCAGCATTCATTTCCTCAGATTCCTTTGGGGAAAAAAATCCCAGTTATACTCCGAGAGTGAGAACTGCCTCTGCTGCCATCCGTGGAAACATCTTTGGAGACTGGCTGCTGTTGACTCTACTCCTGGTTGCATTTGGTTCCAGCTTGATCCAGCCACAGTGATGGGTCCAGAACAACTGAGGGATAAATGAGACTTCTGCTGGACCACGGGGAGAGAGGCAGGTGTGCTTTCCTTATGTAGGATAAGAGAGGATATACCCTGAAACTGCTTTAGCCGTCTTGCCATCAGGGAGAAAGGGCAAATCTGACAATTCAGCAAAGACAGTAAAAGGAGAAGTGAGAGGGGGAGAGGGAGCTTGAGAGTTGCCTGACTTCCTGGCCTGGGGCAAGACCTAATGCTGATTTTTTCATTACCTAGATCAATAAATTCCATTTTTGTTTAAGCCAGCTTGAGTTGGGTTTTCTGCCACATTGTCAAGAGGAATACTAATTAATGCAGTGTGTTAAGTGAGGCTAGAATGGGGAGACTGAGAACACACAAGAAATACAATGCTTTCCACAGTGTAAAAAAACCCAGACAAAATCCTCAATTACCAGTGTGTAGAGAACATTGAAAAATAATATAATTATATTTGAATATTATTCCTTTTTACAATTTTATCCCTATGAGCCAAAGCTCTTTTCAATTACTTATTTAAAAGCAAGCTAATTTATTTGGTGTCATTTAGACATATACATATTAGTTATGAAAACAAATTGTGTGGAAGTCACATCAACACAGACTACAAAAATACATTTCTGGAAGAAAATTACAACTTAAAAATGTCATTTCTTTTTCCTTTTTTGCCCACCATCACATTTGGGGTGGATGTCTTTTTTAACCATTTTAAAAATTGAAGTATGTTTAACTCACAATGCTGTGTTAGTTTCAGGTGTACAGCAAAGTGATTCAGTTATACATATATATATATATATATATATTATTTTTCAAATTCTTTTCCATTATAGGTTATTACAAGATATTGAGTAGAGTTCCCTGTGCTATACAGTAGGTCCTTGTTGATAATCTATTTTATATATAGTAGTGTGCGTGTGTTAATCCCAAACTCCTAATTTATCCCTTCCCCACTCCCACTATCCCTTTTGGTAACTGCAAGTTTGTTTTCTATGTCTGTGAGTCTATTTCTGTTTTGTAGATAAAAGATTATCATATTAAGTGAAGTAAGTCAGACAGAGAAAGACAAACATCATATGATATCACTTATATATGGAATCTAAAAAAAAGGATACAAATGAACTTATTTACAAAAATGTCATTAAAGATTTTACACACAATCAAGGGAAGAATTGGGCTAGGGTCAAATTTTCAAACACTGCCTTTCTCATAATTATTCTTTTTTTACTTTGTCATAACATATTACACCTGATAGCCAGTTAGTACTTATCAAGATGTTTTACATGTATTATATAGCTCGACACTTTTATCTTTTAAAAATAGGAGATAGATATTACATACACTCTACATCAAATTCCACCCCCTGCCCCATCTACCCAAGCATGATTTCCCAAATTCTGTAACTGCAGACAATGATATTCAGGGGTTATGGAGTTCAATAGAACCATATTTTAGCAAAATGTGTACACAAACAAAATATTAGATGTGGAATAGAATACCTTACAGGTTAAGACCATTACTTAGTGTAAATAATGTGCCAAATTTTTTAGATTCCTAATATAGTTAGAAAGAAGTAGTTTAAAATGATGGAATTGTATCTGATATTGGTATAACTCTGCTATGGTATTGTCATGAATTTGGAACTAAACTACAAAGCCTAGTTCAAGATAACATAATGATTTCAGGTGGACTTTATCTGGATGGTCAAATCCTTAGAAGATGGAGAAAAGGAAAAGCTCAGACTTTGGTCAGAAAGATCTAAGAATCTGGTCACACCCACATACTGCTATGTGACCTTGAGCAAGTTAATTCTCTAAGCCTCCATCTCCTCATGGTAATAATGGGAGAATCATATACCTAACTGTAGAGTCATTGCTGTGATTATATAAGACACACCATATATGCATACTCCTATGTGCCTGATTATGGGGATCCCCTTGTCTGGACTGAGGCACCCGTGCCTCCCTGCACTGGTGTTGGTGTGGATGGTTCTCAGTTGTGTCACTCTCTGGGAATTGCCCGCAGCCAGGGAGCTGTCTCTTTCTGAGGGGTTCCTACATCCAATGCTTGATCAAGGAGAGAACATACAGTCAAGGCACTCCTGTGTCATTTCAGGACAATTTCTGAAAGCCAAGGTCCAGATCTGCCTATGGGAGCAAAAGAGACCTCTCCTATGATGATGCGGAACCCAACTTCTCCTTCTGTCTCATCCTGCTTTGCTCATTCTCTTACAGGTGTTGGTCACAAGACCATTTCCCAATAAACTTCCTGCACATGACTCTCCATCTTAGAGTCTGTTTCTGGGGAAAGCTGATTCAAGACACTATTACATAGGAAAGGCTCTAAAAGTATTAGCTTTGAAGATGTTGATGATGATGAAGCTGAAGGGAGTGTAGAAACATGAACTTGACTGCATTGTTTTGATAAAGTCACCCACTAAACATGTATAGAAACATGTATAGACACTGTTTCCTTAAATTATATTCCCTAAAAGTATAGGAGCAGTTTCATATTAAAAGTAGAACTACTGACAATTATGACTAACAATCAGCTTAATTAGAAGATTGTACCTAAATTGACACTTGCATTTTCAACTCAGCAATTATTTGTGTAGTCATTTCTATTTTGCAGCTTTTATCACATTGAGTGTTGATCAATAATTAAATATATATATATATTCCCTTAAACAACAGTTTCCTCCAAAGGCCCTTTACACGCAAATATCCCATGATTCTGTAATTCTGATGGTAGAAATATCTGAATAATACATTCTCTGGGAAATAAAGTCATTTAAAGACCAAAATTGCCCTTGAAAACAACACTTCATAAATTATGCAAAGCAGTGGTAGTGTGAAACATATAATTCAAGTGGAAACATGCACACTGCAAATGAAGAAGAGGGTGTCAGGAGACAGAGTCCCAGGTTGTGTCTTAACAGGACCATAGGAACAAGGATACGGGTGTGACCTTGCCTTGGATGTTGGAATAACATCATACAAATTGTAGCACAGGAAAGGACATTGAAGATACCCATGTCAAATCTTTCTTCATTGATAAACTGAGAGTCAGTAAAAGTAAGTTACCTGGTCATGGTTAGACAATCAGTAAGAGGCAGAGCCCGTCCTCAAAACCAGCTCTTTTCAACCCTCCTCAACATTTCACCTTGAGTCCACCCATATGTTCTTGTTCTCAGACCTTTGGTCAACCCAAGAAAGTCCTTCCCACTCCTTCTCTGAACTCCCATCAATTGCTCTATGCTTTCTGCCAGAGCCCTGGCAAGTCCTCTTTTCTCTAACATCCCTTTATAAAATTCACATCTGGGAGTTTCTCCAACATATACATTTTTCCCATTCTAGCTGAAATAACTTAAGTTATTATTAAATAGTACATGATACCATAATACTCCTATGCATGTGTTTTTAATAAGTCCATTTGCATTCTATATGATTCCTAACAATGGTAACAAAGTTATAGACAAATGCAGTGAATTTAAGGATTTACAGATCATTTACAGATTTATTAGTATAGTCTTTAGAGCAAAGAATAAAGAAAAATAGTTTGCCTGGTTCACAAAGCACTATTTCAGTTTAATTGTGAGCCCTCACTAGTCACAACCAATATGATAGAAGATTTTGAAGACGCTTTTTCTAAGCATTTTATAAATTTTGATAAGTAACACCCTAAACTTAAGATTAAAATAGTTCTCAGGACTTCCCTGGCAGTCCAATGGTTAAGACTCCCCCTTCCAATACAGGGGGTGAAGGTTCGATGCTTGATCAGGGAAGCTGAGATCCCATGTGCCTCGGGGCAAAAAAAAAACAAAACATAAAACAGAAGCAATATTGTAACAAATTCAATAAAGACTTTTAAAAAGTTCCACATTAAAAAAAAATCTTTAAAAATAAAATAAAATAGTTCTCAAAGATCCTTGCTAGGGACTATTAAAAAGCACTGAGAAAATGAATTTAAAGGAGGCTGAATATTAATTTTTTAATAATTATTTTTAGGACATGCTGATAAAAATGGTCTTAACTGGTTTTGGGGATGAAGTCAGAAACAGGATAATCATAATCAGCAGAAATTGAATCAAATGTTCTTCAACAATGAGTGGGTTTCCAACAGAAGTGAAGAATACAGCACAATTTAAGTTAATCCATAAAATATCTTCACATATATTATTTATCAACACTGAAGACATTCTTTAAGACATGAACATAATTTAGCCTGGTGGCAGTTGGGAAGGCAGATGTTTCTTAATGGGCTGACACTCAATGCAATCATTACTTGTTCAGTGGATTACATGTGACACATGTCCCAGCCCTGTCTGGTCCTTTTGAATTACTCATAAACTAGCTTTTCTGAGTGCTTCATATGCTTCCAACTTTATTTTGCAATTAAAAAAACATACGCATGCTGCAAATGAGAAGTACATTTTATATTTCCAAATAATCCTGGGCAAAAAACCCACTCATTGTCTTTTTCTAATCATTTCATTCCATATTTTTTGCCAATTTTCCTACACTGGTTTGCTCTGGGGGAGACAAAAGGCAGAGAGGCAGAATCTATCCCTGTGTTTATTTCTTGACATTGACTTATAAACTGCCCAGGGTATGTCCTCCCTTTCTTATTTAGAACGTTCCTTAAGGAACATGTGGAGGGGACTTTCCTGGTGGCGCAGTGGTTAAGAATCCACCTGCCAATGCAGGGGACACAGGTTTGAGCCCTGGTCCGGGAAGATCCCACATGCTGTAGAGCAACTAAGCCCATGCCCCACAACTACTGAGCCTGCGCTCTAGAGCCCGCGAGCCACAACTACTGAGCCTGCATGCCACAACTACTGAAGACTGCATGCCTAGAGCCCGTGCTCCGCAACAAGAGAAGCCACCGCAATGAGAAGCCTGCACACTCCAATGAAGAGGAGCTCACCGCAACTAGAGAAAGCCCGCGGGCAGCAACAAAGACACAACACAGCCAAAAATAAATAAATAAAATAAATAAATTTATAAAAACAAAAAAAACCCCATACATATGGAGAAATAAACCTTTTAGTCAATTTTTTTGAAACAGGTTTTGCATATTGCTATATCCCTGTGACTTGGTAAATATCAACATATTTGTATTGTGTTAAGGCTGAATCAATCAGAAATCCCCAAAAAAATCATTACCAGTCAAATAATTCCAGTCTGTGGTGGGAGGGAATTAGTTAAACTTGGTTAAAATCAATCAGGTTCAGTCCTTTGAGTTAATTATTCAGTTAATCCTGCCAAAGTAGTGAATCTGGTAAACCACTGTTTCATAGGGAGAGTTTAACAGGTATAGCTTAAAAATGCTAATATTTGTTTTCATTAACTTTATGACTGCCCCATACCAGGCTCTGGCTTAGCTTTTTAACTACACAATCTTATAAAACCCCTCAACAGTATTGTGAATTAGAGGGTGACATTCCCATTTCACCAACGAGTAAACTGAGACTTAGAAAGGAAGGGAAGCTTGCCCAGTGACAGACAGAGAGCAAATGGCTGAGCTGTGGTTGAAGCCTTTGGCTGTCGGGCTCCAAACTTTTTGCCATTTTCTTTTTAACCTTTTGTATTCTTTTATATGTAATGTGCAAGGATTAGAACAAGAGTATAAAAGTGAAGCACTAAGTGTCCATCATTGCATGAATGGATAAAGAAGATGTGGCACATATATACAATGGAATATTACTCAGCCATAAAAAGAAATAAAATTGAGTTATTTGTAGTGAGGTGGATGGACCTAGAGTCTGTCATACAGAGTGAAGTAAGTCAGAAAGAGAAAAACAAAAACTGTATGCTAACACATAAATATGGAATCTAAGGGGGGAAAAAAGGGTCATGAAGAACCTAGGGGCAAGACGGGAATAAAGACACAGACCTACTAGAGAATGGACTTGAGGATAAGGGGAAGGGGAAGGGTAAGCTGTGACAAAGTGAGAGAGTGGTATGGACATATATACACTACCAAACGTAAAATACATAGCTAGTGGGAAGCAGCCACATAGCACAGGGAGATCAGCTCGGTGCTTTGTGACCACCTAGAGGAGGGATAGGGAGGGTGGGAGGGAGGGAGACACAAGAGGGAAGAGATATGGGGATATATGTATATGTATAACTGATTCACTTTGTTATAAAGCAGAAACTAACACACCATTGTAAAGCAATTGTACCCCAATAAAGATGTTAAAAAAAAAAAGTGAAGCACCGTGGCAGGGGTGCCTCTTCCTCCACCTGGTGCCACCATCACAGCCCTTCCCTAGTCTCGCTGAGGCAGGCTGAAGATGAAAATATATACACATATATTTAATCTCCAGGGAACTGTGATATGTCCCCCCTGACTCAAAACACAGCTCACCACAAAAGAGGCTAGAAGCACTGAGCCTTCCAGTGTAAATTTTCCCACTTAGTCAAAGGCTTAGCCCATCTCTTCTCTAAGCCCAAGCCCTACCCCCTTGAGCAATCCTGTAGCCCAAGTAACTCTTAGGTCCTATACTCTGAAGCAGTGCATTGTTTCTAGATTCATCTCCTTTCTACACCTTAAAGGATTTTAAGACTCTCTCAGGAACTTGCAGAATCTTGGGGAACTACGACCAGGTATGTTATGAAACAAAATTCCAGGATGCCCCAAATCCTCAAGCATGGTAAAAAGTAAGAAGGGAAGCAAAATGAAGCTTCCCTTCATTTTGGGGTTGGGAAAGCAACGTGGTTCTGTTTTTATACTTAATACTTATGCTGGTCATTCCTGAAACAGCAAATGTGGCTTGCTGACAGTTTTCTGTCTGAACACCACTGACTGTGACTTGGAATGACTAGCGCCTACATGTCAGTCGTGCAAATCACGGGCTCTGTTTGTCCTTTGTTGATGGGTTTAGGTGTTTATGCATGCCAGGGTTCCCACAATCCGTTGCTAAAACAAATTGTTATACTCTGTTTAATGATTTCCCCATTCCTCTTTACTATCAAATCCAATAACAAGTACAGCAAAACAGGAACCAAATATATGCTGCTCGTTTGAGTCTACAAGTAGAAGCAAATACCCACTGGTGGAAGCATGCTTTGCTCAGAGCGTACTCATTAAAAGAAAGGCTAGATGTGTAAAACTCAGATTAATTATCCCCAAATGACTGGCTGAGGTTAAATAAAATACAGGCTCATTAACATTCAACCATGCTGCTTAGAGAAGAGAGGATGGGAAAGAAAGATTAGATGAGAAGCCTCTTTTCAGTTTTGAGTTGAGTTTTTCAAGGATGAATTTGTCCTATACTCCAAACCAAATTCTGCGTGAACAAGCAGACTCTAGTGAGAGAGTCCTTGGGTTCAAATTCTAGTTTATGAGCTGTGTAACTTGGGCAAATTACTTAACGTCTCTGGGCCTCAGTTTCTTTATCTGTAAAATAAAGATAGTGATGCTGAGAACCTACAAAATGGGAGAAAATATTTGCAAATGATGCAACCAACAAGCGTTTAATTTCCAAAATATACAAACAGCTCACGCAACTCAAACAGCTCCTGCAACAAAAAAACAAACAACCCAATCGAAAAATGGGCAGAAGACCTAAATAGACATTTATCCTAAGAAGAAATACAGATGACCAATAGGCACATGAAAAGATGCTCAATATTGCTGATTATTAGAGAAATGCAAATCAAAACTACAATGTGGTATCACCTCACACCAGTCAGAATGGACTTCATTAAAAAGTCTAAAAATAACAAATATTGGTGAGGGTGTGGTGAAAAGGGAACCCTCCTACAATGTTGGTGGGAATGTACGTTGGTGCAGCCACTGTGGAAAACAGTATGGAGGGTCCTCATAAAACTAAAAATAGAACTACAATATGATTCAGCAATTCCACTCCTGGACATATATCCAGACAAAACTATAATTCAAAAATATACATGCACCCCAATGTTCATAGCAGTACTATTCATAATAGCCAACACATGGAAACAACCTAAATGTCCATTGACAGATGAATGGGTAAAGAAGATGTGGTACATTTACACAATGAAATATTACGCAGCCATAAAAAAGAATGAAATAATGCCATTTGCAGCAACAAGGATGGACCTAGAGATTATCATACTAAGTGAAGTAAGTCGGAAGGAGAAAGACAAATACCATATGATATCACTTCTATGTGGAATCTAAAATATGACACAAATGGACCTATCTATGAAACAGTAACAGAATCACAGACATAGATAACAGACTGGTGGTTGCCAAGAGAAAGGAGAGGTGGGGAGGGATGGATTGGGAGTTTGAGACTAGCAGATGCAAACTATTATATAGGATGGATAAACAACAAGATCCCACTGTATAACACAGAGAATTATATTCAATACTCTATGATAAACCATAATGGAAAAAAATATAAAAAAGAATATATCACAGCAAGTTCCTTTTTGACCCACCTCCTAGAGAAATGGAAAAAAAACCCAAAAATATACAAATGGGACGCAATGAAACTTAAAAACTTTTGCACAGAAAAGGAAACCATAAACAAGACCAAAAGACAACCCTCAGAATGGGTGAAAATATATGCAAAGGAAGCAACTCACAAAGGATTAATCACCAAGCAGCTCAGGCAGCTCAATATCAAAAAAACAACCCAATCAAAAAATGGGCAGAAGATCTAAATAGACATTTCTCCAGAGAAAATATACAGATTGCTAACAGACACATGAAAGAATGCTCAACATCATTAATCATTAGAGAAATGCAAATGAAAACTACAATGAGATATCATATCACACCAGTCAGAATGGCCATCATCTAAAAGTCTAGAAATCATAAATGCTGGAGAGGGTGTGGAGAAAAGGGAACACTCTTGTACTGCTGGTCGGAATGTGAATTGGTACAGCCACTATGGAGAAGAGTATGGAGGTTCCTTAAAAAACTACAAATAGAACTACCATATGACCCAGCAATCCCACTACTGGGCATATACCCTGAGAAAACCATAATTCAAAAGGAGTCATGTACCAAAATATTCATTGCAGCTCTATTTACAATACCCCAGAGATGGAAACAACCTAAGTGTCCATCATTGGATGAATGGATATAGAAGATGTGGCACACATATACAATGGAATATTACACAGCCATAAAAAGAAACGAAATTGAGCTATTTGTAATGAGGTGGATGGACCTGGAGTCTGTCATACAGAGTGAAGTCAGTCAGAAAGAGAAAGACAAATACCATATGCTAACACATATATATGGAATTTAAGAAAAAAATGTCATGAAGTACCTAGGGGTAAGACAGGAATACAGACACAGACCTACTACAGAATGGACTTGAGGATATGGGGAGGGGCAAGGGTAAGCTCTGACAAAGCAAGAGAGAGGCATGGACATATATACCCTACCAAATATAAAACAGATAGCTAGTGGGAAGCAGCCGCATAGCCCAGGGAGATCAGCTCAGTGCTTTGTGACCACCTAGAGGGGTGGGATAGGGAGGGTGGGAGGGAGGGAGACGCAAGAGGGAAGACATATGGGAACATATGTATATGTATAACTGATTCACTTTGTTATAAGGCAGAAACTAACACACCATTGTAAAGCAATTATACTCCAATAAAGACGTAAAAAAAAAAAAGTTTATACAGCTCTCCTCAGTACTCTGTAATAACGTATATGGGAACAGAATCTAAAAAACAGTGGATATACGTATAACTGATTCACTTTGCTGTACACCTGAAACTAACACAACATTGTAAATCAACTACACTCCAATAAAAATCAATTAACAAAAATGGGCAGAAGAGGTGAACAGACATTTTTCCAAAGAAGACATAACAGTTGGCCAACAGGCACATGAAAAGATGCTCAACATCACTAACCGTCAGAGAAATACAAATCAAACCACCATGAGATACCACCTCACCCCTGTAAGAACACCTAACATCAAAACGACCACAAATAACGAATGTTGGCTAGGTTGTGAAATAAAGGGAACCCCCGTACACTGTTGGTGGGAATGTGAATTGGTGCAGCCACTGTGGAAAACAGTGTGGAGGTTCCTCAAAAAACTAAATAGAATTACCATATGATACAGCAGTTCCACTCCTGGGTATATATCCAAAGAAAACAAAAACACTACTTTGAAAAGATACATGCAGCTGAATGTTCATGGCAGCATTATTTATGGCAGCCAAAATATGGAAACAACCTAAGTGTCCATCAACAGATGAACAGCTAAAGAAGATGTGATGTGATATGTATATATGCATGTGTGTGTCTGTGTGCATGTATATACTCAGCCATAAAAATAGAGTGAAATTTTGTCATTTACAACAACATGGGTAGACTTGTAGGGTATTATGCATAGTGAAATAAGTCAGACAGAGAAAGACAAATACTGCTATGTTATCACTTAAACATGAAATCCAGAAAATAAAACAAACTAGTGAATATAACAAAAAAGAAACAGATTCACAGATATAGAGAACAAACTAGTGGTTACAAGTGGGGAGAGGCAAGATAGGGGTAAGAGATGAAGAGGTATAAACTACTATGTTTAAAGTAATTAAGCTACAAGGATATATTGTACAACACAGGGAATACAGCCAATATTTATTTTTTGGCCGTACCACGCAGCACTCGGGGATCTTAGTTCCCTGAACAGGGACTGAACCCGGGCCCCCTGCAGTGGAAGCATGGAGTCTTAACCACTGGACCTCCAGGCAAGGGCCCATAGCCAATATTTTATAATAACTATAAATGGAGTATAATCTTTAGGAATTGTTCACCATTATGTTGTACACCTGAAACATAACACTGTAACTCCATTATACCTCAATGTTTAAAAAACTAAAAAAAAACCCCACAATGAGATATCACTTCATACCGGTTAGAATGGCTTTTATCAAAAGGCAAGAAATTAAAAGTGTTGGCGAGTACATGGAGAAAAGTGAGCCCTCATGCGGTGTCGGTGGGAATGTAAACTGGCACAGCCACTATGGAGAACAGTATGAAGATTCCTTAGAAATTCAGGAATAGAACTACCATATGATCCAGCTATCCCACTTCTGAGTATTTATCCAAAGTATATGAAAACACTAACTTGAAAACACTTATGCACCCTCAAGCTCATTGCAGCATTATTTACAATAGTCAAGATATAGCAACAACCGAAGTGCCCATCAACCAATAAATGAATAAAGAACATGTGAAACACAATATATACAATATAGATACAGCCATAGAAAACAAATAAAATCTTGCCATTTGCCACAGCATGGATGGACACTGAGAGTATTATGCTAAGTGAAATAAGTCAGCTAGAGAAAGCCAAATACCATATGATTTCACATAGATATGGAATAAAAAATTTTTAAAAAAAACATACAAAGTAAATGAACAAACCACACCAAACCAAAACAAACATGGAGATACAGAGAACAGAGTAGTGGCTACCAGAGGGGAAAGGATGAAATGGATAAAGAGGATCAACTCTGTGGTGACTATACAAACTAAATCTTTGTTGGTGAGCATGCTGTAGTGTGTACAGAAGTAGAAATATAATGTTGTCCATATGAAACTTATATAATGTTATAAACAAATGTTACCTCAATAAATAATAATTTTTAAAAAAGATATAAATATAGCAATGATTAAAATGACTATCTGTGGAATTTAAGTTCCAGTTATGGAGGGAAGTGAAGAACTGATAGTTTAAGTTTCACCGAAAAGATGAATTTTTCCAGAAGGGCATAAGGATTGATGGAGTTTGGATATGTAAAGGGCTAAGCTAGAAATTTAGGAGGTAGCCACTCCTCTGAGAATAAATCTTTTAAATTGTGATTATAGAGGGGGACACAATTTGGAGTAATTGTTACTGAGCCACGTTCATTTGCCTCACACACAGAAAGCCCAAATCTGAGATAGAGAGGTTTGCAGCAGAGAAAGAGTTTATTCACATGGCAGTCAAGCAAGGAGAAAGGAGAACAAATCTCAAATCCATCTCCCCAAAGGCCAGGGGCTAGGGATGTTTACTGAATAAAGAATTAGGGTGGCCTGAGGTGCAGGGAGTGTGGGGAAAGGTGACTGGAAATAAGAAAAAGATGAGGTCGGGACTTCCCTGGTGGCGCAGTGGTTAAGAATCCGCCTACTAAAAAAAAAAAAAGAATCGGCCTACCAATGCAGGGGAAATGGGTTCGAGCCCTACTCTGGGAAGATCCCACATGCCTCGGAGCAACTAAGCCCTTGAGCCACAAGTACCGAGCCTGCACTCTAGAGCCTGCGTGCCACAACTACTGAGCCCGTTTGCCACAACTGCTGAAGCCCACGCTCCTAGTGTCCGTGTTCCACAACAAGAGAAGCCACCGCAATGAGAGGCCTGCACACTGCAACGAAGAGAAGCCCCCGCTCACTGCAAATAGAGAAAGCCCACATGCAGCAACGAAGACCCAACGCACCCAAAAATAAATAAATAAATAAATTAAAAAAAAAAGATGTATCGTTATTCTCGGCAGGTGCAACTAAGCTACATGCTTCTTCAGAGGATGCATGTTCAGAAAATGGCAACATTAGCATATTCTCAGGGTGGAGGTTTTGGCCCTCTGACATCAAATGGCCACCGATCAGACACTCTCGCATGCCCGAGGGGAGAGTCGGTTGTCCCAGCCAGTCTTAAGCAGCTGAAGTTCAAACTGGACAACTGACTCCAAGTTCCAAAAAAACAACTCGGGCAAACACCATAACACTGTTACATCAGAGGTACTTATCTATAGGGGTCGTGAAGAGGCCTTGTAACTTACTGTTTAGGCTACATGATGCTTGGAGGATATGCAAGTTTTTGTAAAAACAGTTAAAGTGAGCTTGACCAGTGAAGGCAGTCTACAGTTTACTATTTACTAATTAAGTTATAGTCTAATGGATGTAACTGATGACTACCATATAAGTTTCATAATGACAAGGTAAAGAGTGTGAGTCAATGAGGTAGGAGGGAGGACAAAATTACTGAAGAGGAAGAGAACTGAGAAGCCAAGATGTGGGGGCAGGAGGGATCCATGACAATATTAAACTCACCACAAATTACAGCAGGTATGGAGTGAGTGAGAATTACAGTGAATCAAGTGCGAAAGTCTTCAAAGCCTGTGATAGAGACATTTGCTACACATACATTTGATAAGTGACTGGTAGTAGTATGACTGAACCCCAATGTCTTTAAACAATATTTTGTTTATTTACAGAATGTGGTAATACTATGAAGGCCATAGAGAGAGGGATGAGATAGAGAGTAAGTGAAGAAACCATTCCAAACAAAATGGTCAGAAATGCCCTTTTCAAGAAAGTGCCCTCAGAGTTGGTCTTTGAAGAAGGAACCAGCACTGCAAAAAGTTGGAGGAAAAGTTGAAACCTAATTTTTTTAAGTAAAAAAAAATAGAAGATGGGAATGTTTCAAAGAATTAAATATAATATTGGCTAATAAGCATATGAAAAAAATGATCCACCCTGACTGGCAATCAGAAATGCAAAATGAAAACACAATGATGTAGCATTTTACTACACCAGGTTGGAAAACAGTTAAGAGTCTATCAATAAGAAATGTTTACAAGGATGTAATGAAATGGAAACATACTCTGCTCACAGGAGTTTAAACTGTGAAAAATATTTTGGGAAAAAAAAAGAGGAAGGCGTTACCTATTAACATTTTTTTAATTTTTTAAATAATTTTTAAATTTATTTATTTGTTTGTTTATTTATTTATCTATTTATTTTTGGCTGTGTCTGGTCTTCGGTGCTGCATGCTGGCTTTTATCTAGTTGAGGCCAGCAGGGGCTACTCTTGGTTGCAGTGCACGGGCTTCTCATTGCAGTGGCTTCTCTTGTTGCAGAGCACAGGCTCTAGGCACAAGGGCTTCAGTAGTTTTGCTGCTCTGCAGCATGTGGGGTCTTCCCAGATCAGGGACCAAACCCATGTCCCCTGCATTGGCAGGCAGATTCTTAACCACTGCGTCACCAGGGATGTCCCTACCTATTAACTTGAAAACACACACACAGGACCAATTAGTAATTCACTCTTAGGTGTATGCAATAAATGTATGAGTTAAGAGTTCATGATTTAAAACCAGAGAAGTCTGCACTGGATGCCTATATCTAACACAAACTTGGTACATATTTAATTCTTGAAACCTCACTTGACCACTCTGAGCTTCAGGTGTTGTGAAAAGTAAAAAAGATCATTTTTTTTCCAAAGAGGGCAGGAAGAAACTTTTGCAGGTCATAGATACTTTTATGGTATTGATTGTGGTGATACTTTCACGAGTGTATACTTATCTACAAACTCAAGTTGTTTATATTAAAAGTGTACAGCTTTTAGTACATACCTTAACTACTGCGCCACCAGGACTTCCCTGGTGGCGCAATACTTAAGAATCCGCCTGCCAATGCAGGGGACATGGGTTCGAGCCCTGGTCCGGGAAGATCCCACATGCCGTGGAGCAACTAAGCCCATGTGCCGTAACTACTGACCCTGCACTCTAGAGCCCAAGAACCACGACTACTGAGCCTGCGTGCCACAACTACAGAAGCCCGTGTGCCTAGAGCCCGTGCTCCACAACAAAGAGAAGCCACCGCAACGAGAAGCCTGTGCACCGCAGCGAAGACTAGCCCCCGCCCGCCGCAACTAGAGAAAGCCCGCAAGCAGCAACAAAGACCCAACGCAGCCAAAAATACATAAAAATAAAACACTTTTCCAAAAAAATGATCAGGGCTTCCCTGGTGGTGCAGTGGTTGAGGGTCCGCCTGCCGACGCAGGGAACACGGGTTCGTGCCCCGGTCCGGGAAGATCCTGCATGCCACGGAGCGGTTGGCCCGTGAACCATGCCCACTGAGCCAGCACGTCTGCAGCCTGTGCTCCGAAATGGGAGAGGCCACAACAGTGAGAGGCCCGCGTACCGCAAAATAAATAAATTACATAAAATAAAATAAATAAAGATCATTTTTTAAACCTCAGTAGAATGGTTGACATATAATAAATACTGAATAAAACAATTTAATTATACTAAGATTGTTTTAATTTTATAACAGCTTTTATCTTCAGGAAGCAACTGCCACAAATATTTTACTATTAAGACAGAACTTTACCTAAACATATATGAGTATTTTCCATTTACTTCTGAAATGATAGGCCAAGCATTAAAGGAATTTCATGGAACATTTAGATAGGTCCGTTTTATGTTGCCAAAGGGGTGGTCTATTTGAGTGGTTTTTTTCTCTAGAATGCCTGAAAGCAAAGGAAAATATTAACCTTAAAGGTGATTAATATTTAAAGTTCCATTTTCGGTGTATCTTTCTTTCTCTAAAAATGAAGGACACGAGTATTCTGGCCCCTGTAGGACTTTAACAGTAGCTTTCTACCAACCACAGCCCCGGCTATTGGGCAGCACGGATACCGCGAGGTCTAGGGGGCGGAGCCTTGGAGGGGGCGGAGCTTAGCGTGACATTTTGCGACTAGGATTCCACTGGCTTCACCTGCAACATCTTTCGCTGTGGCGTGACGAGCTGAAGATTCGAAGGCGCCAGGCCCAGCCCCGCGCCAGACGCCGTTCCCATAGAAACCTGAACTACAGGACCAACTGCAGGAGGCAGCCCCGGAGCTCCGAGGACTCGTCCCGTACCGCGCCGTCCTGCCGTCCCCGCATCGCGCCGCCCCGCCGTCCCCGCATCGCGCCGCCCCGCCCCGGCTTGCCTCAGCCGTCGTCGAAACCCGTCACAGCGTGCAGGATCGAGCGCCTCCTCGCCCTCTGCCAGGCCCCGGGGGCGCCGTCCGTCGGTCGAGGTCATGGGCAGCCGGTCCCGCAGCCCCAGTGCCTACCCTGCGGACTGGTGGGGACCGCAGACCGAAGGACCCGGCCCCGCCAAGCGCCGCCGAACGGAGGAGCCCGAGGGCCCCGAGTCCGAGTCCGAGGCGGCGCCCAGCCTGGACAACCTGACGGGACCTCCGGCCGCGGACGCGCTCACTTCCGTACTGGTCCTGCCCGCCGGCTGTGCCCTGCACCTGCCCCTAGATGACGTCGACGTGCTGCTGGAGCCCGAGCCCACGTCTGTGCTGCAAATGTCTCTCGGAGATCACATCCTCATGCTGGTCCCCGAGGCCCTCCTGGGCTGGGGCGTGGAAGGCCCGTGGGGACAGGGCCTGCAACGGGCCGCTTTCCTGAGCGCTCCAGGGGAGTACATGGCCCTGGAGCCGGGATTCTTCTGCGCAGCTGTCCCAGAGATCGCCCGCCAAGAAGAGGTCAACAGCGAGGAAGCAGATGCCGAGCTCCTGCCGCCTGGGATGGAGGCTGAAGCCGGCTCCGTCGCTGAGCTCCGCAGCATCACCGCAAGGGTGTCGGGACCCAGCGCGCAGGGCTTTGTCCCAGAGCCCTGTCCTTGGGCGCCCAATCCTAGTCCAGAGAAAGGCTCTCCTCACCACGACGACAACCTGGACATGCACCTTCTGGAGCCCTTTCCGGACTCACCACTCCAACCTCTACCTCCCTCTCCTATTCCGGGTCCTCACGAGCGCCCCCAACGCCCTTATGGTCCTAAGCGCAAGGCCCAGAGATGTCTGTTCCCGGAATGAACTCCACCCCGGTACACACACACACTGGAGGCCCAATGCATTTCCCGGCGTCTTTTACACTGAATGTCCTACAACCTGGAAATTAAGCATCTCGTGGGCCAACAACTCCTTTTTCCCTCCAGACTGGCTATAGTAGCAGGAGAAGTTATGTCAGGAAAAGAAAGCAGACTCTAGACCTCATCTTTGAAATGGAAAATCTGCCCAGGGATACCGGACAATGTGTGTTCAGACGTCGGGACTTCTTTAAACATCATTCTCAGGCCTATCCATTCCCGCTCGTTTGCATCAGTTATTTTCTCTCAAATTCTACTCTCTCCAGCACCATGCCCTATTGCTACCCTATTTCTCCCCAAACCAATAAATAACTGGATTTCTCATGTTATATGTTTTCCCATGAATTTATAAAGATTTTTAGCCATGGCTTTTCTCTTTCTTGGTGCTTTGAGCTGCTCTCCTGGAAAGCTGCAAAATCGTATGATGGTTACTATACATAATTGTATGATGTTTGTTCATAGCTTCCTCTTAACCTGAGGAAGTTCTCTTCCAGTCAAGTTCACTTTTCATTATGAATAAATGCTGGATTTTATCAGATGTTTTCAGCATGTATTAGGATACACATTTCCTTTTTAAATCTGTTCCTCTGGTTATTTTGACTCAGAGACTGATGTAAAATGTTTGCATTCCTGCTATTCCACATTATCCATACCTTCTAAATTCTACCCCGAGTTTTTTCTTTTGTAAATCAAACCTCTAACTTTTAAAACATTAATTTAGGGGCCTCCCTGGTGGCGCAGTGGTTAAGAATCTGCCTGATAATGCAGGGGACACGGGTTCCAGCCCTGGTCCGGGAAGATCCCACATGCCGTGGAGCAACTAAGCCCATGAGCC
This sequence comes from Hyperoodon ampullatus, assembly GCF_949752795.1. Lineage (NCBI taxonomy): Eukaryota > Metazoa > Chordata > Mammalia > Artiodactyla > Ziphiidae > Hyperoodon > Hyperoodon ampullatus. The sequence goes on along the minus strand of NC_136918.1, from coordinate 24,980,971 downwards.
ACAGCTGAAGCCCGCGCACCTACAGCCCATGCTTCGCCACCAGAGAAGCCACTGCAGTGAGAAGCCCGTGCACCTCAACGAAGAGTAGCCCCAGCTCACCGCAACCAGAGAAAGCCCGTGCGCAGCAACAAAGACCCAATGCAGCCAAAAATAAATAAATAAAAAATTAAAAAAATAAAACATTAATTAATTACCATATTTGTTTCACATTTTTATAAAAGAAATAAAATCTACAGGTAAAGCTGAAAACAAGATGGTTTCAGGTTTTTTAAACATCAATACTATTTATATTCACCAACATGCTTTAAACATTTCCTCTCTACCTTTTTATTCTTATATTCCACTCTCAAAGTCTAGCCTCAATTTTCCTCTTGCTGAAGAATATACTTTAATAGTTCTTTCCACTATACCCTATGTGTAGTAAATTATCTTGGTTTTGTAAATCTCAACATGTTTTGTGTAGTACACTCTCATAGTCTTGTATATCTGAAAATTTTTATTATATATTCATTCCTAATTCTAAAGTGTTATTTAAGTACTTTAAAGACATTACTCCATTGTTCTGCCATTTTTTATTGTTGGTGCAGGCAAGAGGTCTCTGCCAATCAAGTTGTTATTCCTTTTATATTTGATTCAGCTGTTCATTAGCACATTTTTAAATTTTATTTTATTTTTTAATTGAAGTATAGTTGATTTACATTGTTGTGCTACTTTCTGGTGTACAGCAAAGTTATATATTTTTTCCATATTCTTTTACATGGTTATGGTTTATTACAGGATATTGAATATAGTTCCCTGTGCTATACAGTAGGACCTTGTTGTTTATCTGTTTTACATTGAATACATAATAGTTTTATATCTGCTAATCCCAATCTCCTAATTTATCTCTCCCCCACCCTCTTTCCCCTTTGGTAAACATAAGGTTGTTTCCTATGTCTGTGAGTCTATTTCTGTTTTGTAAATAAGTTCATTTGTATCATATTTTAGATTCCACTTACAAGTGATATCATATGATATTTATCTTTCTTTGACTTACTTCACTTAGTATGATAATCTCTAGGTCCATCCATGTTGCTACAAATGGCATCATCTCATTCTCATTTATGGCTGAGTAGTATTCCTTTGTATAGGTATGCCACATCTTTTTATCCATTCATCTGTAGATAGACATTTAGGTTGCTTCCATGTCTTGGGTATTTTTTTTCATTTATTTATTTAATTTTTGGCTGTGTTGGGTTTTGTTGCTGCACGTGGGCTTTCTCTAGTTGCAGCGAGCGGGGGCTACTCTTCATTGCAGTGCGCAGGCTTCTCATTACCGTGGCTTCTCTTGTTGCAGAGCACGGGCTCTAGGTGCATGGGCCTCAGTAATTGTGGCATGTGGGCTCAGTAGCTGTGGCTCGTGGGCTCTAGGCTAGCGGGCTTCAGTAGTTGTGGCACACGGGCTTAGTTGCTTGGCGGCATGTGGGGTCTTCCCAGCCCAGGGCTCAAACCTGTGTCCCCTGCACTGGCAGGCAGATTCTTAACCACTGCGCCACCAAGGAAGTCGCCAGTTGGCTATTTTAAATAGTGCTACTATGAATATTGGGGTGCATGTATCTTTTCAAATTAGAGTTTTCTCGGGAGATTTGCCCAGGAGTGGGACTGCTGGACCATATAGCAACTCTTTTTAGTTTTTTAAGGAATCTCCATACTGTTCTCCATCATGGCTGCACCAAGTTACATTCCCTTCAACACTGTAGGAGAGTTCCCTTTTCTCCACACCCTCTCTAGCACTTATTATATGTGGACTTTTTAATGATGCTCATGCTGACCAGTGTGACGTGATACCTCATTGTAGTTTGATTTGCATTTGTCTAGTAATTAGTGATGTTGAGCATATTTTCATGTGCTTTTTGGCCTTCTGTATGTCTTCTTTGGAGGAATGTCTATTTAGGTCTTCTGCCCATTTTTTTTTTTTTTTTTTTTTTTTTTGCAGTACGCGGGCCTCTCACTGTTGTGGCCTCTCCCGTTGTGGAGCACAGGCTCTGGATGTGCAGGCTCAGCAGCCATGGCTCACGGGCCCAGCCTCTCCGTGGCATGTGGGATCTTCCCGGACCGGGGCACGAACCCGTGTCCCCTGCATCGGCAGGCGGACTCTCAACCACTGCGCCACCAGGGAAGCCCTACACTGAAGTCTTTAATGCATTTTGAGATGACTTTTGTGTGTGGTTTGAGATAGTGGTCTAGTTTCTTTTTTTTTTTTCTTCTTAGCATGTGGCTATCCAGTTTTCCCAACACCATTTTTTAATCTAAATTTATTTATTTATTTATTTTTGGCTGCATTGGGTCTTCGTTGCAGTCCATGGGCTTCTCATTGCAGTGGCTTCTCTTGTTGCGGAGCACAGGCTCTAGGCACACGGGCTTCGGTAGTTGTGGAACAGGTGATCAGTAGTTGTGGCTCGTGGGCTCTAGAGAACAGGCTCAGTAGTTGTGGCGCACGGGCTTAGTTGCCCCATGGCATGTGGGATCTTGCCAGACCAGGAATCGAACCCGTGTCCCCCTGCATTGGCAGACGGATTTTTAACCACTGCACCACCAGGGAAGTTCCCCCGTCACCATTTATTGAAGAGACTGTCCTTTTCCATTGTACGCTCTTTGCTCCCTTGCCATGAATTAATTATCCATATATGTATGGGTTTACTCCCAGGTTCTCAATTATGTTCCATTGACCTAGGTATCTGCTTTTCTGCAAATATAATGCTGTTTTGATTATTGTAGCTTTATAATATAGCTTTAAATCAGAGAGTGTGATACCTCCAACTTTGTTCTTTATATCAGGATTGCTTTGGCTGTTCAGGGTCTCTTAGGGTTTCATGTAAATCTAAGACTTTTTTATTCTATTTTTGCGAAAAATATCCTTGGGACTTTGATAGAGATTGCATTGAATCTGAAGATTGCTTTAGGTAATATAGACATTTGAACGATGTTATTTCTTCCAATCCATGAGCGCAGAACACTTTTCCACTTATTTGTCTCCTCAGGCAAGGGATACACAAGCAAAAGTAAACAAATAGGACTACACCAAACTAAGAAGTTTCTGCACAGTAAAGGAAACCAGGAACAAAATGAAAAGGGAACCTACCTAATGGAAGAAGATCCTTGCAAATCATATATCCAATAAGGGGTTAACATCCAAAATATAGAAAGAACTCACAACAACAACAAAAATAAAACAACCCCAAAATGGGTATAGGACATTTTCCAAAGAAGACATAGATGGCCAATAGACATATGAAAAGATGTTCAACATCACAAATTGTTAGAGAAATGCAAATCAAAACCACAAAAGTCTATTTCTCTTAAAGTCTATGTCTCATGTAAGTATTGCACCCCAGCTTCCTTTTTATTTCCATTTGCATGGAGTATCTTTTTCCATCCCCTCACTTTCAGTCTATGTGTGTCTTTAGATCTGAAGTGAGTCTCTTGTAGGCAGCATATATATGGGTCCTGTTTTTGTATCCATTCAGCCACTCTTTTTTTTTCAAAACAAACAACTTTTTATTGAAGTATAGTTGATTTACAATGTTGTATTAGTTTCAGGTGTACAGCAAAGCGATCTATATATGTATATATTCTTTTTCAGATTCTTTTCCATTATAAGTTATTATATACAAGATATTGAATATAGTTCCCTGTGCCATACAGTAGGTCCTTATTTATCTATTGCCCTATGTCTTTTGATTGCAGCATTTAGTCCACTTACTTTTAATAATTATTGATGTGTATGTTCTTATTGCCATTTTATTAATTGTGTTGGCATTGTTTTGTAGTGCTTTTTTCTTCCTTTCTTCTTCTTTCATTCTTTTGTCTTGTGATTTGATGACTATCTTTAATGTCATGTTCAAATTCTTTCCTCTTTTTTCTGTGTGCATCTATTATAGATTTTTCTGTTTGTGTCTATCATGAAGTTTATATACAGCAATATATTGTTATATGTGATTGTTTTAAGTTGCTGATCTCAAATCTCAAATGCATGTAATAACCCTACAATTGTACTCTCCTCCCCTTATGATTACTGTTTTTGACATCATATTTTACATCTAATTATTTTGTGTATCCCCAAACTGCTTATTGTAGATACAGATGATATTACTACTTTTGGCTTTTAACCTTCCTACTAACTTTGTACATGGTTGATTTTCTATCTTTACTGTATATTTTTTAAATCTGTCTCCTAAGGCAAAGGAAACAAAAGCCAAAATAAACAAATGGGACCTAATTAAACCTAAAAGTTTTCACACAGCAAAGGAAACCATCAACAAAATGAAAAGACAACCTACTGAATGGGGGAAAATATTTGGGAATGAGATGACCAATAAGGAGTTAATATCCAAAATATATAAACAGCTCATACAACTCAATAGGAAAAAGCAAACAACCTGTTTTAAAAATGGGCAGAAGGAACAGGATAGAAAGCCCAGAGATAAACCCATGCACATATGGTCACCTTATCTTTGATAAAGGAGGCAGAAATGTACAGTGGAGAAAGGACAGCCTCTTCAATAAGAAGTGCTGGGAAAACTGGACAGGGACATGTAAAAGTATGAGATTAGATCACTCCCTAATACCATACACAAAAATAAGCTCAAAATGGATTAAAGACCTAAATGTAAGGCCAGAAACTATCAAACTCTTAGAGGAAAATATAGGCAGAACACTCTATGACATAAATCACAGCAAGATCCTTTTTGACCCACCTCCTAGAGAAATGGAAATAAAAACAAAAATAAACAAATGTGACCTAATGAAACTTCAAAGGTTTTGCACAGCAAAGGAAACCATAAACAAGACCAAAAGACAACCCTCAGAATGGGAGAAAATATTTCCAAATGAAGCAACTGACAAAGGATTAATCTCCAAAATTTATAAGCACCTCATGCAGCTCAATAGAAAACAAACAAACAACCCAATCCAAAAATGGGCAGAAGTCCTAAATAGACATTTCTCCAAAGAAGATATACAGACTGCCAACAAACACATGAAAGAATGCTCAACGTCATTAATCTTTAGAGAAATGCAAATCAAAACTACAATGAGATATCATATCACACCAGTCAGAATGGCCATCATCTAAAAGTCTAGAAATCATAAATGCTGGAGAGGGTGTGGAGAAAAGGGAACACTCTTGTACTGCTGGTCGGAATGTGAATTGGTACAGCCACTATGGAGAACAGTATGGAGGTTCCTTAAAAAACTACAAATAGAACTACCATATGACCCAGCAATCCCACTACTGGGCATATACCCTGAGAAAACCATAATTCAAAAGGAGTCATGTACCAAAATATTCATTGCAGCTCTATTTACAATACCCCAGAGATGGAAACAACCTAAGTGTCCATCATTGGATGAATGGATATAGAAGATGTGGCACACATATACAATGGAATATTACACAGCCATAAAAAGAAACGAAATTGAGCTATTTGTAATGAGGTGGATGGACCTGGAGTCTGTCATACAGAGTGAAGTCAGTCAGAAAGAGAAAGACAAATACCATATGCTAACACATATATATGGAATTTAAGAAAAAAATGTCATGAAGTACCTAGGGGTAAGACAGGAATAAAGACACAGACCTACTACAGAATGGACTTGAGGATATGGGGAGGGGCAAGGGTAAGCTCTGACAAAGCAAGAGAGAGGCATGGACATATATACCCTACCAAATATAAAACAGATAGCTAGTGGGAAGCAGCCGCATAGCCCAGGGAGATCAGCTCAGTGCTTTGTGACCACCTAGAGGGGTGGGATAGGGAGGGTGGGAGGGAGGGAGACGCAAGAGGGAAGACATATGGGAACATATGTATATGTATAACTGATTCACTTTGTTATAAGGCAGAAACTAACACACCATTGTAAAGCAATTATACTCCAATAAAGACGTAAAAAAAAAAAAGTTTATACAACTCTCCTCAGTACTCTGTAATAACGTATATGGGAACAGAATCTAAAAAACAGTGGATATACGTATAACTGATTCACTTTGCTGTACACCTGAAACTAACACAACATTGTAAATCAACTACACTCCAATAAAAATCAATTAACAAAAATGGGCAGAAGAGGTGAACAGACATTTTTCCAAAGAAGACATAACAGTTGGCCAACAGGCACATGAAAAGATGCTCAACATCACTAACCGTCAGAGAAATACAAATCAAACCACCATGAGATACCACCTCACCCCTGTAAGAACACCTAACATCAAAACGACCACAAATAACGAATGTTGGCTAGGTTGTGAAATAAAGGGAACCCCCGTACACTGTTGGTGGGAATGTGAATTGGTGCAGCCACTGTGGAAAACAGTGTGGAGGTTCCTCAAAAAACTAAATAGAATTACCATATGATACAGCAGTTCCACTCCTGGGTATATATCCAAAGAAAACAAAAACACTACTTTGAAAAGATACATGCAGCTGAATGTTCATGGCAGCATTATTTATGGCAGCCAAAATATGGAAACAACCTAAGTGTCCATCAACAGATGAACAGCTAAAGAAGATGTGATGTGATATGTATATATGCATGTGTGTGTCTGTGTGCATGTATATACTCAGCCATAAAAATAGAGTGAAATTTTGTCATTTACAACAACATGGGTAGACTTGTAGGGTATTATGCATAGTGAAATAAGTCAGACAGAGAAAGACAAATACTGCTATGTTATCACTTAAACATGAAATCCAGAAAATAAAACAAACTAGTGAATATAACAAAAAAGAAACAGATTCACAGATATAGAGAACAAACTAGTGGTTACAAGTGGGGAGAGGCAAGATAGGGGTAAGAGATGAAGAGGTATAAACTACTATGTTTAAAGTAATTAAGCTACAAGGATATATTGTACAACACAGGGAATACAGCCAATATTTATTTTTTGGCCGTACCACGCAGCACTCGGGGATCTTAGTTCCCTGAACAGGGACTGAACCCGGGCCCCCTGCAGTGGAAGCATGGAGTCTTAACCACTGGACCTCCAGGCAAGGGCCCATAGCCAATATTTTATAATAACTATAAATGGAGTATAATCTTTAGGAATTGTTCACCATTATGTTGTACACCTGAAACATAACACTGTAACTCCATTATACCTCAATGTTTAAAAAACTAAAAAAAAACCCCACAATGAGATATCACTTCATACCGGTTAGAATGGCTTTTATCAAAAGGCAAGAAATTAAAAGTGTTGGCGAGTACGTGGAGAAAAGTGAGCCCTCATGCGGTGTCGGTGGGAATGTAAACTGGCACAGCCACTATGGAGAACAGTATGAAGATTCCTTAGAAATTCAGGAATAGAACTACCATATGATCCAGCTATCCCACTTCTGAGTATTTATCCAAAGTATATGAAAACACTAACTTGAAAACACTTATGCACCCTCAAGCTCATTGCAGCATTATTTACAATAGTCAAGATATAGCAACGACCGAAGTGCCCATCAACCAATAAATGAATAAAGAACATGTGAAACACAATATATACAATATAGATACAGCCATAGAAAACAAATAAAATCTTGCCATTTGCCACAGCATGGATGGACACTGAGAGTATTATGCTAAGTGAAATAAGTCAGCTAGAGAAAGCCAAATACCATATGATTTCACATAGATATGGAATAAAAAATTTTTTAAAAAAACATACAAAGTAAATGAACAAACCACACCAAACCAAAACAAACATGGAGATACAGAGAACAGAGTAGTGGCTACCAGAGGGGAAAGGATGAAATGGATAAAGAGGATCAACTCTGTGGTGACTATACAAACTAAATCTTTGTTGGTGAGCATGCTGTAGTGTGTACAGAAGTAGAAATATAATGTTGTCCATATGAAACTTATATAATGTTATAAACAAATGTTACCTCAATAAATAATAATTTTTAAAAAAGATATAAATATAGCAATGATTAAAATGACTATCTGTGGAATTTAAGTTCCAGTTATGGAGGGAAGTGAAGAACTGATAGTTTAAGTTTCACCGAAAAGATGAATTTTTCCAGAAGGGCATAAGGATTGATGGAGTTTGGATATGTAAAGGGCTAAGCTAGAAATTTAGGAGGTAGCCACTCCTCTGAGAATAAATCTTTTAAATTGTGATTATAGAGGGGGACACAATTTGGAGTAATTGTTACTGAGCCACGTTCATTTGCCTCACACACAGAAAGCCCAAATCTGAGATAGAGAGGTTTGCAGCAGAGAAAGAGTTTATTCACATGGCAGTCAAGCAAGGAGAAAGGAGAACAAATCTCAAATCCATCTCCCCAAAGGCCAGGGGCTAGGGATGTTTACTGAATAAAGAATTAGGGTGGCCTGAGGTGCAGGGAGTGTGGGGAAAGGTGACTGGAAATAAGAAAAAGATGAGGTCGGGACTTCCCTGGTGGCGCAGTGGTTAAGAATCCGCCTACTAAAAAAAAAAAAAGAAAAAAAAAAAGAATCGGCCTACCAATGCAGGGGAAATGGGTTCGAGCCCTACTCTGGGAAGATCCCACATGCCTCGGAGCAACTAAGCCCTTGAGCCACAAGTACCGAGCCTGCACTCTAGAGCCTGCGTGCCACAACTACTGAGCCCGTTTGCCACAACTGCTGAAGCCCACGCTCCTAGTGTCCGTGTTCCACAACAAGAGAAGCCACCGCAATGAGAGGCCTGCACACTGCAACGAAGAGAAGCCCCCGCTCACTGCAAATAGAGAAAGCCCACATGCAGCAACGAAGACCCAACGCACCCAAAAATAAATAAATAAATAAATTAAAAAAAAAAGATGTATCGTTATTCTCGGCAGGTGCAACTAAGCTACATGCTTCTTCAGAGGATGCATGTTCAGAAAATGGCAACATTAGCATATTCTCAGGGTGGAGGTTTTGGCCCTCTGACATCAAATGGCCACCGATCAGACACTCTCGCATGCCCGAGGGGAGAGTCGGTTGTCCCAGCCAGTCTTAAGCAGCTGAAGTTCAAACTGGACAACTGACTCCAAGTTCCAAAAAAACAACTCGGGCAAACACCATAACACTGTTACATCAGAGGTACTTATCTATAGGGGTCGTGAAGAGGCCTTGTAACTTACTGTTTAGGCTACATGATGCTTGGAGGATATGCAAGTTTTTGTAAAAACAGTTAAAGTGAGCTTGACCAGTGAAGGCAGTCTACAGTTTACTATTTACTAATTAAGTTATAGTCTAATGGATGTAACTGATGACTACCATATAAGTTTCATAATGACAAGGTAAAGAGTGTGAGTCAATGAGGTAGGAGGGAGGACAAAATTACTGAAGAGGAAGAGAACTGAGAAGCCAAGATGTGGGGGCAGGAGGGATCCATGACAATATTAAACTCACCACAAATTACAGCAGGTATGGAGTGAGTGAGAATTACAGTGAATCAAGTGCGAAAGTCTTCAAAGCCTGTGATAGAGACATTTGCTACACATACATTTGATAAGTGACTGGTAGTAGTATGACTGAACCCCAATGTCTTTAAACAATATTTTGTTTATTTACAGAATGTGGTAATACTATGAAGGCCATAGAGAGAGGGATGAGATAGAGAGTAAGTGAAGAAACCATTCCAAACAAAATGGTCAGAAATGCCCTTTTCAAGAAAGTGCCCTCAGAGTTGGTCTTTGAAGAAGGAACCAGCACTGCAAAAAGTTGGAGGAAAAGTTGAAACCTAATTTTTTTAAGTAAAAAAAAATAGAAGATGGGAATGTTTCAAAGAATTAAATATAATATTGGCTAATAAGCATATGAAAAAAATGATCCACCCTGACTGGCAATCAGAAATGCAAAATGAAAACACAATGATGTAGCATTTTACTACACCAGGTTGGAAAACAGTTAAGAGTCTATCAATAAGAAATGTTTACAAGGATGTAATGAAATGGAAACATACTCTGCTCACAGGAGTTTAAACTGTGAAAAATATTTTGGGAAAAAAAAAGAGGAAGGCGTTACCTATTAACATTTTTTTAATTTTTTAAATAATTTTTAAATTTATTTATTTGTTTGTTTATTTATTTATCTATTTATTTTTGGCTGTGTCTGGTCTTCGGTGCTGCATGCTGGCTTTTATCTAGTTGAGGCCAGCAGGGGCTACTCTTGGTTGCAGTGCACGGGCTTCTCATTGCAGTGGCTTCTCTTGTTGCAGAGCACAGGCTCTAGGCACAAGGGCTTCAGTAGTTTTGCTGCTCTGCAGCATGTGGGGTCTTCCCAGATCAGGGACCAAACCCATGTCCCCTGCATTGGCAGGCAGATTCTTAACCACTGCGTCACCAGGGATGTCCCTACCTATTAACTTGAAAACACACACACAGGACCAATTAGTAATTCACTCTTAGGTGTATGCAATAAATGTATGAGTTAAGAGTTCATGATTTAAAACCAGAGAAGTCTGCACTGGATGCCTATATCTAACACAAACTTGGTACATATTTAATTCTTGAAACCTCACTTGACCACTCTGAGCTTCAGGTGTTGTGAAAAGTAAAAAAGATCATTTTTTTTCCAAAGAGGGCAGGAAGAAACTTTTGCAGGTCATAGATACTTTTATGGTATTGATTGTGGTGATACTTTCACGAGTGTATACTTATCTACAAACTCAAGTTGTTTATATTAAAAGTGTACAGCTTTTAGTACATACCTTAACTACTGTGCCACCAGGACTTCCCTGGTGGCGCAATACTTAAGAATCCGCCTGCCAATGCAGGGGACATGGGTTCGAGCCCTGGTCCGGGAAGATCCCACATGCCGTGGAGCAACTAAGCCCATGTGCCGTAACTACTGACCCTGCACTCTAGAGCCCAAGAACCACGACTACTGAGCCTGCGTGCCACAACTACAGAAGCCCGTGTGCCTAGAGCCCGTGCTCCGCAACAAAGAGAAGCCACCGCAACGAGAAGCCTGTGCACCGCAGCGAAGACTAGCCCCCGCCCGCCGCAACTAGAGAAAGCCCGCAAGCAGCAACAAAGACCCAACGCAGCCAAAAATACATAAAAATAAAACACTTTTCCAAAAAAATGATCAGGGCTTCCCTGGTGGTGCAGTGGTTGAGGGTCCGCCTGCCGGCGCAGGGAACACGGGTTCGTGCCCCGGTCCGGGAAGATCCTGCATGCCGCGGAGCGGTTGGCCCGTGAACCATGCCCACTGAGCCAGCACGTCTGCAGCCTGTGCTCCGAAATGGGAGAGGCCACAACAGTGAGAGGCCCGCGTACCGCAAAATAAATAAATTACATAAAATAAAATAAATAAAGATCATTTTTTAAACCTCAGTAGAATGGTTGACATATAATAAATACTGAATAAAACAATTTAATTATACTAAGATTGTTTTAATTTTATAACAGCTTTTATCTTCAGGAAGCAACTGCCACAAATATTTTACTATTAAGACAGAACTTTACCTAAACATATATGAGTATTTTCCATTTACTTCTGAAATGATAGGCCAAGCATTAAAGGAATTTCATGGAACATTTAGATAGGTCCGTTTTATGTTGCCAAAGGGGTGGTCTATTTGAGTGGTTTTTTTCTCTAGAATGCCTGAAAGCAAAGGAAAATATTAACCTTAAAGGTGATTAATATTTAAAGTTCCATTTTCGGTGTATCTTTCTTTCTCTAAAAATGAAGGACACGAGTATTCTGGCCCCTGTAGGACTTTAACAGTAGCTTTCTACCAACCACAGCCCCGGCTATTGGGCAGCACGGATACCGCGAGGTCTACGGGGCGGAGCCTTGGAGGGGGCGGAGCTTAGCGTGACATTTTGCGACTAGGATTCCACTGGCTTCACCTGCAACATCTTTCGCTGTGGCGTGACGAGCTGAAGATTCGAAGGCGCCAGGCCCAGCCCCGCGCCAGACGCCGTTCCCATAGAAACCTGAACTACAGGACCAACTGCAGGAGGCAGCCCCGGAGCTCCGAGGACTCGTCCCGTACCGCGCCGTCCTGCCGTCCCCGCATCGCGCCGCCCCGCCGTCCCCGCATCGCGCCGCCCCGCCCCGGCTTGCCTCAGCCGTCGTCGAAACCCGTCACAGCGTGCAGGATCGAGCGCCTCCTCGCCCTCTGCCAGGCCCCGGGGGCGCCGTCCGTCGGTCGAGGTCATGGGCAGCCGGTCCCGCAGCCCCAGTGCCTACCCTGCGGACTGGTGGGGACCGCAGACCGAAGGACCCGGCCCCGCCAAGCGCCGCCGAACGGAGGAGCCCGAGGGCCCCGAGTCCGAGTCCGAGGCGGCGCCCAGCCTGGACAACCTGACGGGACCTCCGGCCGCGGACGCGCTCACTTCCGTACTGGTCCTGCCCGCCGGCTGTGCCCTGCACCTGCCCCTAGATGACGTCGACGTGCTGCTGGAGCCCGAGCCCACGTCTGTGCTGCAAATGTCTCTCGGAGATCACATCCTCATGCTGGTCCCCGAGGCCCTCCTGGGCTGGGGCGTGGAAGGCCCGTGGGGACAGGGCCTGCAACGGGCCGCTTTCCTGAGCGCTCCAGGGGAGTACATGGCCCTGGAGCCGGGATTCTTCTGCGCAGCTGTCCCAGAGATCGCCCGCCAAGAAGAGGTCAACAGCGAGGAAGCAGATGCCGAGCTCCTGCCGCCTGGGATGGAGGCTGAAGCCGGCTCCGTCGCTGAGCTCCGCAGCATCACCGCAAGGGTGTCGGGACCCAGCGCGCAGGGCTTTGTCCCAGAGCCCTGTCCTTGGGCGCCCAATCCTAGTCCAGAGAAAGGCTCTCCTCACCACGACGACAACCTGGACATGCACCTTCTGGAGCCCTTTCCGGACTCACCACTCCAACCTCTACCTCCCTCTCCTATTCCGGGTCCTCACGAGCGCCCCCAACGCCCTTATGGTCCTAAGCGCAAGGCCCAGAGATGTCTGTTCCCGGAATGAACTCCACCCCGGTACACACACACACTGGAGGCCCAATGCATTTCCCGGCGTCTTTTACACTGAATGTCCTACAACCTGGAAATTAAGCATCTCGTGGGCCAACAACTCCTTTTTCCCTCCAGACTGGCTATAGTAGCAGGAGAAGTTATGTCAGGAAAAGAAAGCAGACTCTAGACCTCATCTTTGAAATGGAAAATCTGCCCAGGGATACCGGACAATGTGTGTTCAGACGTCGGGACTTCTTTAAACATCATTCTCAGGCCTATCCATTCCCGCTCGTTTGCATCAGTTATTTTCTCTCAAATTCTACTCTCTCCAGCACCATGCCCTATTGCTACCCTATTTCTCCCCAAACCAATAAATAACTGGATTTCTCATGTTATATGTTTTCCCATGAATTTATAAAGATTTTTAGCCATGGCTTTTCTCTTTCTTGGTGCTTTGAGCTGCTCTCCTGGAAAGCTGCAAAATCGTATGATGGTTACTATACATAATTGTATGATGTTTGTTCATAGCTTCCTCTTAACCTGAGGAAGTTCTCTTCCAGTCAAGTTCACTTTTCATTATGAATAAATGCTGGATTTTATCAGATGTTTTCAGCATGTATTAGGATACACATTTCCTTTTTAAATCTGTTCCTCTGGTTATTTTGACTCAGAGACTGATGTAAAATGTTTGCATTCCTGCTATTCCACATTATCCATACCTTCTAAATTCTACCCCGAGTTTTTTCTTTTGTAAATCAAACCTCTAACTTTTAAAACATTAATTTAGGGGCCTCCCTGGTGGCGCAGTGGTTAAGAATCTGCCTGATAATGCAGGGGACACGGGTTCCAGCCCTGGTCCGGGAAGATCCCACATGCCGTGGAGCAACTAAGCCCATGAGCCACAGCTGAAGCCCGCGCACCTACAGCCCATGCTTCGCCACCAGAGAAGCCACTGCAGTGAGAAGCCCGTGCACCTCAACGAAGAGTAGCCCCAGCTCACCGCAACCAGAGAAAGCCCGTGCGCAGCAACAAAGACCCAATGCAGCCAAAAATAAATAAATAAAAAATTAAAAAAATAAAACATTAATTAATTACCATATTTGTTTCACATTTTTATAAAAGAAATAAAATCTACAGGTAAAGCTGAAAACAAGATGGTTTCAGTTTTTTTAAACATCAATACTATTTATATTCACCAACATGCTTTAAACATTTCCTCTCTACCTTTTTATTCTTATATTCCACTCTCAAAGTCTAGCCTCAATTTTCCTCTTGCTGAAGAATATACTTTAATAGTTCTTTCCACTATACCCTATGTGTAGTAAATTATCTTGGTTTTGTAAATCTCAACATGTTTTGTGTAGTACACTCTCATAGTCTTGTATATCTGAAAATTTTTATTATATATTCATTCCTAATTCTAAAGTGTTATTTAAGTACTTTAAAGACATTACTCCATTGTTCTGCCATTTTTTATTGTTGGTGCAGGCAAGAGGTCTCTGCCAATCAAGTTGTTATTCCTTTTATATTTGATTCAGCTGTTCATTAGCACATTTTTAAATTTTATTTTATTTTTTAATTGAAGTATAGTTGATTTACATTGTTGTGCTACTTTCTGGTGTACAGCAAAGTTATATATTTTTTCCATATTCTTTTACATGGTTATGGTTTATTACAGGATATTGAATATAGTTCCCTGTGCTATACAGTAGGACCTTGTTGTTTATCTGTTTTACATTGAATACATAATAGTTTTATATCTGCTAATCCCAAACTCCTAATTTATCTCTCCCCCACCCTCTTTCCCCTTTGGTAAACATAAGGTTGTTTCCTATGTCTGTGAGTCTATTTCTGTTTTGTAAATAAGTTCATTTGTATCATATTTTAGATTCCACTTACAAGTGATATCATATGATATTTATCTTTCTTTGACTTACTTCACTTAGTATGATAATCTCTAGGTCCATCCATGTTGCTACAAATGGCATCATCTCATTCTCATTTATGGCTGAGTAGTATTCCTTTGTATAGGTATGCCACATCTTTTTATCCATTCATCTGTAGATAGACATTTAGGTTGCTTCCATGTCTTGGGTATTTTTTTTCATTTATTTATTTAATTTTTGGCTGTGTTGGGTTTTGTTGCTGCACGTGGGCTTTCTCTAGTTGCAGCGAGCGGGGGCTACTCTTCATTGCAGTGCGCAGGCTTCTCATTACCGTGGCTTCTCTTGTTGCAGAGCACGGGCTCTAGGTGCATGGGCCTCAGTAATTGTGGCATGTGGGCTCAGTAGCTGTGGCTCGTGGGCTCTAGGCTAGCGGGCTTCAGTAGTTGTGGCACACGGGCTTAGTTGCTTGGCGGCATGTGGGGTCTTCCCAGCCCAGGGCTCAAACCTGTGTCCCCTGCACTGGCAGGCAGATTCTTAACCACTGCGCCACCAAGGAAGTCGCCAGTTGGCTATTTTAAATAGTGCTACTATGAATATTGGGGTGCATGTATCTTTTCAAATTAGAGTTTTCTCGGGAGATTTGCCCAGGAGTGGGACTGCTGGACCATATAGCAACTCTTTTTAGTTTTTTAAGGAATCTCCATACTGTTCTCCATCATGGCTGCACCAAGTTACATTCCCTTCAACACTGTAGGAGAGTTCCCTTTTCTCCACACCCTCTCTAGCACTTATTATATGTGGACTTTTTAATGATGCTCATGCTGACCAGTGTGACGTGATACCTCATTGTAGTTTGATTTGCATTTGTCTAGTAATTAGTGATGTTGAGCATATTTTCATGTGCTTTTTGGCCTTCTGTATGTCTTCTTTGGAGGAATGTCTATTTAGGTCTTCTGCCCATTTTTTTTTTTTTTTTTTTTTTTTTTTGCAGTACGCGGGCCTCTCACTGTTGTGGCCTCTCCCGTTGTGGAGCACAGGCTCTGGATGTGCAGGCTCAGCAGCCATGGCTCACGGGCCCAGCCTCTCCGTGGCATGTGGGATCTTCCCGGACCGGGGCACGAACCCGTGTCCCCTGCATCGGCAGGCGGACTCTCAACCACTGCGCCACCAGGGAAGCCCTACACTGAAGTCTTTAATGCATTTTGAGATGACTTTTGTGTGTGGTTTGAGATAGTGGTCTAGTTTCTTTTTTTTTTTTTCTTCTTAGCATGTGGCTATCCAGTTTTCCCAACACCATTTTTTCATCTAAATTTATTTATTTATTTATTTTTGGCTGCATTGGGTCTTCGTTGCAGTCCATGGGCTTCTCATTGCAGTGGCTTCTCTTGTTGCGGAGCACAGGCTCTAGGCACACGGGCTTCGGTAGTTGTGGAACAGGTGATCAGTAGTTGTGGCTCGTGGGCTCTAGAGAACAGGCTCAGTAGTTGTGGCGCACGGGCTTAGTTGCCCCATGGCATGTGGGATCTTGCCAGACCAGGAATCGAACCCGTGTCCCCCTGCATTGGCAGACGGATTTTTAACCACTGCACCACCAGGGAAGTTCCCCCGTCACCATTTATTGAAGAGACTGTCCTTTTCCATTGTACGCTCTTTGCTCCCTTGCCATGAATTAATTATCCATATATGTATGGGTTTACTCCCAGGTTCTCAATTATGTTCCATTGACCTAGGTATCTGCTTTTCTGCAAATATAATGCTGTTTTGATTATTGTAGCTTTATAATATAGCTTTAAATCAGAGAGTGTGATACCTCCAACTTTGTTCTTTATATCAGGATTGCTTTGGCTGTTCAGGGTCTCTTAGGGTTTCATGTAAATCTAAGACTTTTTTATTCTATTTTTGCGAAAAATATCCTTGGGACTTTGATAGAGATTGCATTGAATCTGAAGATTGCTTTAGGTAATATAGACATTTGAACGATGTTATTTCTTCCAATCCATGAGCGCAGAACACTTTTCCACTTATTTGTCTCCTCAGGCAAGGGAAACACAAGCAAAAGTAAACAAATAGGACTACACCAAACTAAGAAGTTTCTGCACAGTAAAGGAAACCAGGAACAAAATGAAAAGGGAACCTACCTAATGGAAGAAGATCCTTGCAAATCATATATCCAATAAGGGGTTAACATCCAAAATATAGAACGAACTCACAACAACAACAAAAATAAAACAACCCCAAAATGGGTATAGGACATTTTCCAAAGAAGACATAGATGGCCAATAGACATATGAAAAGATGTTCAACATCACAAATTGTTAGAGAAATGCAAATCAAAACCACAAAAGTCTATTTCTCTTAAAGTCTATGTCTCATGTAAGTATTGCACCCCAGCTTCCTTTTTATTTCCATTTGCATGGAGTATCTTTTTCCATCCCCTCACTTTCAGTCTATGTGTGTCTTTAGATCTGAAGTGAGTCTCTTGTAGGCAGCATATATATGGGTCTTGTTTTTGTATCCATTCAGCCACTCTTTTTTTTTCAAAACAAACAACTTTTTATTGAAGTATAGTTGATTTACAATGTTGTATTAGTTTCAGGTGTACAGCAAAGCGATCTATATATGTATATATTCTTTTTCAGATTCTTTTCCATTATAAGTTATTATATACAAGATATTGAATATAGTTCCCTGTGCCATACAGTAGGTCCTTATTTATCTATTGCCCTATGTCTTTTGATTGCAGCATTTAGTCCACTTACTTTTAATAATTATTGATGTGTATGTTCTTATTGCCATTTTATTAATTGTGTTGGCATTGTTTTGTAGTGCTTTTTTCTTCCTTTCTTCTTCTTTCATTCTTTTGTCTTGTGATTTGATGACTATCTTTAATGTCATGTTCAAATTCTTTCCTCTTTTTTCTGTGTGCATCTATTATAGATTTTTCTGTTTGTGTCTATCATGAAGTTTATATACAGCAATATATTGTTATATGTGATTGTTTTAAGTTGCTGATCTCAAATCTCAAATGCATGTAATAACCCTACAATTGTACTCTCCTCCCCTTATGATTACTGTTTTTGACATCATATTTTACATCTAATTATTTTGTGTATCCCCAAACTGCTTATTGTAGATACAGATGATATTACTACTTTTGGCTTTTAACCTTCCTACTAACTTTGTACATGGTTGATTTTCTATCTTTACTGTATATTTTTTAAATCTGTCTCCTAAGGCAAAGGAAACAAAAGCCAAAATAAACAAATGGGACCTAATTAAACCTAAAAGTTTTCACACAGCAAAGGAAACCATCAACAAAATGAAAAGACAACCTACTGAATGGGGGAAGATATTTGGGAATGAGATGACCAATAAGGAGTTAATATCCAAAATATATAAACAGCTCATACAACTCAATAGGAAAAAGCAAACAACCTGTTTTAAAAATGGGCAGAAGGAACAGGATAGAAAGCCCAGAGATAAACCCATGCACATATGGTCACCTTATCTTTGATAAAGGAGGCAGAAATGTACAGTGGAGAAAGGACAGCCTCTTCAATAAGAAGTGCTGGGAAAACTGGACAGGGACATGTAAAAGTATGAGATTAGATCACTCCCTAATACCATACACAAAAATAAGCTCAAAATGGATTAAAGACCTAAATGTAAGGCCAGAAACTATCAAACTCTTAGAGGAAAATATAGGCAGAACACTCTATGACATAAATCACAGCAAGATCCTTTTTGACCCACCTCCTAGAGAAATGGAAATAAAAACAAAAATAAACAAATGTGACCTAATGAAACTTCAAAGGTTTTGCACAGCAAAGGAAACCATAAACAAGACCAAAAGACAACCCTCAGAATGGGAGAAAATATTTCCAAATGAAGCAACTGACAAAGGATTAATCTCCAAAATTTATAAGCACCTCATGCAGCTCAATAGAAAACAAACAAACAACCCAATCCAAAAATGGGCAGAAGTCCTAAATAGACATTTCTCCAAAGAAGATATACAGACTGCCAACAAACACATGAAAGAATGCTCAACGTCATTAATCTTTAGAGAAATGCAAATCAAAACTACAATGAGATATCATATCACACCAGTCAGAATGGCCATCATCTAAAAGTCTAGAAATCATAAATGCTGGAGAGGGTGTGGAGAAAAGGGAACACTCTTGTACTGCTGGTCGGAATGTGAATTGGTACAGCCACTATGGAGAAGAGTATGGAGGTTCCTTAAAAAACTACAAATAGAACTACCATATGACCCAGCAATCCCACTACTGGGCATATACCCTGAGAAAACCATAATTCAAAAGGAGTCATGTACCAAAATATTCATTGCAGCTCTATTTACAATACCCCAGAGATGGAAACAACCTAAGTGTCCATCATTGGATGAATGGATATAGAAGATGTGGCACACATATACAATGGAATATTACACAGCCATAAAAAGAAACGAAATTGAGCTATTTGTAATGAGGTGGATGGACCTGGAGTCTGTCATACAGAGTGAAGTCAGTCAGAAAGAGAAAGACAAATACCATATGCTAACACATATATATGGAATTTAAGAAAAAAATGTCATGAAGTACCTAGGGGTAAGACAGGAATAAAGACACAGACCTACTACAGAATGGACTTGAGGATATGGGGAGGGGCAAGGGTAAGCTCTGACAAAGCAAGAGAGAGGCATGGACATATATACCCTACCAAATATAAAACAGATAGCTAGTGGGAAGCAGCCGCATAGCCCAGGGAGATCAGCTCAGTGCTTTGTGACCACCTAGAGGGGTGGGATAGGGAGGGTGGGAGGGAGGGAGACGCAAGAGGGAAGACATATGGGAACATATGTATATGTATAACTGATTCACTTTGTTATAAGGCAGAAACTAACACACCATTGTAAAGCAATTATACTCCAATAAAGACGTAAAAAAAAAAAAGTTTATACAACTCTCCTCAGTACTCTGTAATAACGTATATGGGAACAGAATCTAAAAAACAGTGGATATACGTATAACTGATTCACTTTGCTGTACACCTGAAACTAACACAACATTGTAAATCAACTACACTCCAATAAAAATCAATTAACAAAAATGGGCAGAAGAGGTGAACAGACATTTTTCCAAAGAAGACATAACAGTTGGCCAACAGGCACATGAAAAGATGCTCAACATCACTAACCGTCAGAGAAATACAAATCAAACCACCATGAGATACCACCTCACCCCTGTAAGAACACCTAACATCAAAACGACCACAAATAACGAATGTTGGCTAGGTTGTGAAATAAAGGGAACCCCCGTACACTGTTGGTGGGAATGTGAATTGGTGCAGCCACTGTGGAAAACAGTGTGGAGGTTCCTCAAAAAACTAAATAGAATTACCATATGATACAGCAGTTCCACTCCTGGGTATATATCCAAAGAAAACAAAAACACTACTTTGAAAAGATACATGCAGCTGAATGTTCATGGCAGCATTATTTATGGCAGCCAAAATATGGAAACAACCTAAGTGTCCATCAACAGATGAACAGCTAAAGAAGATGTGATGTGATATGTATATATGCATGTGTGTGTCTGTGTGCATGTATATACTCAGCCATAAAAATAGAGTGAAATTTTGTCATTTACAACAACATGGGTAGACTTGTAGGGTATTATGCATAGTGAAATAAGTCAGACAGAGAAAGACAAATACTGCTATGTTATCACTTAAACATGAAATCCAGAAAATAAAACAAACTAGTGAATATAACAAAAAAGAAACAGATTCACAGATATAGAGAACAAACTAGTGGTTACAAGTGGGGAGAGGCAAGATAGGGGTAAGAGATGAAGAGGTATAAACTACTATGTTTAAAGTAATTAAGCTACAAGGATATATTGTACAACACAGGGAATACAGCCAATATTTATTTTTTGGCCGTACCACGCAGCACTCGGGGATCTTAGTTCCCTGAACAGGGACTGAACCCGGGCCCCCTGCAGTGGAAGCATGGAGTCTTAACCACTGGACCTCCAGGCAAGGGCCCATAGCCAATATTTTATAATAACTATAAATGGAGTATAATCTTTAGGAATTGTTCACCATTATGTTGTACACCTGAAACATAACACTGTAACTCCATTATACCTCAATGTTTAAAAAACTAAAAAAAAACCCCACAATGAGATATCACTTCATACCGGTTAGAATGGCTTTTATCAAAAGGCAAGAAATTAAAAGTGTTGGCGAGTACGTGGAGAAAAGTGAGCCCTCATGCGGTGTCGGTGGGAATGTAAACTGGCACAGCCACTATGGAGAACAGTATGAAGATTCCTTAGAAATTCAGGAATAGAACTACCATATGATCCAGCTATCCCACTTCTGAGTATTTATCCAAAGTATATGAAAACACTAACTTGAAAACACTTATGCACCCTCAAGCTCATTGCAGCATTATTTACAATAGTCAAGATATAGCAACGACCGAAGTGCCCATCAACCAATAAATGAATAAAGAACATGTGAAACACAATATATACAATATAGATACAGCCATAGAAAACAAATAAAATCTTGCCATTTGCCACAGCATGGATGGACACTGAGAGTATTATGCTAAGTGAAATAAGTCAGCTAGAGAAAGCCAAATACCATATGATTTCACATAGATATGGAATAAAAAATTTTTTAAAAAAACATACAAAGTAAATGAACAAACCACACCAAACCAAAACAAACATGGAGATACAGAGAACAGAGTAGTGGCTACCAGAGGGGAAAGGATGAAATGGATAAAGAGGATCAACTCTGTGGTGACTATACAAACTAAATCTTTGTTGGTGAGCATGCTGTAGTGTGTACAGAAGTAGAAATATAATGTTGTCCATATGAAACTTATATAATGTTATAAACAAATGTTACCTCAATAAATAATAATTTTTAAAAAAGATATAAATATAGCAATGATTAAAATGACTATCTGTGGAATTTAAGTTCCAGTTATGGAGGGAAGTGAAGAACTGATAGTTTAAGTTTCACCGAAAAGATGAATTTTTCCAGAAGGGCATAAGGATTGATGGAGTTTGGATATGTAAAGGGCTAAGCTAGAAATTTAGGAGGTAGCCACTCCTCTGAGAATAAATCTTTTAAATTGTGATTATAGAGGGGGACACAATTTGGAGTAATTGTTACTGAGCCACGTTCATTTGCCTCACACACAGAAAGCCCAAATCTGAGATAGAGAGGTTTGCAGCAGAGAAAGAGTTTATTCACATGGCAGTCAAGCAAGGAGAAAGGAGAACAAATCTCAAATCCATCTCCCCAAAGGCCAGGGGCTAGGGATGTTTACTGAATAAAGAATTAGGGTGGCCTGAGGTGCAGGGAGTGTGGGGAAAGGTGACTGGAAATAAGAAAAAGATGAGGTCGGGACTTCCCTGGTGGCGCAGTGGTTAAGAATCCGCCTACTAAAAAAAAAAAAAGAAAAAAAAAAAGAATCGGCCTACCAATGCAGGGGAAATGGGTTCGAGCCCTACTCTGGGAAGATCCCACATGCCTCGGAGCAACTAAGCCCTTGAGCCACAAGTACCGAGCCTGCACTCTAGAGCCTGCGTGCCACAACTACTGAGCCCGTTTGCCACAACTGCTGAAGCCCACGCTCCTAGTGTCCGTGTTCCACAACAAGAGAAGCCACCGCAATGAGAGGCCTGCACACTGCAACGAAGAGAAGCCCCCGCTCACTGCAAATAGAGAAAGCCCACATGCAGCAACGAAGACCCAACGCACCCAAAAATAAATAAATAAATAAATTAAAAAAAAAAGATGTATCGTTATTCTCGGCAGGTGCAACTAAGCTACATGCTTCTTCAGAGGATGCATGTTCAGAAAATGGCAACATTAGCATATTCTCAGGGTGGAGGTTTTGGCCCTCTGACATCAAATGGCCACCGATCAGACACTCTCGCATGCCCGAGGGGAGAGTCGGTTGTCCCAGCCAGTCTTAAGCAGCTGAAGTTCAAACTGGACAACTGACTCCAAGTTCCAAAAAAACAACTCGGGCAAACACCATAACACTGTTACATCAGAGGTACTTATCTATAGGGGTCGTGAAGAGGCCTTGTAACTTACTGTTTAGGCTACATGATGCTTGGAGGATATGCAAGTTTTTGTAAAAACAGTTAAAGTGAGCTTGACCAGTGAAGGCAGTCTACAGTTTACTATTTACTAATTAAGTTATAGTCTAATGGATGTAACTGATGACTACCATATAAGTTTCATAATGACAAGGTAAAGAGTGTGAGTCAATGAGGTAGGAGGGAGGACAAAATTACTGAAGAGGAAGAGAACTGAGAAGCCAAGATGTGGGGGCAGGAGGGATCCATGACAATATTAAACTCACCACAAATTACAGCAGGTATGGAGTGAGTGAGAATTACAGTGAATCAAGTGCGAAAGTCTTCAAAGCCTGTGATAGAGACATTTGCTACACATACATTTGATAAGTGACTGGTAGTAGTATGACTGAACCCCAATGTCTTTAAACAATATTTTGTTTATTTACAGAATGTGGTAATACTATGAAGGCCATAGAGAGAGGGATGAGATAGAGAGTAAGTGAAGAAACCATTCCAAACAAAATGGTCAGAAATGCCCTTTTCAAGAAAGTGCCCTCAGAGTTGGTCTTTGAAGAAGGAACCAGCACTGCAAAAAGTTGGAGGAAAAGTTGAAACCTAATTTTTTTAAGTAAAAAAAAATAGAAGATGGGAATGTTTCAAAGAATTAAATATAATATTGGCTAATAAGCATATGAAAAAAATGATCCACCCTGACTGGCAATCAGAAATGCAAAATGAAAACACAATGATGTAGCATTTTACTACACCAGGTTGGAAAACAGTTAAGAGTCTATCAATAAGAAATGTTTACAAGGATGTAATGAAATGGAAACATACTCTGCTCACAGGAGTTTAAACTGTGAAAAATATTTTGGGAAAAAAAAAGAGGAAGGCGTTACCTATTAACATTTTTTTAATTTTTTAAATAATTTTTAAATTTATTTATTTGTTTGTTTATTTATTTATCTATTTATTTTTGGCTGTGTCTGGTCTTCGGTGCTGCATGCTGGCTTTTATCTAGTTGAGGCCAGCAGGGGCTACTCTTGGTTGCAGTGCACGGGCTTCTCATTGCAGTGGCTTCTCTTGTTGCAGAGCACAGGCTCTAGGCACAAGGGCTTCAGTAGTTTTGCTGCTCTGCAGCATGTGGGGTCTTCCCAGATCAGGGACCAAACCCATGTCCCCTGCATTGGCAGGCAGATTCTTAACCACTGCGTCACCAGGGATGTCCCTACCTATTAACTTGAAAACACACACACAGGACCAATTAGTAATTCACTCTTAGGTGTATGCAATAAATGTATGAGTTAAGAGTTCATGATTTAAAACCAGAGAAGTCTGCACTGGATGCCTATATCTAACACAAACTTGGTACATATTTAATTCTTGAAACCTCACTTGACCACTCTGAGCTTCAGGTGTTGTGAAAAGTAAAAAAGATCATTTTTTTTCCAAAGAGGGCAGGAAGAAACTTTTGCAGGTCATAGATACTTTTATGGTATTGATTGTGGTGATACTTTCACGAGTGTATACTTATCTACAAACTCAAGTTGTTTATATTAAAAGTGTACAGCTTTTAGTACATACCTTAACTACTGCGCCACCAGGACTTCCCTGGTGGCGCAATACTTAAGAATCCGCCTGCCAATGCAGGGGACATGGGTTCGAGCCCTGGTCCGGGAAGATCCCACATGCCGTGGAGCAACTAAGCCCATGTGCCGTAACTACTGACCCTGCACTCTAGAGCCCAAGAACCACGACTACTGAGCCTGCGTGCCACAACTACAGAAGCCCGTGTGCCTAGAGCCCGTGCTCCGCAACAAAGAGAAGCCACCGCAACGAGAAGCCTGTGCACCGCAGCGAAGACTAGCCCCCGCCCGCCGCAACTAGAGAAAGCCCGCAAGCAGCAACAAAGACCCAACGCAGCCAAAAATACATAAAAATAAAACACTTTTCCAAAAAAATGATCAGGGCTTCCCTGGTGGTGCAGTGGTTGAGGGTCCGCCTGCCGACGCAGGGAACACGGGTTCGTGCCCCGGTCCGGGAAGATCCTGCATGCCGCGGAGCGGTTGGCCCGTGAACCATGCCCACTGAGCCAGCACGTCTGCAGCCTGTGCTCCGAAATGGGAGAGGCCACAACAGTGAGAGGCCCGCGTACCGCAAAATAAATAAATTACATAAAATAAAATAAATAAAGATCATTTTTTAAACCTCAGTAGAATGGTTGACATATAATAAATACTGAATAAAACAATTTAATTATACTAAGATTGTTTTAATTTTATAACAGCTTTTATCTTCAGGAAGCAACTGCCACAAATATTTTACTATTAAGACAGAACTTTACCTAAACATATATGAGTATTTTCCATTTACTTCTGAAATGATAGGCCAAGCATTAAAGGAATTTCATGGAACATTTAGATAGGTCCGTTTTATGTTGCCAAAGGGGTGGTCTATTTGAGTGGTTTTTTTCTCTAGAATGCCTGAAAGCAAAGGAAAATATTAACCTTAAAGGTGATTAATATTTAAAGTTCCATTTTCGGTGTATCTTTCTTTCTCTAAAAATGAAGGACACGAGTATTCTGGCCCCTGTAGGACTTTAACAGTAGCTTTCTACCAACCACAGCCCCGGCTATTGGGCAGCACGGATACCGCGAGGTCTACGGGGCGGAGCCTTGGAGGGGGCGGAGCTTAGCGTGACATTTTGCGACTAGGATTCCACTGGCTTCACCTGCAACATCTTTCGCTGTGGCGTGACGAGCTGAAGATTCGAAGGCGCCAGGCCCAGCCCCGCGCCAGACGCCGTTCCCATAGAAACCTGAACTACAGGACCAACTGCAGGAGGCAGCCCCGGAGCTCCGAGGACTCGTCCCGTACCGCGCCGTCCTGCCGTCCCCGCATCGCGCCGCCCCGCCGTCCCCGCATCGCGCCGCCCCGCCCCGGCTTGCCTCAGCCGTCGTCGAAACCCGTCACAGCGTGCAGGATCGAGCGCCTCCTCGCCCTCTGCCAGGCCCCGGGGGCGCCGTCCGTCGGTCGAGGTCATGGGCAGCCGGTCCCGCAGCCCCAGTGCCTACCCTGCGGACTGGTGGGGACCGCAGACCGAAGGACCCGGCCCCGCCAAGCGCCGCCGAACGGAGGAGCCCGAGGGCCCCGAGTCCGAGTCCGAGGCGGCGCCCAGCCTGGACAACCTGACGGGACCTCCGGCCGCGGACGCGCTCACTTCCGTACTGGTCCTGCCCGCCGGCTGTGCCCTGCACCTGCCCCTAGATGACGTCGACGTGCTGCTGGAGCCCGAGCCCACGTCTGTGCTGCAAATGTCTCTCGGAGATCACATCCTCATGCTGGTCCCCGAGGCCCTCCTGGGCTGGGGCGTGGAAGGCCCGTGGGGACAGGGCCTGCAACGGGCCGCTTTCCTGAGCGCTCCAGGGGAGTACATGGCCCTGGAGCCGGGATTCTTCTGCGCAGCTGTCCCAGAGATCGCCCGCCAAGAAGAGGTCAACAGCGAGGAAGCAGATGCCGAGCTCCTGCCGCCTGGGATGGAGGCTGAAGCCGGCTCCGTCGCTGAGCTCCGCAGCATCACCGCAAGGGTGTCGGGACCCAGCGCGCAGGGCTTTGTCCCAGAGCCCTGTCCTTGGGCGCCCAATCCTAGTCCAGAGAAAGGCTCTCCTCACCACGACGACAACCTGGACATGCACCTTCTGGAGCCCTTTCCGGACTCACCACTCCAACCTCTACCTCCCTCTCCTATTCCGGGTCCTCACGAGCGCCCCCAACGCCCTTATGGTCCTAAGCGCAAGGCCCAGAGATGTCTGTTCCCGGAATGAACTCCACCCCGGTACACACACACACTGGAGGCCCAATGCATTTCCCGGCGTCTTTTACACTGAATGTCCTACAACCTGGAAATTAAGCATCTCGTGGGCCAACAACTCCTTTTTCCCTCCAGACTGGCTATAGTAGCAGGAGAAGTTATGTCAGGAAAAGAAAGCAGACTCTAGACCTCATCTTTGAAATGGAAAATCTGCCCAGGGATACCGGACAATGTGTGTTCAGACGTCGGGACTTCTTTAAACATCATTCTCAGGCCTATCCATTCCCGCTCGTTTGCATCAGTTATTTTCTCTCAAATTCTACTCTCTCCAGCACCATGCCCTATTGCTACCCTATTTCTCCCCAAACCAATAAATAACTGGATTTCTCATGTTATATGTTTTCCCATGAATTTATAAAGATTTTTAGCCATGGCTTTTCTCTTTCTTGGTGCTTTGAGCTGCTCTCCTGGAAAGCTGCAAAATCGTATGATGGTTACTATACATAATTGTATGATGTTTGTTCATAGCTTCCTCTTAACCTGAGGAAGTTCTCTTCCAGTCAAGTTCACTTTTCATTATGAATAAATGCTGGATTTTATCAGATGTTTTCAGCATGTATTAGGATACACATTTCCTTTTTAAATCTGTTCCTCTGGTTATTTTGACTCAGAGACTGATGTAAAATGTTTGCATTCCTGCTATTCCACATTATCCATACCTTCTAAATTCTACCCCGAGTTTTTTCTTTTGTAAATCAAACCTCTAACTTTTAAAACATTAATTTAGGGGCCTCCCTGGTGGCGCAGTGGTTAAGAATCTGCCTGATAATGCAGGGGACACGGGTTCCAGCCCTGGTCCGGGAAGATCCCACATGCCGTGGAGCAACTAAGCCCATGAGCCACAGCTGAAGCCCGCGCACCTACAGCCCATGCTTCGCCACCAGAGAAGCCACTGCAGTGAGAAGCCCGTGCACCTCAACGAAGAGTAGCCCCAGCTCACCGCAACCAGAGAAAGCCCGTGCGCAGCAACAAAGACCCAATGCAGCCAAAAATAAATAAATAAAAAATTAAAAAAATAAAACATTAATTAATTACCATATTTGTTTCACATTTTTATAAAAGAAATAAAATCTACAGGTAAAGCTGAAAACAAGATGGTTTCAGTTTTTTTAAACATCAATACTATTTATATTCACCAACATGCTTTAAACATTTCCTCTCTACCTTTTTATTCTTATATTCCACTCTCAAAGTCTAGCCTCAATTTTCCTCTTGCTGAAGAATATACTTTAATAGTTCTTTCCACTATACCCTATGTGTAGTAAATTATCTTGGTTTTGTAAATCTCAACATGTTTTGTGTAGTACACTCTCATAGTCTTGTATATCTGAAAATTTTTATTATATATTCATTCCTAATTCTAAAGTGTTATTTAAGTACTTTAAAGACATTACTCCATTGTTCTGCCATTTTTTATTGTTGGTGCAGGCAAGAGGTCTCTGCCAATCAAGTTGTTATTCCTTTTATATTTGATTCAGCTGTTCATTAGCACATTTTTAAATTTTATTTTATTTTTTAATTGAAGTATAGTTGATTTACATTGTTGTGCTACTTTCTGGTGTACAGCAAAGTTATATATTTTTTCCATATTCTTTTACATGGTTATGGTTTATTACAGGATATTGAATATAGTTCCCTGTGCTATACAGTAGGACCTTGTTGTTTATCTGTTTTACATTGAATACATAATAGTTTTATATCTGCTAATCCCAAACTCCTAATTTATCTCTCCCCCACCCTCTTTCCCCTTTGGTAAACATAAGGTTGTTTCCTATGTCTGTGAGTCTATTTCTGTTTTGTAAATAAGTTCATTTGTATCATATTTTAGATTCCACTTACAAGTGATATCATATGATATTTATCTTTCTTTGACTTACTTCACTTAGTATGATAATCTCTAGGTCCATCCATGTTGCTACAAATGGCATCATCTCATTCTCATTTATGGCTGAGTAGTATTCCTTTGTATAGGTATGCCACATCTTTTTATCCATTCATCTGTAGATAGACATTTAGGTTGCTTCCATGTCTTGGGTATTTTTTTTCATTTATTTATTTAATTTTTGGCTGTGTTGGGTTTTGTTGCTGCACGTGGGCTTTCTCTACTTGCAGCGAGCGGGGGCTACTCTTCATTGCAGTGCGCAGGCTTCTCATTACCGTGGCTTCTCTTGTTGCAGAGCACGGGCTCTAGGTGCATGGGCCTCAGTAATTGTGGCATGTGGGCTCAGTAGCTGTGGCTCGTGGGCTCTAGGCTAGCGGGCTTCAGTAGTTGTGGCACACGGGCTTAGTTGCTTGGCGGCATGTGGGGTCTTCCCAGCCCAGGGCTCAAACCTGTGTCCCCTGCACTGGCAGGCAGATTCTTAACCACTGCGCCACCAAGGAAGTCGCCAGTTGGCTATTTTAAATAGTGCTACTATGAATATTGGGGTGCATGTATCTTTTCAAATTAGAGTTTTCTCGGGAGATTTGCCCAGGAGTGGGACTGCTGGACCATATAGCAACTCTTTTTAGTTTTTTAAGGAATCTCCATACTGTTCTCCATCATGGCTGCACCAAGTTACATTCCCTTCAACACTGTAGGAGAGTTCCCTTTTCTCCACACCCTCTCTAGCACTTATTATATGTGGACTTTTTAATGATGCTCATGCTGACCAGTGTGACGTGATACCTCATTGTAGTTTGATTTGCATTTGTCTAGTAATTAGTGATGTTGAGCATATTTTCATGTGCTTTTTGGCCTTCTGTATGTCTTCTTTGGAGGAATGTCTATTTAGGTCTTCTGCCCATTTTTTTTTTTTTTTTTTTTTTTTTGCAGTACGCGGGCCTCTCACTGTTGTGGCCTCTCCCGTTGTGGAGCACAGGCTCTGGATGTGCAGGCTCAGCAGCCATGGCTCACGGGCCCAGCCTCTCCGTGGCATGTGGGATCTTCCCGGACCGGGGCACGAACCCGTGTCCCCTGCATCGGCAGGCGGACTCTCAACCACTGCGCCACCAGGGAAGCCCTACACTGAAGTCTTTAATGCATTTTGAGATGACTTTTGTGTGTGGTTTGAGATAGTGGTCTAGTTTCTTTTTTTTTTTTTCTTCTTAGCATGTGGCTATCCAGTTTTCCCAACACCATTTTTTCATCTAAATTTATTTATTTATTTATTTTTGGCTGCATTGGGTCTTCGTTGCAGTCCATGGGCTTCTCATTGCAGTGGCTTCTCTTGTTGCGGAGCACAGGCTCTAGGCACACGGGCTTCGGTAGTTGTGGAACAGGTGATCAGTAGTTGTGGCTCGTGGGCTCTAGAGAACAGGCTCAGTAGTTGTGGCGCACGGGCTTAGTTGCCCCATGGCATGTGGGATCTTGCCAGACCAGGAATCGAACCCGTGTCCCCCTGCATTGGCAGACGGATTTTTAACCACTGCACCACCAGGGAAGTTCCCCCGTCACCATTTATTGAAGAGACTGTCCTTTTCCATTGTACGCTCTTTGCTCCCTTGCCATGAATTAATTATCCATATATGTATGGGTTTACTCCCAGGTTCTCAATTATGTTCCATTGACCTAGGTATCTGCTTTTCTGCAAATATAATGCTGTTTTGATTATTGTAGCTTTATAATATAGCTTTAAATCAGAGAGTGTGATACCTCCAACTTTGTTCTTTATATCAGGATTGCTTTGGCTGTTCAGGGTCTCTTAGGGTTTCATGTAAATCTAAGACTTTTTTATTCTATTTTTGCGAAAAATATCCTTGGGACTTTGATAGAGATTGCATTGAATCTGAAGATTGCTTTAGGTAATATAGACATTTGAACGATGTTATTTCTTCCAATCCATGAGCGCAGAACACTTTTCCACTTATTTGTCTCCTCAGGCAAGGGAAACACAAGCAAAAGTAAACAAATAGGACTACACCAAACTAAGAAGTTTCTGCACAGTAAAGGAAACCAGGAACAAAATGAAAAGGGAACCTACCTAATGGAAGAAGATCCTTGCAAATCATATATCCAATAAGGGGTTAACATCCAAAATATAGAACGAACTCACAACAACAACAAAAATAAAACAACCCCAAAATGGGTATAGGACATTTTCCAAAGAAGACATAGATGGCCAATAGACATATGAAAAGATGTTCAACATCACAAATTGTTAGAGAAATGCAAATCAAAACCACAAAAGTCTATTTCTCTTAAAGTCTATGTCTCATGTAAGTATTGCACCCCAGCTTCCTTTTTATTTCCATTTGCATGGAGTATCTTTTTCCATCCCCTCACTTTCAGTCTATGTGTGTCTTTAGATCTGAAGTGAGTCTCTTGTAGGCAGCATATATATGGGTCTTGTTTTTGTATCCATTCAGCCACTCTTTTTTTTTCAAAACAAACAACTTTTTATTGAAGTATAGTTGATTTACAATGTTGTATTAGTTTCAGGTGTACAGCAAAGCGATCTATATATGTATATATTCTTTTTCAGATTCTTTTCCATTATAAGTTATTATATACAAGATATTGAATATAGTTCCCTGTGCCATACAGTAGGTCCTTATTTATCTATTGCCCTATGTCTTTTGATTGCAGCATTTAGTCCACTTACTTTTAATAATTATTGATGTGTATGTTCTTATTGCCATTTTATTAATTGTGTTGGCATTGTTTTGTAGTGCTTTTTTCTTCCTTTCTTCTTCTTTCATTCTTTTGTCTTGTGATTTGATGACTATCTTTAATGTCATGTTCAAATTCTTTCCTCTTTTTTCTGTGTGCATCTATTATAGATTTTTCTGTTTGTGTCTATCATGAAGTTTATATACAGCAATATATTGTTATATGTGATTGTTTTAAGTTGCTGATCTCAAATCTCAAATGCATGTAATAACCCTACAATTGTACTCTCCTCCCCTTATGATTACTGTTTTTGACATCATATTTTACATCTAATTATTTTGTGTATCCCCAAACTGCTTATTGTAGATACAGATGATATTACTACTTTTGGCTTTTAACCTTCCTACTAACTTTGTACATGGTTGATTTTCTATCTTTACTGTATATTTTTTAAATCTGTCTCCTAAGGCAAAGGAAACAAAAGCCAAAATAAACAAATGGGACCTAATTAAACCTAAAAGTTTTCACACAGCAAAGGAAACCATCAACAAAATGAAAAGACAACCTACTGAATGGGGGAAAATATTTGGGAATGAGATGACCAATAAGGAGTTAATATCCAAAATATATAAACAGCTCATACAACTCAATAGGAAAAAGCAAACAACCTGTTTTAAAAATGGGCAGAAGGAACAGGATAGAAAGCCCAGAGATAAACCCATGCACATATGGTCACCTTATCTTTGATAAAGGAGGCAGAAATGTACAGTGGAGAAAGGACAGCCTCTTCAATAAGAAGTGCTGGGAAAACTGGACAGGGACATGTAAAAGTATGAGATTAGATCACTCCCTAACACCATACACAAAAATAAGCTCAAAATGGATTAAAGACCTAAATGTAAGGCCAGAAACTATCAAACTCTTAGAGGAAAATATAGGCAGAACACTCTATGACATAAATCACAGCAAGATCCTTTTTGACCCACCTCCTAGAGAAATGGAAATAAAAACAAAAATAAACAAATGTGACCTAATGAAACTTCAAAGGTTTTGCACAGCAAAGGAAACCATAAACAAGACCAAAAGACAACCCTCAGAATGGGAGAAAATATTTCCAAATGAAGCAACTGACAAAGGATTAATCTCCAAAATTTATAAGCACCTCATGCAGCTCAATAGAAAACAAACAAACAACCCAATCCAAAAATGGGCAGAAGTCCTAAATAGACATTTCTCCAAAGAAGATATACAGACTGCCAACAAACACATGAAAGAATGCTCAACGTCATTAATCTTTAGAGAAATGCAAATCAAAACTACAATGAGATATCATATCACACCAGTCAGAATGGCCATCATCTAAAAGTCTAGAAATCATAAATGCTGGAGAGGGTGTGGAGAAAAGGGAACACTCTTGTACTGCTGGTCGGAATGTGAATTGGTACAGCCACTATGGAGAAGAGTATGGAGGTTCCTTAAAAAACTACAAATAGAACTACCATATGACCCAGCAATCCCACTACTGGGCATATACCCTGAGAAAACCATAATTCAAAAGGAGTCATGTACCAAAATATTCATTGCAGCTCTATTTACAATACCCCAGAGATGGAAACAACCTAAGTGTCCATCATTGGATGAATGGATATAGAAGATGTGGCACACATATACAATGGAATATTACACAGCCATAAAAAGAAACGAAATTGAGCTATTTGTAATGAGGTGGATGGACCTGGAGTCTGTCATACAGAGTGAAGTCAGTCAGAAAGAGAAAGACAAATACCATATGCTAACACATATATATGGAATTTAAGAAAAAAATGTCATGAAGTACCTAGGGGTAAGACAGGAATAAAGACACAGACCTACTACAGAATGGACTTGAGGATATGGGGAGGGGCAAGGGTAAGCTCTGACAAAGCAAGAGAGAGGCATGGACATATATACCCTACCAAATATAAAACAGATAGCTAGTGGGAAGCAGCCGCATAGCCCAGGGAGATCAGCTCAGTGCTTTGTGACCACCTAGAGGGGTGGGATAGGGAGGGTGGGAGGGAGGGAGACGCAAGAGGGAAGACATATGGGAACATATGTATATGTATAACTGATTCACTTTGTTATAAGGCAGAAACTAACACACCATTGTAAAGCAATTATACTCCAATAAAGACGTAAAAAAAAAAAAGTTTATACAGCTCTCCTCAGTACTCTGTAATAACGTATATGGGAACAGAATCTAAAAAACAGTGGATATACGTATAACTGATTCACTTTGCTGTACACCTGAAACTAACACAACATTGTAAATCAACTACACTCCAATAAAAATCAATTAACAAAAATGGGCAGAAGAGGTGAACAGACATTTTTCCAAAGAAGACATAACAGTTGGCCAACAGGCACATGAAAAGATGCTCAACATCACTAACCGTCAGAGAAATACAAATCAAACCACCATGAGATACCACCTCACCCCTGTAAGAACACCTAACATCAAAACGACCACAAATAACGAATGTTGGCTAGGTTGTGAAATAAAGGGAACCCCCGTACACTGTTGGTGGGAATGTGAATTGGTGCAGCCACTGTGGAAAACAGTGTGGAGGTTCCTCAAAAAACTAAATAGAATTACCATATGATACAGCAGTTCCACTCCTGGGTATATATCCAAAGAAAACAAAAACACTACTTTGAAAAGATACATGCAGCTGAATGTTCATGGCAGCATTATTTATGGCAGCCAAAATATGGAAACAACCTAAGTGTCCATCAACAGATGAACAGCTAAAGAAGATGTGATGTGATATGTATATATGCATGTGTGTGTCTGTGTGCATGTATATACTCAGCCATAAAAATAGAGTGAAATTTTGTCATTTACAACAACATGGGTAGACTTGTAGGGTATTATGCATAGTGAAATAAGTCAGACAGAGAAAGACAAATACTGCTATGTTATCACTTAAACATGAAATCCAGAAAATAAAACAAACTAGTGAATATAACAAAAAAGAAACAGATTCACAGATATAGAGAACAAACTAGTGGTTACAAGTGGGGAGAGGCAAGATAGGGGTAAGAGATGAAGAGGTATAAACTACTATGTTTAAAGTAATTAAGCTACAAGGATATATTGTACAACACAGGGAATACAGCCAATATTTATTTTTTGGCCGTACCACGCAGCACTCGGGGATCTTAGTTCCCTGAACAGGGACTGAACCCGGGCCCCCTGCAGTGGAAGCATGGAGTCTTAACCACTGGACCTCCAGGCAAGGGCCCATAGCCAATATTTTATAATAACTATAAATGGAGTATAATCTTTAGGAATTGTTCACCATTATGTTGTACACCTGAAACATAACACTGTAACTCCATTATACCTCAATGTTTAAAAAACTAAAAAAAAACCCCACAATGAGATATCACTTCATACCGGTTAGAATGGCTTTTATCAAAAGGCAAGAAATTAAAAGTGTTGGCGAGTACGTGGAGAAAAGTGAGCCCTCATGCGGTGTCGGTGGGAATGTAAACTGGCACAGCCACTATGGAGAACAGTATGAAGATTCCTTAGAAATTCAGGAATAGAACTACCATATGATCCAGCTATCCCACTTCTGAGTATTTATCCAAAGTATATGAAAACACTAACTTGAAAACACTTATGCACCCTCAAGCTCATTGCAGCATTATTTACAATAGTCAAGATATAGCAACGACCGAAGTGCCCATCAACCAATAAATGAATAAAGAACATGTGAAACACAATATATACAATATAGATACAGCCATAGAAAACAAATAAAATCTTGCCATTTGCCACAGCATGGATGGACACTGAGAGTATTATGCTAAGTGAAATAAGTCAGCTAGAGAAAGCCAAATACCATATGATTTCACATAGATATGGAATAAAAAATTTTTTAAAAAAACATACAAAGTAAATGAACAAACCACACCAAACCAAAACAAACATGGAGATACAGAGAACAGAGTAGTGGCTACCAGAGGGGAAAGGATGAAATGGATAAAGAGGATCAACTCTGTGGTGACTATACAAACTAAATCTTTGTTGGTGAGCATGCTGTAGTGTGTACAGAAGTAGAAATATAATGTTGTCCATATGAAACTTATATAATGTTATAAACAAATGTTACCTCAATAAATAATAATTTTTAAAAAAGATATAAATATAGCAATGATTAAAATGACTATCTGTGGAATTTAAGTTCCAGTTATGGAGGGAAGTGAAGAACTGATAGTTTAAGTTTCACCGAAAAGATGAATTTTTCCAGAAGGGCATAAGGATTGATGGAGTTTGGATATGTAAAGGGCTAAGCTAGAAATTTAGGAGGTAGCCACTCCTCTGAGAATAAATCTTTTAAATTGTGATTATAGAGGGGGACACAATTTGGAGTAATTGTTACTGAGCCACGTTCATTTGCCTCACACACAGAAAGCCCAAATCTGAGATAGAGAGGTTTGCAGCAGAGAAAGAGTTTATTCACATGGCAGTCAAGCAAGGAGAAAGGAGAACAAATCTCAAATCCATCTCCCCAAAGGCCAGGGGCTAGGGATGTTTACTGAATAAAGAATTAGGGTGGCCTGAGGTGCAGGGAGTGTGGGGAAAGGTGACTGGAAATAAGAAAAAGATGAGGTCGGGACTTCCCTGGTGGCGCAGTGGTTAAGAATCCGCCTACTAAAAAAAAAAAAAGAATCGGCCTACCAATGCAGGGGAAATGGGTTCGAGCCCTACTCTGGGAAGATCCCACATGCCTCGGAGCAACTAAGCCCTTGAGCCACAAGTACCGAGCCTGCACTCTAGAGCCTGCGTGCCACAACTACTGAGCCCGTTTGCCACAACTGCTGAAGCCCACGCTCCTAGTGTCCGTGTTCCACAACAAGAGAAGCCACCGCAATGAGAGGCCTGCACACTGCAACGAAGAGAAGCCCCCGCTCACTGCAAATAGAGAAAGCCCACATGCAGCAACGAAGACCCAACGCACCCAAAAATAAATAAATAAATAAATTTAAAAAAAAAGATGTATCGTTATTCTCGGCAGGTGCAACTAAGCTACATGCTTCTTCAGAGGATGCATGTTCAGAAAATGGCAACATTAGCATATTCTCAGGGTGGAGGTTTTGGCCCTCTGACATCAAATGGCCACCGATCAGACACTCTCGCATGCCCGAGGGGAGAGTCGGTTGTCCCAGCCAGTCTTAAGCAGCTGAAGTTCAAACTGGACAACTGACTCCAAGTTCCAAAAAAACAACTCGGGCAAACACCATAACACTGTTACATCAGAGGTACTTATCTATAGGGGTCGTGAAGAGGCCTTGTAACTTACTGTTTAGGCTACATGATGCTTGGAGGATATGCAAGTTTTTGTAAAAACAGTTAAAGTGAGCTTGACCAGTGAAGGCAGTCTACAGTTTACTATTTACTAATTAAGTTATAGTCTAATGGATGTAACTGATGACTACCATATAAGTTTCATAATGACAAGGTAAAGAGTGTGAGTCAATGAGGTAGGAGGGAGGACAAAATTACTGAAGAGGAAGAGAACTGAGAAGCCAAGATGTGGGGGCAGGAGGGATCCATGACAATATTAAACTCACCACAAATTACAGCAGGTATGGAGTGAGTGAGAATTACAGTGAATCAAGTGCGAAAGTCTTCAAAGCCTGTGATAGAGACATTTGCTACACATACATTTGATAAGTGACTGGTAGTAGTATGACTGAACCCCAATGTCTTTAAACAATATTTTGTTTATTTACAGAATGTGGTAATACTATGAAGGCCATAGAGAGAGGGATGAGATAGAGAGTAAGTGAAGAAACCATTCCAAACAAAATGGTCAGAAATGCCCTTTTCAAGAAAGTGCCCTCAGAGTTGGTCTTTGAAGAAGGAACCAGCACTGCAAAAAGTTGGAGGAAAAGTTGAAACCTAATTTTTTTAAGTAAAAAAAAATAGAAGATGGGAATGTTTCAAAGAATTAAATATAATATTGGCTAATAAGCATATGAAAAAAATGATCCACCCTGACTGGCAATCAGAAATGCAAAATGAAAACACAATGATGTAGCATTTTACTACACCAGGTTGGAAAACAGTTAAGAGTCTATCAATAAGAAATGTTTACAAGGATGTAATGAAATGGAAACATACTCTGCTCACAGGAGTTTAAACTGTGAAAAATATTTTGGGAAAAAAAAAGAGGAAGGCGTTACCTATTAACATTTTTTTAATTTTTTAAATAATTTTTAAATTTATTTATTTGTTTGTTTATTTATTTATCTATTTATTTTTGGCTGTGTCTGGTCTTCGGTGCTGCATGCTGGCTTTTATCTAGTTGAGGCCAGCAGGGGCTACTCTTGGTTGCAGTGCACGGGCTTCTCATTGCAGTGGCTTCTCTTGTTGCAGAGCACAGGCTCTAGGCACAAGGGCTTCAGTAGTTTTGCTGCTCTGCAGCATGTGGGGTCTTCCCAGATCAGGGACCAAACCCATGTCCCCTGCATTGGCAGGCAGATTCTTAACCACTGCGTCACCAGGGATGTCCCTACCTATTAACTTGAAAACACACACACAGGACCAATTAGTAATTCACTCTTAGGTGTATGCAATAAATGTATGAGTTAAGAGTTCATGATTTAAAACCAGAGAAGTCTGCACTGGATGCCTATATCTAACACAAACTTGGTACATATTTAATTCTTGAAACCTCACTTGACCACTCTGAGCTTCAGGTGTTGTGAAAAGTAAAAAAGATCATTTTTTTTCCAAAGAGGGCAGGAAGAAACTTTTGCAGGTCATAGATACTTTTATGGTATTGATTGTGGTGATACTTTCACGAGTGTATACTTATCTACAAACTCAAGTTGTTTATATTAAAAGTGTACAGCTTTTAGTACATACCTTAACTACTGCGCCACCAGGACTTCCCTGGTGGCGCAATACTTAAGAATCCGCCTGCCAATGCAGGGGACATGGGTTCGAGCCCTGGTCCGGGAAGATCCCACATGCCGTGGAGCAACTAAGCCCATGTGCCGTAACTACTGACCCTGCACTCTAGAGCCCAAGAACCACGACTACTGAGCCTGCGTGCCACAACTACAGAAGCCCGTGTGCCTAGAGCCCGTGCTCCGCAACAAAGAGAAGCCACCGCAACGAGAAGCCTGTGCACCGCAGCGAAGACTAGCCCCCGCCCGCCGCAACTAGAGAAAGCCCGCAAGCAGCAACAAAGACCCAACGCAGCCAAAAATACATAAAAATAAAACACTTTTCCAAAAAAATGATCAGGGCTTCCCTGGTGGTGCAGTGGTTGAGGGTCCGCCTGCCGGCGCAGGGAACACGGGTTCGTGCCCCGGTCCGGGAAGATCCTGCATGCCGCGGAGCGGTTGGCCCGTGAACCATGCCCACTGAGCCAGCACGTCTGCAGCCTGTGCTCCGAAATGGGAGAGGCCACAACAGTGAGAGGCCCGCGTACCGCAAAATAAATAAATTACATAAAATAAAATAAATAAAGATCATTTTTTAAACCTCAGTAGAATGGTTGACATATAATAAATACTGAATAAAACAATTTAATTATACTAAGATTGTTTTAATTTTATAACAGCTTTTATCTTCAGGAAGCAACTGCCACAAATATTTTACTATTAAGACAGAACTTTACCTAAACATATATGAGTATTTTCCATTTACTTCTGAAATGATAGGCCAAGCATTAAAGGAATTTCATGGAACATTTAGATAGGTCCGTTTTATGTTGCCAAAGGGGTGGTCTATTTGAGTGGTTTTTTTCTCTAGAATGCCTGAAAGCAAAGGAAAATATTAACCTTAAAGGTGATTAATATTTAAAGTTCCATTTTCGGTGTATCTTTCTTTCTCTAAAAATGAAGGACACGAGTATTCTGGCCCCTGTAGGACTTTAACAGTAGCTTTCTACCAACCACAGCCCCGGCTATTGGGCAGCACGGATACCGCGAGGTCTACGGGGCGGAGCCTTGGAGGGGGCGGAGCTTAGCGTGACATTTTGCGACTAGGATTCCACTGGCTTCACCTGCAACATCTTTCGCTGTGGCGTGACGAGCTGAAGATTCGAAGGCGCCAGGCCCAGCCCCGCGCCAGACGCCGTTCCCATAGAAACCTGAACTACAGGACCAACTGCAGGAGGCAGCCCCGGAGCTCCGAGGACTCGTCCCGTACCGCGCCGTCCTGCCGTCCCCGCATCGCGCCGCCCCGCCGTCCCCGCATCGCGCCGCCCCGCCCCGGCTTGCCTCAGCCGTCGTCGAAACCCGTCACAGCGTGCAGGATCGAGCGCCTCCTCGCCCTCTGCCAGGCCCCGGGGGCGCCGTCCGTCGGTCGAGGTCATGGGCAGCCGGTCCCGCAGCCCCAGTGCCTACCCTGCGGACTGGTGGGGACCGCAGACCGAAGGACCCGGCCCCGCCAAGCGCCGCCGAACGGAGGAGCCCGAGGGCCCCGAGTCCGAGTCCGAGGCGGCGCCCAGCCTGGACAACCTGACGGGACCTCCGGCCGCGGACGCGCTCACTTCCGTACTGGTCCTGCCCGCCGGCTGTGCCCTGCACCTGCCCCTAGATGACGTCGACGTGCTGCTGGAGCCCGAGCCCACGTCTGTGCTGCAAATGTCTCTCGGAGATCACATCCTCATGCTGGTCCCCGAGGCCCTCCTGGGCTGGGGCGTGGAAGGCCCGTGGGGACAGGGCCTGCAACGGGCCGCTTTCCTGAGCGCTCCAGGGGAGTACATGGCCCTGGAGCCGGGATTCTTCTGCGCAGCTGTCCCAGAGATCGCCCGCCAAGAAGAGGTCAACAGCGAGGAAGCAGATGCCGAGCTCCTGCCGCCTGGGATGGAGGCTGAAGCCGGCTCCGTCGCTGAGCTCCGCAGCATCACCGCAAGGGTGTCGGGACCCAGCGCGCAGGGCTTTGTCCCAGAGCCCTGTCCTTGGGCGCCCAATCCTAGTCCAGAGAAAGGCTCTCCTCACCACGACGACAACCTGGACATGCACCTTCTGGAGCCCTTTCCGGACTCACCACTCCAACCTCTACCTCCCTCTCCTATTCCGGGTCCTCACGAGCGCCCCCAACGCCCTTATGGTCCTAAGCGCAAGGCCCAGAGATGTCTGTTCCCGGAATGAACTCCACCCCGGTACACACACACACTGGAGGCCCAATGCATTTCCCGGCGTCTTTTACACTGAATGTCCTACAACCTGGAAATTAAGCATCTCGTGGGCCAACAACTCCTTTTTCCCTCCAGACTGGCTATAGTAGCAGGAGAAGTTATGTCAGGAAAAGAAAGCAGACTCTAGACCTCATCTTTGAAATGGAAAATCTGCCCAGGGATACCGGACAATGTGTGTTCAGACGTCGGGACTTCTTTAAACATCATTCTCAGGCCTATCCATTCCCGCTCGTTTGCATCAGTTATTTTCTCTCAAATTCTACTCTCTCCAGCACCATGCCCTATTGCTACCCTATTTCTCCCCAAACCAATAAATAACTGGATTTCTCATGTTATATGTTTTCCCATGAATTTATAAAGATTTTTAGCCATGGCTTTTCTCTTTCTTGGTGCTTTGAGCTGCTCTCCTGGAAAGCTGCAAAATCGTATGATGGTTACTATACATAATTGTATGATGTTTGTTCATAGCTTCCTCTTAACCTGAGGAAGTTCTCTTCCAGTCAAGTTCACTTTTCATTATGAATAAATGCTGGATTTTATCAGATGTTTTCAGCATGTATTAGGATACACATTTCCTTTTTAAATCTGTTCCTCTGGTTATTTTGACTCAGAGACTGATGTAAAATGTTTGCATTCCTGCTATTCCACATTATCCATACCTTCTAAATTCTACCCCGAGTTTTTTCTTTTGTAAATCAAACCTCTAACTTTTAAAACATTAATTTAGGGGCCTCCCTGGTGGCGCAGTGGTTAAGAATCTGCCTGATAATGCAGGGGACACGGGTTCCAGCCCTGGTCCGGGAAGATCCCACATGCCGTGGAGCAACTAAGCCCATGAGCCACAGCTGAAGCCCGCGCACCTACAGCCCATGCTTCGCCACCAGAGAAGCCACTGCAGTGAGAAGCCCGTGCACCTCAACGAAGAGTAGCCCCAGCTCACCGCAACCAGAGAAAGCCCGTGCGCAGCAACAAAGACCCAATGCAGCCAAAAATAAATAAATAAAAAATTAAAAAAATAAAACATTAATTAATTACCATATTTGTTTCACATTTTTATAAAAGAAATAAAATCTACAGGTAAAGCTGAAAACAAGATGGTTTCAGTTTTTTTAAACATCAATACTATTTATATTCACCAACATGCTTTAAACATTTCCTCTCTACCTTTTTATTCTTATATTCCACTCTCAAAGTCTAGCCTCAATTTTCCTCTTGCTGAAGAATATACTTTAATAGTTCTTTCCACTATACCCTATGTGTAGTAAATTATCTTGGTTTTGTAAATCTCAACATGTTTTGTGTAGTACACTCTCATAGTCTTGTATATCTGAAAATTTTTATTATATATTCATTCCTAATTCTAAAGTGTTATTTAAGTACTTTAAAGACATTACTCCATTGTTCTGCCATTTTTTATTGTTGGTGCAGGCAAGAGGTCTCTGCCAATCAAGTTGTTATTCCTTTTATATTTGATTCAGCTGTTCATTAGCACATTTTTAAATTTTATTTTATTTTTTAATTGAAGTATAGTTGATTTACATTGTTGTGCTACTTTCTGGTGTACAGCAAAGTTATATATTTTTTCCATATTCTTTTACATGGTTATGGTTTATTACAGGATATTGAATATAGTTCCCTGTGCTATACAGTAGGACCTTGTTGTTTATCTGTTTTACATTGAATACATAATAGTTTTATATCTGCTAATCCCAAACTCCTAATTTATCTCTCCCCCACCCTCTTTCCCCTTTGGTAAACATAAGGTTGTTTCCTATGTCTGTGAGTCTATTTCTGTTTTGTAAATAAGTTCATTTGTATCATATTTTAGATTCCACTTACAAGTGATATCATATGATATTTATCTTTCTTTGACTTACTTCACTTAGTATGATAATCTCTAGGTCCATCCATGTTGCTACAAATGGCATCATCTCATTCTCATTTATGGCTGAGTAGTATTCCTTTGTATAGGTATGCCACATCTTTTTATCCATTCATCTGTAGATAGACATTTAGGTTGCTTCCATGTCTTGGGTATTTTTTTTCATTTATTTATTTAATTTTTGGCTGTGTTGGGTTTTGTTGCTGCACGTGGGCTTTCTCTACTTGCAGCGAGCGGGGGCTACTCTTCATTGCAGTGCGCAGGCTTCTCATTACCGTGGCTTCTCTTGTTGCAGAGCACGGGCTCTAGGTGCATGGGCCTCAGTAATTGTGGCATGTGGGCTCAGTAGCTGTGGCTCGTGGGCTCTAGGCTAGCGGGCTTCAGTAGTTGTGGCACACGGGCTTAGTTGCTTGGCGGCATGTGGGGTCTTCCCAGCCCAGGGCTCAAACCTGTGTCCCCTGCACTGGCAGGCAGATTCTTAACCACTGCGCCACCAAGGAAGTCGCCAGTTGGCTATTTTAAATAGTGCTACTATGAATATTGGGGTGCATGTATCTTTTCAAATTAGAGTTTTCTCGGGAGATTTGCCCAGGAGTGGGACTGCTGGACCATATAGCAACTCTTTTTAGTTTTTTAAGGAATCTCCATACTGTTCTCCATCATGGCTGCACCAAGTTACATTCCCTTCAACACTGTAGGAGAGTTCCCTTTTCTCCACACCCTCTCTAGCACTTATTATATGTGGACTTTTTAATGATGCTCATGCTGACCAGTGTGACGTGATACCTCATTGTAGTTTGATTTGCATTTGTCTAGTAATTAGTGATGTTGAGCATATTTTCATGTGCTTTTTGGCCTTCTGTATGTCTTCTTTGGAGGAATGTCTATTTAGGTCTTCTGCCCATTTTTTTTTTTTTTTTTTTTTTTTTGCAGTACGCGGGCCTCTCACTGTTGTGGCCTCTCCCGTTGTGGAGCACAGGCTCTGGATGTGCAGGCTCAGCAGCCATGGCTCACGGGCCCAGCCTCTCCGTGGCATGTGGGATCTTCCCGGACCGGGGCACGAACCCGTGTCCCCTGCATCGGCAGGCGGACTCTCAACCACTGCGCCACCAGGGAAGCCCTACACTGAAGTCTTTAATGCATTTTGAGATGACTTTTGTGTGTGGTTTGAGATAGTGGTCTAGTT
Source organism: Hyperoodon ampullatus (assembly GCF_949752795.1). Lineage (NCBI taxonomy): Eukaryota > Metazoa > Chordata > Mammalia > Artiodactyla > Ziphiidae > Hyperoodon > Hyperoodon ampullatus. The sequence goes on along the minus strand of NC_136918.1, from coordinate 24,937,318 downwards.
TCTTTTTTTTTTTTTCTTCTTAGCATGTGGCTATCCAGTTTTCCCAACACCATTTTTTCATCTAAATTTATTTATTTATTTATTTTTGGCTGCATTGGGTCTTCGTTGCAGTCCATGGGCTTCTCATTGCAGTGGCTTCTCTTGTTGCGGAGCACAGGCTCTAGGCACACGGGCTTCGGTAGTTGTGGAACAGGTGATCAGTAGTTGTGGCTCGTGGGCTCTAGAGAACAGGCTCAGTAGTTGTGGCGCACGGGCTTAGTTGCCCCATGGCATGTGGGATCTTGCCAGACCAGGAATCGAACCCGTGTCCCCCTGCATTGGCAGACGGATTTTTAACCACTGCACCACCAGGGAAGTTCCCCCGTCACCATTTATTGAAGAGACTGTCCTTTTCCATTGTACGCTCTTTGCTCCCTTGCCATGAATTAATTATCCATATATGTATGGGTTTACTCCCAGGTTCTCAATTATGTTCCATTGACCTAGGTATCTGCTTTTCTGCAAATATAATGCTGTTTTGATTATTGTAGCTTTATAATATAGCTTTAAATCAGAGAGTGTGATACCTCCAACTTTGTTCTTTATATCAGGATTGCTTTGGCTGTTCAGGGTCTCTTAGGGTTTCATGTAAATCTAAGACTTTTTTATTCTATTTTTGCGAAAAATATCCTTGGGACTTTGATAGAGATTGCATTGAATCTGAAGATTGCTTTAGGTAATATAGACATTTGAACGATGTTATTTCTTCCAATCCATGAGCGCAGAACACTTTTCCACTTATTTGTCTCCTCAGGCAAGGGAAACACAAGCAAAAGTAAACAAATAGGACTACACCAAACTAAGAAGTTTCTGCACAGTAAAGGAAACCAGGAACAAAATGAAAAGGGAACCTACCTAATGGAAGAAGATCCTTGCAAATCATATATCCAATAAGGGGTTAACATCCAAAATATAGAACGAACTCACAACAACAACAAAAATAAAACAACCCCAAAATGGGTATAGGACATTTTCCAAAGAAGACATAGATGGCCAATAGACATATGAAAAGATGTTCAACATCACAAATTGTTAGAGAAATGCAAATCAAAACCACAAAAGTCTATTTCTCTTAAAGTCTATGTCTCATGTAAGTATTGCACCCCAGCTTCCTTTTTATTTCCATTTGCATGGAGTATCTTTTTCCATCCCCTCACTTTCAGTCTATGTGTGTCTTTAGATCTGAAGTGAGTCTCTTGTAGGCAGCATATATATGGGTCTTGTTTTTGTATCCATTCAGCCACTCTTTTTTTTTCAAAACAAACAACTTTTTATTGAAGTATAGTTGATTTACAATGTTGTATTAGTTTCAGGTGTACAGCAAAGCGATCTATATATGTATATATTCTTTTTCAGATTCTTTTCCATTATAAGTTATTATATACAAGATATTGAATATAGTTCCCTGTGCCATACAGTAGGTCCTTATTTATCTATTGCCCTATGTCTTTTGATTGCAGCATTTAGTCCACTTACTTTTAATAATTATTGATGTGTATGTTCTTATTGCCATTTTATTAATTGTGTTGGCATTGTTTTGTAGTGCTTTTTTCTTCCTTTCTTCTTCTTTCATTCTTTTGTCTTGTGATTTGATGACTATCTTTAATGTCATGTTCAAATTCTTTCCTCTTTTTTCTGTGTGCATCTATTATAGATTTTTCTGTTTGTGTCTATCATGAAGTTTATATACAGCAATATATTGTTATATGTGATTGTTTTAAGTTGCTGATCTCAAATCTCAAATGCATGTAATAACCCTACAATTGTACTCTCCTCCCCTTATGATTACTGTTTTTGACATCATATTTTACATCTAATTATTTTGTGTATCCCCAAACTGCTTATTGTAGATACAGATGATATTACTACTTTTGGCTTTTAACCTTCCTACTAACTTTGTACATGGTTGATTTTCTATCTTTACTGTATATTTTTTAAATCTGTCTCCTAAGGCAAAGGAAACAAAAGCCAAAATAAACAAATGGGACCTAATTAAACCTAAAAGTTTTCACACAGCAAAGGAAACCATCAACAAAATGAAAAGACAACCTACTGAATGGGGGAAAATATTTGGGAATGAGATGACCAATAAGGAGTTAATATCCAAAATATATAAACAGCTCATACAACTCAATAGGAAAAAGCAAACAACCTGTTTTAAAAATGGGCAGAAGGAACAGGATAGAAAGCCCAGAGATAAACCCATGCACATATGGTCACCTTATCTTTGATAAAGGAGGCAGAAATGTACAGTGGAGAAAGGACAGCCTCTTCAATAAGAAGTGCTGGGAAAACTGGACAGGGACATGTAAAAGTATGAGATTAGATCACTCCCTAACACCATACACAAAAATAAGCTCAAAATGGATTAAAGACCTAAATGTAAGGCCAGAAACTATCAAACTCTTAGAGGAAAATATAGGCAGAACACTCTATGACATAAATCACAGCAAGATCCTTTTTGACCCACCTCCTAGAGAAATGGAAATAAAAACAAAAATAAACAAATGTGACCTAATGAAACTTCAAAGGTTTTGCACAGCAAAGGAAACCATAAACAAGACCAAAAGACAACCCTCAGAATGGGAGAAAATATTTCCAAATGAAGCAACTGACAAAGGATTAATCTCCAAAATTTATAAGCACCTCATGCAGCTCAATAGAAAACAAACAAACAACCCAATCCAAAAATGGGCAGAAGTCCTAAATAGACATTTCTCCAAAGAAGATATACAGACTGCCAACAAACACATGAAAGAATGCTCAACGTCATTAATCTTTAGAGAAATGCAAATCAAAACTACAATGAGATATCATATCACACCAGTCAGAATGGCCATCATCTAAAAGTCTAGAAATCATAAATGCTGGAGAGGGTGTGGAGAAAAGGGAACACTCTTGTACTGCTGGTCGGAATGTGAATTGGTACAGCCACTATGGAGAACAGTATGGAGGTTCCTTAAAAAACTACAAATAGAACTACCATATGACCCAGCAATCCCACTACTGGGCATATACCCTGAGAAAACCATAATTCAAAAGGAGTCATGTACCAAAATATTCATTGCAGCTCTATTTACAATACCCCAGAGATGGAAACAACCTAAGTGTCCATCATTGGATGAATGGATATAGAAGATGTGGCACACATATACAATGGAATATTACACAGCCATAAAAAGAAACGAAATTGAGCTATTTGTAATGAGGTGGATGGACCTGGAGTCTGTCATACAGAGTGAAGTCAGTCAGAAAGAGAAAGACAAATACCATATGCTAACACATATATATGGAATTTAAGAAAAAAATGTCATGAAGTACCTAGGGGTAAGACAGGAATAAAGACACAGACCTACTACAGAATGGACTTGAGGATATGGGGAGGGGCAAGGGTAAGCTCTGACAAAGCAAGAGAGAGGCATGGACATATATACCCTACCAAATATAAAACAGATAGCTAGTGGGAAGCAGCCGCATAGCCCAGGGAGATCAGCTCAGTGCTTTGTGACCACCTAGAGGGGTGGGATAGGGAGGGTGGGAGGGAGGGAGACGCAAGAGGGAAGACATATGGGAACATATGTATATGTATAACTGATTCACTTTGTTATAAGGCAGAAACTAACACACCATTGTAAAGCAATTATACTCCAATAAAGACGTAAAAAAAAAAAAGTTTATACAACTCTCCTCAGTACTCTGTAATAACGTATATGGGAACAGAATCTAAAAAACAGTGGATATACGTATAACTGATTCACTTTGCTGTACACCTGAAACTAACACAACATTGTAAATCAACTACACTCCAATAAAAATCAATTAACAAAAATGGGCAGAAGAGGTGAACAGACATTTTTCCAAAGAAGACATAACAGTTGGCCAACAGGCACATGAAAAGATGCTCAACATCACTAACCGTCAGAGAAATACAAATCAAACCACCATGAGATACCACCTCACCCCTGTAAGAACACCTAACATCAAAACGACCACAAATAACGAATGTTGGCTAGGTTGTGAAATAAAGGGAACCCCCGTACACTGTTGGTGGGAATGTGAATTGGTGCAGCCACTGTGGAAAACAGTGTGGAGGTTCCTCAAAAAACTAAATAGAATTACCATATGATACAGCAGTTCCACTCCTGGGTATATATCCAAAGAAAACAAAAACACTACTTTGAAAAGATACATGCAGCTGAATGTTCATGGCAGCATTATTTATGGCAGCCAAAATATGGAAACAACCTAAGTGTCCATCAACAGATGAACAGCTAAAGAAGATGTGATGTGATATGTATATATGCATGTGTGTGTCTGTGTGCATGTATATACTCAGCCATAAAAATAGAGTGAAATTTTGTCATTTACAACAACATGGGTAGACTTGTAGGGTATTATGCATAGTGAAATAAGTCAGACAGAGAAAGACAAATACTGCTATGTTATCACTTAAACATGAAATCCAGAAAATAAAACAAACTAGTGAATATAACAAAAAAGAAACAGATTCACAGATATAGAGAACAAACTAGTGGTTACAAGTGGGGAGAGGCAAGATAGGGGTAAGAGATGAAGAGGTATAAACTACTATGTTTAAAGTAATTAAGCTACAAGGATATATTGTACAACACAGGGAATACAGCCAATATTTATTTTTTGGCCGTACCACGCAGCACTCGGGGATCTTAGTTCCCTGAACAGGGACTGAACCCGGGCCCCCTGCAGTGGAAGCATGGAGTCTTAACCACTGGACCTCCAGGCAAGGGCCCATAGCCAATATTTTATAATAACTATAAATGGAGTATAATCTTTAGGAATTGTTCACCATTATGTTGTACACCTGAAACATAACACTGTAACTCCATTATACCTCAATGTTTAAAAAACTAAAAAAAAACCCCACAATGAGATATCACTTCATACCGGTTAGAATGGCTTTTATCAAAAGGCAAGAAATTAAAAGTGTTGGCGAGTACGTGGAGAAAAGTGAGCCCTCATGCGGTGTCGGTGGGAATGTAAACTGGCACAGCCACTATGGAGAACAGTATGAAGATTCCTTAGAAATTCAGGAATAGAACTACCATATGATCCAGCTATCCCACTTCTGAGTATTTATCCAAAGTATATGAAAACACTAACTTGAAAACACTTATGCACCCTCAAGCTCATTGCAGCATTATTTACAATAGTCAAGATATAGCAACGACCGAAGTGCCCATCAACCAATAAATGAATAAAGAACATGTGAAACACAATATATACAATATAGATACAGCCATAGAAAACAAATAAAATCTTGCCATTTGCCACAGCATGGATGGACACTGAGAGTATTATGCTAAGTGAAATAAGTCAGCTAGAGAAAGCCAAATACCATATGATTTCACATAGATATGGAATAAAAAATTTTTTAAAAAAACATACAAAGTAAATGAACAAACCACACCAAACCAAAACAAACATGGAGATACAGAGAACAGAGTAGTGGCTACCAGAGGGGAAAGGATGAAATGGATAAAGAGGATCAACTCTGTGGTGACTATACAAACTAAATCTTTGTTGGTGAGCATGCTGTAGTGTGTACAGAAGTAGAAATATAATGTTGTCCATATGAAACTTATATAATGTTATAAACAAATGTTACCTCAATAAATAATAATTTTTAAAAAAGATATAAATATAGCAATGATTAAAATGACTATCTGTGGAATTTAAGTTCCAGTTATGGAGGGAAGTGAAGAACTGATAGTTTAAGTTTCACCGAAAAGATGAATTTTTCCAGAAGGGCATAAGGATTGATGGAGTTTGGATATGTAAAGGGCTAAGCTAGAAATTTAGGAGGTAGCCACTCCTCTGAGAATAAATCTTTTAAATTGTGATTATAGAGGGGGACACAATTTGGAGTAATTGTTACTGAGCCACGTTCATTTGCCTCACACACAGAAAGCCCAAATCTGAGATAGAGAGGTTTGCAGCAGAGAAAGAGTTTATTCACATGGCAGTCAAGCAAGGAGAAAGGAGAACAAATCTCAAATCCATCTCCCCAAAGGCCAGGGGCTAGGGATGTTTACTGAATAAAGAATTAGGGTGGCCTGAGGTGCAGGGAGTGTGGGGAAAGGTGACTGGAAATAAGAAAAAGATGAGGTCGGGACTTCCCTGGTGGCGCAGTGGTTAAGAATCCGCCTACTAAAAAAAAAAAAAGAATCGGCCTACCAATGCAGGGGAAATGGGTTCGAGCCCTACTCTGGGAAGATCCCACATGCCTCGGAGCAACTAAGCCCTTGAGCCACAAGTACCGAGCCTGCACTCTAGAGCCTGCGTGCCACAACTACTGAGCCCGTTTGCCACAACTGCTGAAGCCCACGCTCCTAGTGTCCGTGTTCCACAACAAGAGAAGCCACCGCAATGAGAGGCCTGCACACTGCAACGAAGAGAAGCCCCCGCTCACTGCAAATAGAGAAAGCCCACATGCAGCAACGAAGACCCAACGCACCCAAAAATAAATAAATAAATAAATTTAAAAAAAAAGATGTATCGTTATTCTCGGCAGGTGCAACTAAGCTACATGCTTCTTCAGAGGATGCATGTTCAGAAAATGGCAACATTAGCATATTCTCAGGGTGGAGGTTTTGGCCCTCTGACATCAAATGGCCACCGATCAGACACTCTCGCATGCCCGAGGGGAGAGTCGGTTGTCCCAGCCAGTCTTAAGCAGCTGAAGTTCAAACTGGACAACTGACTCCAAGTTCCAAAAAAACAACTCGGGCAAACACCATAACACTGTTACATCAGAGGTACTTATCTATAGGGGTCGTGAAGAGGCCTTGTAACTTACTGTTTAGGCTACATGATGCTTGGAGGATATGCAAGTTTTTGTAAAAACAGTTAAAGTGAGCTTGACCAGTGAAGGCAGTCTACAGTTTACTATTTACTAATTAAGTTATAGTCTAATGGATGTAACTGATGACTACCATATAAGTTTCATAATGACAAGGTAAAGAGTGTGAGTCAATGAGGTAGGAGGGAGGACAAAATTACTGAAGAGGAAGAGAACTGAGAAGCCAAGATGTGGGGGCAGGAGGGATCCATGACAATATTAAACTCACCACAAATTACAGCAGGTATGGAGTGAGTGAGAATTACAGTGAATCAAGTGCGAAAGTCTTCAAAGCCTGTGATAGAGACATTTGCTACACATACATTTGATAAGTGACTGGTAGTAGTATGACTGAACCCCAATGTCTTTAAACAATATTTTGTTTATTTACAGAATGTGGTAATACTATGAAGGCCATAGAGAGAGGGATGAGATAGAGAGTAAGTGAAGAAACCATTCCAAACAAAATGGTCAGAAATGCCCTTTTCAAGAAAGTGCCCTCAGAGTTGGTCTTTGAAGAAGGAACCAGCACTGCAAAAAGTTGGAGGAAAAGTTGAAACCTAATTTTTTTAAGTAAAAAAAAATAGAAGATGGGAATGTTTCAAAGAATTAAATATAATATTGGCTAATAAGCATATGAAAAAAATGATCCACCCTGACTGGCAATCAGAAATGCAAAATGAAAACACAATGATGTAGCATTTTACTACACCAGGTTGGAAAACAGTTAAGAGTCTATCAATAAGAAATGTTTACAAGGATGTAATGAAATGGAAACATACTCTGCTCACAGGAGTTTAAACTGTGAAAAATATTTTGGGAAAAAAAAAGAGGAAGGCGTTACCTATTAACATTTTTTTAATTTTTTAAATAATTTTTAAATTTATTTATTTGTTTGTTTATTTATTTATCTATTTATTTTTGGCTGTGTCTGGTCTTCGGTGCTGCATGCTGGCTTTTATCTAGTTGAGGCCAGCAGGGGCTACTCTTGGTTGCAGTGCACGGGCTTCTCATTGCAGTGGCTTCTCTTGTTGCAGAGCACAGGCTCTAGGCACAAGGGCTTCAGTAGTTTTGCTGCTCTGCAGCATGTGGGGTCTTCCCAGATCAGGGACCAAACCCATGTCCCCTGCATTGGCAGGCAGATTCTTAACCACTGCGTCACCAGGGATGTCCCTACCTATTAACTTGAAAACACACACACAGGACCAATTAGTAATTCACTCTTAGGTGTATGCAATAAATGTATGAGTTAAGAGTTCATGATTTAAAACCAGAGAAGTCTGCACTGGATGCCTATATCTAACACAAACTTGGTACATATTTAATTCTTGAAACCTCACTTGACCACTCTGAGCTTCAGGTGTTGTGAAAAGTAAAAAAGATCATTTTTTTTCCAAAGAGGGCAGGAAGAAACTTTTGCAGGTCATAGATACTTTTATGGTATTGATTGTGGTGATACTTTCACGAGTGTATACTTATCTACAAACTCAAGTTGTTTATATTAAAAGTGTACAGCTTTTAGTACATACCTTAACTACTGCGCCACCAGGACTTCCCTGGTGGCGCAATACTTAAGAATCCGCCTGCCAATGCAGGGGACATGGGTTCGAGCCCTGGTCCGGGAAGATCCCACATGCCGTGGAGCAACTAAGCCCATGTGCCGTAACTACTGACCCTGCACTCTAGAGCCCAAGAACCACGACTACTGAGCCTGCGTGCCACAACTACAGAAGCCCGTGTGCCTAGAGCCCGTGCTCCGCAACAAAGAGAAGCCACCGCAACGAGAAGCCTGTGCACCGCAGCGAAGACTAGCCCCCGCCCGCCGCAACTAGAGAAAGCCCGCAAGCAGCAACAAAGACCCAACGCAGCCAAAAATACATAAAAATAAAACACTTTTCCAAAAAAATGATCAGGGCTTCCCTGGTGGTGCAGTGGTTGAGGGTCCGCCTGCCGGCGCAGGGAACACGGGTTCGTGCCCCGGTCCGGGAAGATCCTGCATGCCGCGGAGCGGTTGGCCCGTGAACCATGCCCACTGAGCCAGCACGTCTGCAGCCTGTGCTCCGAAATGGGAGAGGCCACAACAGTGAGAGGCCCGCGTACCGCAAAATAAATAAATTACATAAAATAAAATAAATAAAGATCATTTTTTAAACCTCAGTAGAATGGTTGACATATAATAAATACTGAATAAAACAATTTAATTATACTAAGATTGTTTTAATTTTATAACAGCTTTTATCTTCAGGAAGCAACTGCCACAAATATTTTACTATTAAGACAGAACTTTACCTAAACATATATGAGTATTTTCCATTTACTTCTGAAATGATAGGCCAAGCATTAAAGGAATTTCATGGAACATTTAGATAGGTCCGTTTTATGTTGCCAAAGGGGTGGTCTATTTGAGTGGTTTTTTTCTCTAGAATGCCTGAAAGCAAAGGAAAATATTAACCTTAAAGGTGATTAATATTTAAAGTTCCATTTTCGGTGTATCTTTCTTTCTCTAAAAATGAAGGACACGAGTATTCTGGCCCCTGTAGGACTTTAACAGTAGCTTTCTACCAACCACAGCCCCGGCTATTGGGCAGCACGGATACCGCGAGGTCTACGGGGCGGAGCCTTGGAGGGGGCGGAGCTTAGCGTGACATTTTGCGACTAGGATTCCACTGGCTTCACCTGCAACATCTTTCGCTGTGGCGTGACGAGCTGAAGATTCGAAGGCGCCAGGCCCAGCCCCGCGCCAGACGCCGTTCCCATAGAAACCTGAACTACAGGACCAACTGCAGGAGGCAGCCCCGGAGCTCCGAGGACTCGTCCCGTACCGCGCCGTCCTGCCGTCCCCGCATCGCGCCGCCCCGCCGTCCCCGCATCGCGCCGCCCCGCCCCGGCTTGCCTCAGCCGTCGTCGAAACCCGTCACAGCGTGCAGGATCGAGCGCCTCCTCGCCCTCTGCCAGGCCCCGGGGGCGCCGTCCGTCGGTCGAGGTCATGGGCAGCCGGTCCCGCAGCCCCAGTGCCTACCCTGCGGACTGGTGGGGACCGCAGACCGAAGGACCCGGCCCCGCCAAGCGCCGCCGAACGGAGGAGCCCGAGGGCCCCGAGTCCGAGTCCGAGGCGGCGCCCAGCCTGGACAACCTGACGGGACCTCCGGCCGCGGACGCGCTCACTTCCGTACTGGTCCTGCCCGCCGGCTGTGCCCTGCACCTGCCCCTAGATGACGTCGACGTGCTGCTGGAGCCCGAGCCCACGTCTGTGCTGCAAATGTCTCTCGGAGATCACATCCTCATGCTGGTCCCCGAGGCCCTCCTGGGCTGGGGCGTGGAAGGCCCGTGGGGACAGGGCCTGCAACGGGCCGCTTTCCTGAGCGCTCCAGGGGAGTACATGGCCCTGGAGCCGGGATTCTTCTGCGCAGCTGTCCCAGAGATCGCCCGCCAAGAAGAGGTCAACAGCGAGGAAGCAGATGCCGAGCTCCTGCCGCCTGGGATGGAGGCTGAAGCCGGCTCCGTCGCTGAGCTCCGCAGCATCACCGCAAGGGTGTCGGGACCCAGCGCGCAGGGCTTTGTCCCAGAGCCCTGTCCTTGGGCGCCCAATCCTAGTCCAGAGAAAGGCTCTCCTCACCACGACGACAACCTGGACATGCACCTTCTGGAGCCCTTTCCGGACTCACCACTCCAACCTCTACCTCCCTCTCCTATTCCGGGTCCTCACGAGCGCCCCCAACGCCCTTATGGTCCTAAGCGCAAGGCCCAGAGATGTCTGTTCCCGGAATGAACTCCACCCCGGTACACACACACACTGGAGGCCCAATGCATTTCCCGGCGTCTTTTACACTGAATGTCCTACAACCTGGAAATTAAGCATCTCGTGGGCCAACAACTCCTTTTTCCCTCCAGACTGGCTATAGTAGCAGGAGAAGTTATGTCAGGAAAAGAAAGCAGACTCTAGACCTCATCTTTGAAATGGAAAATCTGCCCAGGGATACCGGACAATGTGTGTTCAGACGTCGGGACTTCTTTAAACATCATTCTCAGGCCTATCCATTCCCGCTCGTTTGCATCAGTTATTTTCTCTCAAATTCTACTCTCTCCAGCACCATGCCCTATTGCTACCCTATTTCTCCCCAAACCAATAAATAACTGGATTTCTCATGTTATATGTTTTCCCATGAATTTATAAAGATTTTTAGCCATGGCTTTTCTCTTTCTTGGTGCTTTGAGCTGCTCTCCTGGAAAGCTGCAAAATCGTATGATGGTTACTATACATAATTGTATGATGTTTGTTCATAGCTTCCTCTTAACCTGAGGAAGTTCTCTTCCAGTCAAGTTCACTTTTCATTATGAATAAATGCTGGATTTTATCAGATGTTTTCAGCATGTATTAGGATACACATTTCCTTTTTAAATCTGTTCCTCTGGTTATTTTGACTCAGAGACTGATGTAAAATGTTTGCATTCCTGCTATTCCACATTATCCATACCTTCTAAATTCTACCCCGAGTTTTTTCTTTTGTAAATCAAACCTCTAACTTTTAAAACATTAATTTAGGGGCCTCCCTGGTGGCGCAGTGGTTAAGAATCTGCCTGATAATGCAGGGGACACGGGTTCCAGCCCTGGTCCGGGAAGATCCCACATGCCGTGGAGCAACTAAGCCCATGAGCCACAGCTGAAGCCCGCGCACCTACAGCCCATGCTTCGCCACCAGAGAAGCCACTGCAGTGAGAAGCCCGTGCACCTCAACGAAGAGTAGCCCCAGCTCACCGCAACTAGAGAAAGCCCGTGCGCAGCAACAAAGACCCAATGCAGCCAAAAATGAATAAATAAATAAATTTAAAAATAAAACATTAATTAATTACCATATTTGTTTCACATTTTTATAAAAGAAATAAAATCTACAGGTAAAGCTGAAAACAAGACGGTTTCAGTTTTTTTAAACATCAATACTATTTATATTCAGCAACATGCTTTAAACATTTCCTCTCTACATTTTTATTCTTATATTCCACTCTCAAAGTCTAGCCTCAATTTTCCTCTTGCTGAAGAATATACTTTAATAGTTCTTTCCACTACACCCTATGTGTAGTAAATTATCTTGGTTTTGTAAATCTCAACATGTTTTGTGTAGTACACTCTCATAGTCTTTTATATCTGAAAATTTTTATTATATATTCATTCCTAATTCTAAAGTGTTATTTAAGTACTTTAAAGACATTACTCCATTGTTCTGCCATTTTTTATTGTTGGTGCAGGCAAGAGGTCTCTGCCAATCAAGTTGTTATTCCTTTTATATTTGATTCAGCTGTTCATTAGCACATTTTTAAATTTTATTTTATTTTTTAATTGAAGTATAGTTGATTTACATTGTTGTGCTACTTTCTGGTGTACAGCAAAGTTATATATTTTTTCCATATTCTTTTACATGGTTATGGTTTATTACAGGATATTGAATATAGTTCCCTGTGCTATACAGTAGGACCTTGTTGTTTATCTGTTTTACATTGAATACATAATAGTTTTATATCTGCTAATCCCAAACTCCTAATTTATCTCTCCCCCACCCTCTTTCCCCTTTGGTAAACATAAGGTTGTTTTCTATGTCTGTGAGTCTATTTCTGTTTTGTAAATAAGTTCATTTGTATCATATTTTAGATTCCACTTATAAGCGATATCATATGATATTTATCTTTCTTTGACTTACTTCACTTAGTATGATAATCTCTAGGTCCATCCATGTTGCTACAAATGGCATCATCTCATTCTCATTTATGGCTGAGTAGTATTCCTTTGTATAGGTATGCCACATCTTTTTATCCATTCATCTGTAGATAGACATTTAGGTTGCTTCCATGTCTTGGGTATTTTTTTTCATTTATTTATTTAATTTTTGGCTGTGTTGGGTTTTGTTGCTGCACGTGGGCTTTCTCTACTTGCAGCGAGCGGGGGCTACCCTTCGTTGAAGTCCACAGGCTTCTCATTACGGTGGCTTCTCTTGTTGCAGAGCACGGGCTCTAGGTGCATGGGCCTCAGTAATTGTGGCATGTGGGCTCAGTAGCTGTGGCTCGTGGGCTCTAGGCTAGCGGGCTTCAGTAGTTGTGGCACACGGGCTTAGTTGCTTGGCGGCATGTGGGGTCTTCCCAGCCCAGGGCTCAAACCTGTGTCCCCTGCACTGGCAGGCAGATTCTTAACCACTGCGCCACCAAGGAAGTCGCCAGTTGGCTATTTTAAATAGTGCTACTATGAATATTGGGGTGCATGTATCTTTTCAAATTAGAGTTTTCTCGGGAGATTTGCCCAGGAGTGGGACTGCTGGACCATATAGCAACTCTTTTTAGTTTTTTAAGGAATCTCCATACTGTTCTCCATCATGGCTGCACCAAGTTACATTCCCTTCAACACTGTAGGAGAGTTCCCTTTTCTCCACACCCTCTCTAGCACTTATTATATGTGGACTTTTTAATGATGCTCATGCTGACCAGTGTGACGTGATACCTCATTGTGGTTTGATTTGCATTTGTCTAGTAATTAGTGATGTTGAGCATATTTTCATGTGCTTTTTGGCCTTCCGTATGTCTTCTTTGGAGAAATGTCTATTTAGTTCTTCTGGCCATTTTTTTTTTTCTTTGTAGTACGCGGCCCTCTCACTGTTGTGCCCTCTCCCGTTGCGGAGCACAGGCTCAGGATGCACAGGCTCAGCAGCCATGGCTCACTGGCCCAGCCGCTCCACGGCATGTGGGATCTTCCCAGACCGGGCATGAACCCGTGTGCCCTGCATCGGCAGGCGGACGCTCAACCACTGTGCCACCAGGGAAGTGCTACACTGAAGTCTTTAATGCATTTTGAGATGACTTTTGTGTGTGCTGTGAGATAGTGGTCTAGTTTCTTTTTTTTTTCTTAGCATGTGGCTGTCCAGTTTTCCCAACACCATTTTTTAATCTAAATTTATTTATTTATTTATTTATTTTTGGCTGCATTGGGTCTTCATTTCAGTCCATGGGCTTCTCATTGCAGTGGCTTCTCTTGTGTGGAGCACAGGCTCTAGGCACACGAGCTTCAGTAGTTGTGGCACAGGGGCTCAGTAGTTGTGGCTCACAGGCTCTAGAGAACAGGCTCAGTAGTTGTGGCACATGGGCTTAGTTGCTCCATGGCATGTGGGATCTTGCCAGACCAGGAATGGAACCCGTGTCCCCCTGCATTGGCAGACGGATTTTTAACCACTGCACCACCAGGGAAGTTCCCCCGTCACCCTTTATTTTTTTTTTTTTTTTTTTTTTTTTTTTTTTTTTGTGGTATGTGGGCCTCTCACTGTTGTGGCCTCTCCCGTTGCGGAGCACAGGCTCCGGACGCACAGGCCCAGCGGCCATGGCTCACGGGCCCAGCCGCTCCGCGGCATGTGGGATCTTCCCAGACCAGGGCACGAACCCGTTTCCCCTGCATCGGCAGGCGGACTCTCAACCACTGCGCCACCAGGGAAGCCCGCCCCGTCACCCTTTATTGAAGAGACTGTCCTGTTCCATTGTACGCTCTTTGCTTCCTTCCCATGAATTAATTATCCATATATGTATGCGTTTACTCCCAGGTTCTCTAATTATGTTCCATTGACCTATGTATCTGCTTTTCTGCAAATATAATGCTGTTTTGATTATTGTAGCTTTATAATATAGTTTTAAACCAGAGAGTGTGATACCTCCAACTTTGTTCTTTTTATCAGCATAGCTTTGGCTGTTCAGGGTCCCTTATGGTTTCATGTAAATCTAAGACTTTTTCATTCTATTTTTGCGAAAAATATCCTTGGGACTTTGATAGAGATTGCATTGAATCTGAAGATTGCTTTAGGTAATATAGACATTTGAACGATGTTATTTCTTCCAATCCATGAGCGCAGAACACTTTTCCACTTATTTGTCTCCTCAGGCAAGGAAACACAAGCAAAAGTAAACAAATAGGACTACACCAAACTAAGAAGTTTCTGCACAGTAAAGGAAACCAGGAACAAAATGAAAAGGGAACCTACCTAATGGAAGAAGATCCTTGCAAATCATATATCCAGTAAGGGGTTAACATCCAAAATATAGAAAGAACTCACAACAACAACAAAAATAAAACAACCCCAAAATGGGTATAGGACATTTTCCAAAGAAGACATAGATGGCCATTAGACACATGAAAAGATGTTCAACATCACAAATTGTTAGAGAAATGCAAATCAAAACCACAAAAGTCTATTTCTCTTAAAGTCTATGTCTGATATAAGTATTGCTCCCCAGCTTTCTTTTTATTTCCATTTGCATGGAGTATCTTTTTCCATCCCCTCACTTTCAGTCTGTGTGTGTCTTTGGATCTGAAGTGAGTCTCTTGTAGGCAGCATATATATGGGTCTTGTTTTTGTATCCATTCAGCCACTCTTTTTTTTTCAAAACAAACAACTTTTTATTGAAGTATAGTTGATTTACAATGTTGTATTAGTTTCAGGTGTACAGCAAAGCGATCTATATATGTATATATTCTTTTTCAGATTCTTTTCCATTATAAGTTATTATATACAAGATATTGAATATAGTTCCCTGTGCCATACAGTAAGTCCTTATTTATCTATCACCCTATGTCTTTTGATTGCAGCATTTAGTCCATTTACTTTTAATAATTATTGATGTGTATGTTTTTATTGCCATTTTATTAATTGTTTTGGCGTTGTTTTGTAGTGCTTTTTTCTTCCTTTCTTCTTTCATTCTTTTGACTTGTGATTTGATGACTATCTTTAATGTCATGTTCAAATTCTTTCCTCTTTTTTCTGTGTGCATCTATTATAGATTTTTCTGTTTGTGTCTATCATGAAATGTATATACAGCAATTTATTGCTATATGTGATTGTTTTAAGTTGCTGATCTCAAATCTCAAATGCATTTAACAACCCTACAATTGTACTCTCCTCCCCTTATGATTACTGTTTTTGACATCATATTTTACATCTAATTATTTTGTGTATCCCCAAACTTCTTATTGTAGATACAGATGATATTACTACTTTTGGCTTTTAACCTTCCTACTAGCTTTGTACATGGGTGATTTTCTATCTTTACTGTATATTTTTTTAATCTGTCTCCTAAGGCAAAGGAAACAAAAGCCAAAATAAACAAATAGGACCTAATTAAACCTAAAAGTTTTCACACAGCAAAGGAAACCATCAACAAAATGAAAAGACAACCTACTGAATGGGGGAAAATATTTGGGAATGAGATGACCAATAAGGAATTAATATCCAAAATGTATAAACAGCTCATACAACTCAATAGGAAAAAGCAAACAACCTGATTAAATAATGGGCAGAAGGAACAGGATAGAAAGCCTAGAGATAAACCCATGCACATATGGTCACCTTATCTTTGATAAAGGAAGCAGGAATTTACAGTGGAGAAAGGACAGCCTCTTCAGTAAGTGGTGCTGGGAAAACTGGACAGGGACATGTAAAAGTATGAGATTAGATCACTCCCTAACACCAAACACAAAAATAAGCTCAAAATGGATTAAAGACCTAAATGTAAGGACAGAAACTATCAAACTCTTAGAGGAAAACATAGGCAGAACACTCTATGACATAAATCACAGCAAGCTCCTTTTTGACCCACCTGCTTGAGAAATGGAAATAAAAACAAAAATAAACAAATGGGACCTAATGAAACTTAAAAGATTTTGCACAGCAAAGGAAACTATAAACAAGACCAAAAGACAACCCTCAGAATGGGAGAAAATATTTCCATATGAAGCAACTGGCAAAGGATTAATCTCCAAAATTTATAAGCAGCTCATGCAGCTCAACAGCAAACAAACATAAAGCTCAATCCAAAAATGGGCAGCAGACCTAAATAGACATTTCTCCGAAGAAGATATACAGCCTGCCAACAAACACATGAAAGAATGCTCAACATCATTAATTATTAGAATAATGCAAATCAAAACCACAATGAGATATCATCTCACACCAGTCAGAATGGCCATCATCAAAAAATCTAGAAACAATAAATGCTGGAGAGGGTGTGGAGAAAAGGGAACCCTCTTGCACTACTGGTGGGAATGTGAATTGGTACAGCCACTATGGAGAACAGTATGGAGGTTCCTTAAAAAACTACAAATAGAACTACCATATGACCCAGCAATCCCACTACTGGGCATATACCCTGAGAAAACAATAATTCAAAAAGAGTCATGTACCAAAATGTTCATTGCAGCTCTATTTACAATAGCCCGGAGATGGAAACAACCTAAGTGTCCATCATTGGATGAATGGATAAAGAAGATGTGGCACATATATACAATGGAATATTACTCAGCCATGAAAAGAAACGAAATTGAGCTATTTGTAATGAGGTGGATGGACCTAGAGTCAGTCATACAGAGTGAAGTCAGTCAGAAAAAGAAACACAAATACCGTATGCTAACACATATATATGGAATTTAAGAAAAAAAATGTCATGAAGAACCTAGGGGTAAGACAGGAATAAAGACACAGACCTACTAGAGAACTGACTTGAGGAGATGGGGAGGCTCAAGGGTAAGCTGTGACAAAGCGAGAGAGAGGCATGGACATATATACACTACCAAATGTATAATAGCTTGCTAGTGGGAAGCTGCCTCATAGCACAGGGAGATCAGCTCGGTGCTTTGTGACCACCTAGTGGGGTGGGATAGGGAGGTTAGGTGGGAGGGAGGGAGATGCAAGAGGGAGGAGATATGGGGATATATGTATATGTATCACTGATTCACTTTGTTATAAAGCAGAAACTAACACACCATTGTAAAGCAATTATACTCTAATAAAGGTGTTAAAAAAGAATATGTATATATGTATATATATATAACCGAATCACTTTGCTGTATAGCAGTAATTAACACAACATTGTAAATCAATAAGAGTTCAATTTAATAGAAAGATAATGACACTGCCTAGGGTTGTTTTGATGATGATATGACTTAAAACTTGTGTACAGTACTTCGCGTCTAAAGCAGGGCTCTTTGTGAATTACAGCAGCACTGACCTAGGGAACTGTCCTACTCCATGGGGCAGAGGGCTCTCAGTCTTTTTCCTTCTTGATAGTTTCAGCTATACTGAGTAGTGTTTTTATTTCCAGAGTGTTTTATTTATTTATATTTTTATTATGAAAGGTTTTTGTTGTTATTGTTGTTCTTTTGAGAGCTGAAAAGCATCACTTTAGTTCAAATAAAAAGTTGCAGTGGAAGTATTTTGAAAAGCATTCAGTGATAAATAAGTAACAAAGGGGAGAATGTACTCATGCCTTCTAGCAAATAATTACTTTTACTAAGATAACAATAAGAAAGATTATACCACCTGTTTTCCTAACCAATAGATAGTTGTTAAGCCACTACTGGGTTGTTATCTTCAAACAAACCATTTCTAGAAAAGAATGATTCTATCCACCTTAATAACATATAAAAATTCTGGTTATCTTCATTCCCCATTTTCCAACGAATAACTTGTGATTTCAAAAAAATAAATTTGATTTCAGTGCTGCTGTCTCCTTCCTAAGGCTGATAGTGCTACTGACAGTGCATGGGTGGGTGCCTGGGATAGTTGTCTAGAACCCATTTTGCACTCTTTGAATATTCTCTTCATTTATGTGACGATAGTTGAAGATGCCAGATAAGAGACAGACAAGGTGCTGGGTGAGAACTGGGATGTAACACAAAGGATGGACGATAGTCATTAATTATGACTGATGTCTATATATGGCCAATGTATCATGTTAGCTTTACACCTAAACATGAATGTGGATTTATCATAATTTCAGGGACAGTTTCCTCTTATTTGGGTATGAAGCTCACATGGTTAATAAAAACCTTCGGCTGACATATTAGCCTGTTTGCGCTCCTAGAACAGAATACAATACACTGGGTGGCTTATGAACAACAGATGCACTTTTCCCAGTTCTGGAGGCAGAGAAGTCCAAGATCAAGGTGCCAGTGCCTAGCTCCTGGTTTATAGTTGGCCATCTTCTCCCTGTGTCCTCACATGGTGGATGGGTCAAGGGAAATCTCTGAGGTCTCTTTCGTAAGGGCACTAATTCCATTCATGAGGTCTCCACCTCCCTTCCCCCAAACCTCACCCCCCAATACCATAATATTGAGCATTAGGATTTAACTTATGAATTTAGAGGGGACACAAACATGTGGTCTATTGAAGCCTACAATATTTAAAAATCACCTAGTGTAACAAAAAGTATGAAGCTCTCTGGGCTCTCTAATTCCTGAGATGAATGACCGTCAGGTCATTCAGTTGAACACTCCCTAGAAGATATTCTATATGGTCAGTCCCTGCACCAGGTGAAGCTTTTCTGTACTGAGCAGTCTCACTGAAAGGCCCTGCTTTTATGTCCCACAGTGGAGGGCGAGGTACAGAGTCAGAACTATTTTGATTTTTAAATGCTGGGACATATCCAAGACGATGTCATAATTCTGAGACATCATTGTCATTGCTTATCTTCTAGACCTTATTTATTTGCTAGGCATTTATTTATTATAGGAGAATATGTATATACTTTATTTCCACGCCCCTCCTACCTTTCGCCAACCCATATCTGTTTTGGGAGCCTAAGAAATTTATAGTAGATATTTTTCAGCTTCTGCTGGTAGAAAAACAGAAAATTACACTGTGCAGAAACTAATTTCTTAACAACCTATACAGTGTAGCAACTGCACTGGGATTTTATCTGTACGACTATCCAAAGACAGGACCTTCTACTCATAAATTTATGGCAACATTATTTTCTACACCTACAGCTTTAGCTGTGCCAAGCAATAACTCAGGGCTTCAGGAACATTGAGGTAATTAACACTTGAAAATTCCTGCAGAGGTGTAATTGCAGTCCTCCCCTTTGCAGCCCTGCATGATCCCTAATAGAAGATTATGGGGAACTGTTCCTCTCTTCTCTTCAAATGACAACACTTTCCTATCAGTGGAGCTGGCAGTTGTCACAGAGAAAGTTTCCTGGGAAAGAAACCTTTGGAAGCATGATTTATAAGGATAGCATGGAAGGAGAGATGGACTTTAAAGTCCTTGCTTTCATTTCTTACTAATGTATTTGGGTTTCTGAGCCTTAGTCTTTTTATTAAATAAAGTAGTGTCAACAATTGTCTGTTTATTTCATAAGACTGTGGAGAGAATCACAAGAAATCAAGCCTGTAAGCCATAAAGTATACTACAAATATAATAGATGGTAATTTTTTTCTCTTTTCCTTTTTTTTTTTTTTTTTCCAGTAATAGAGCGGCTTCCTCACAAGGCTCTGGGGCATCTTTGCTGTTGAAAAGATAAAGGTAAGTGAATGAATGGTCCTTATGCACCTGGATGCCAGCCAGGTTGGGATGATTAAATAAGGCACTGAGGGCCCCTGGCGGAGAACATGGGCTTCTCCTGGAGATATGGGGCTGATGTCTCCATTCAGGAAAGGGGATGGGCCAGGAATAGACAGGAGGTACAGGGTCATTCATGTTGTTCAATCTGGGGTCTTTTCTTGGATAAAATTCAAGCTTCCCCAAACTATTCCCCACCCCAAATCAGAGAGATAAAGTAGAGATATTGCCCAGATGAGAGAGGGTCAAAGCACAGAGAAGCCACACAAAGAGTGAGGCTCTTCACAAAGACTTTACCAACTGCAGTGGGCATTTTCAACTGCATGTTGAAGATGGAATCATCTGAAATCTGCAAATACACATCTATACAATAGCTGGAATGGTAAAAATGCAGTTGTCAAGGACTCTGTGTTTAACGCTAGAGACCAATGATTTGGTCATCATCACCAATGATTTCGGAGACCAATGATTCTCTGCTACTGATACTAAGAATCTTTATGCATGTTTACATTGAACGTACAGGGAGCTTCAATAGCTCTTGATCCTTAGTGGGGTTTAGTGACTCATTATAAAGTCCTGAGTTGATGAGAGATAGAAATATGTGCATAATTTGCACTCCAGTTGATGGATGGAGATGCCAGACTCATTGTAGAAGCAAGCAACACTGATTACAGAATGGGGTCTAACCAAAGATTAGCACTGCCTGCTTCTGCTACAAGTTACATAGACTTTGTGGAAAGCAATTTCTTGACCAAACCATGTTCAGAGTGCAATGGGATTTTATCTGCACTACCATCCAAAGACAGGATCTTCTACTCAAATTTGGGGCAATGTCACTGTCTACACTCCACAGCTTCTATCATGCCAAGATGCATCAGCAGGGCAGACATTCTGAGTTATCTGTGCAAGGGTGGCCACATCTTGGTTACTCAGACCTCACGACTGGCTATAGTACGGAGCCATGCTACAAACCTCTTTACTAAGTAGTCCATATGTTTTAGCTATCTGGCTCAGGTGGGAAGTGAAACCTATAGCCTTAGCATCAAAAGCAGGAATTTATAACCAGTTGTGCTAACTGGTTTACACTTCTAAAACTTAGCTAAGGAGATACTTCATCAACTGTAAGTGTTACAACTTTCTGTCTTCTGGAGTACTTATATTAAGCCTAACTTTAACATAATTCTTTTATCCATTTGCTGGTTTAAATAATTTTTCACTTAAAAGAATCACATATCATTACTATTTGGCTTTCTTAGGATATAATCAAGCCTGTTTTGTCCACTTATTTCATAACTTTAAACACACACAGACCCACACACCTATATACTCATTGTATCATGGCAGGACTAAAATAAGATATTTCAGGGATCTACCTATAGCAGAAAGTTTTTAAAACCACATCCTTTCTGGGCACTTGCTTTTATCTAATAATCCAATTCCCTTTTCAGTTCTATTGGATGGTTTGTTTCCATTGATTCTTCAGTGTGTATCTCATTTCTGATCCACTGGCTCTCCTCTAGCTTTTTCAACTTAATATATGCAACTGAGGAATTTTACTATCAGGCAAAAATAATATTTCTCCACCTCTTTTATTTGGTACTTCTAGGTTAACTGACAGGATACTTTATGAACATGAACCTCACAAGAAGAATGAGGGACTCCAAAAACTTTGTCAGAGCATAAACACTCTGAAAATTAGGTTAAGAGAAAAACAATGAAATCTACAGGGTCTTAGCAACTACACAGCCAACAACTTGGATTTCTTCCAAGCTTCTGTTTGAAAGCTTTCATTTAAAAACTCTAATTGCTACGACTAGAAAAGGAGAGATTCTTCACTTTCATCCTTAAATTCCATATCATTCTCAAAGCACCTGCCCCATCCAGTGCAATGTGGAAAAGTCTGTGAATCCAGATATCCAGGTGGCTTTCCAGGGAAGCAGAGGGGTCAGAGAATTTATTTTCAATATTTAGAACTTAATAAAAATTGCTCAGTTTTTTTTTTCCAAACTGAGGATGGACAGACTGATTAAACTGCCTCAGCTACAGTACGCTAACTGAAGGTCGGTATTCACTTTCCCTCACGGTCATTAGAAACTCTGACTGCTATTTTATGTGTCTGTAGGTTTAACATAAAGAGGATAAAAATGACTTTTTACTTTATAAGATTTTTTTGCTTCATAGGACCATTTCTCAACATATCATATCTATTCAGAAATACATGATTCAAGACTTCTTCACTGATAGAAAACTTGGAAAATGATGGATCCCTGCAGGTCTGGTCATTTAGCCTTACTTCAAAATTCCTGTAATGATACACATTGAAAACATGTTCCAGGAGTCTCTTGGCTTGTTTCACAACCACACCAGGTATATTCTTTTTTATTTATTTTTATTTATTTGGTTGCACCAGGTCTTAGCTGCGGCAGGTGGGCTCCTTAGTTGCAGCATGTGGGCTCCCTAATTGCGGCAAGTGGGCTCCTTAGTTGCAGCATGCAAACTCTTAGTTGTGACATGCATGTGGGATCTAGTTCCCTGACCAGCTATTGAACCCAGGCCCCCTGCATTGGGAGCACAGAGTCTTATCCACTGCACCACCAGGGAATTCCCAACACCAGGTATATTCTTAACATAATATATTAATACCTCTCTATTTTATCCTTACATAAACAGCCTAGAGTTCAATATTCTCCTACTGTAACTACCCATCAATAAAAACATATTCACTTCTTAAAAATTCCATGAAAAGAGAGAAGAGTAATAGGATATGAATCAATAAGCTAACTATTTCACCCCATGCTATTGGACTCTCTCACTACTTCTATCTTCTATCCGTATTA
Organism: Hyperoodon ampullatus; assembly: GCF_949752795.1. Lineage (NCBI taxonomy): Eukaryota > Metazoa > Chordata > Mammalia > Artiodactyla > Ziphiidae > Hyperoodon > Hyperoodon ampullatus. The sequence continues at coordinate 24,914,210 of NC_136918.1, read as the reverse complement.
ATAATCTATTCAGTTCAAACCAAAACACAGTATTAAAATAGTATTTTATTTATTTACTGTCCCTGATTAGTTGCTTGGCTGAAATGTGTTTTTATTTCTGTCCTTCTTTCCAACTGTTCCATTACAAACTGTATTTTTTTTTCTTTTTTTTTTTTGTGGTACGCGGGCCTCTCACTCTTGTGGCCTCTCCCGTTGCTGAGCACAGGCTCCGGACTCGCAGGCCCAGCGGCCATGGCTCACGGGTCCAGCCACTCCGCGGCATGTGGGATCTTCCTGGACCGGGGCACAAACCCGTGTCCCGGGCATCGGCAGGCGGACTCTCAACCACTGCGCCACCAGGGAAGCCCACAAACTGTACATTTTTGCCCTTCTCCATCATAAACACCTTATGTTAATCTATATGAGGGACTCAATTTTTTCTCTCTAGGATCAATAATATTTATTCATTCTTAAAAGAAGTCACACAAAAAGTAACTTCCTATTTGTAGGTCCCAAGTTTCCCCAAATTTCCCCTTGGAAGTTATAAGTTCTTAATTTTTGTGCCAATTTTCTGACCCTGCCTTGTGAACATACACACAGCAACTGACAAAGCAGGATTCTGCAAAGTGTGAAGAATCCTAAAATAATAAGAATGACACTACCCCAGACACTTTGCTCCCACTGAAACATCTGAGACACAGCCACGAAAAAAAAAAATTCACCTCTACATTTAGAATACACCATCAAGAAGAAGATATTCTTTCACAGGGATCTGAAAAAAGGCAAGAGATGAATCCCAGAAGCTGGGAGCAGGCAGAATGGAAGTGTAACCACATCAAAAATGCTGTAATTTTATGAAAAAGTTTTCAAGTGGTTTTTACAATGATAAAGCAAGACCTGAGAGGTAAATGAAACATCTAGACACAAAGTGAGGTGTCAAATATATGCAGATGCGAAATCATAAAAGCCTGGTGAGAACAGACAGTCAACTACTCAGAGTGTAGAAGAGGGGGATTTTGCACAGTTGGAGCTTATAACCTTAGAACTAGTGAGTCCAGGAGTGAGATAGCAGATGTTAAACATGGCAAGATGCTGAAATTGGATTCATTAGGAATTAAGGAAAACCAGTAAGTGTCCTCTCAAAAATCTATATAGAGGAACAGACAAGTGCAAGAAATGTAGGTTAGATAATGAATAAGTACTAGTCATAAGCATCTAATTAGGTAGCTCTGACCATTTTATCAGTAGATACGGGTTTTGGCAAACCCAAAGGTGATCAGCCAAGAAGAATGAAGATGATTCCAAGTGTTTGCAACAGCTTTTTTTAAAATTGAAGTTAATTTACAATGTTGTGTTAGTTTCAGGTGTACAGCAAAGTGATTCATATATATATATATATATTCTTTTTCAGATTCTTTTCCCTTATAGGTTATTACAAAATGTTGAATAGAGTTCCCTGTGCTATACAGTTGGTCCTTGTTGGTTATCTATTTTATATATATGTTACCTACAAATTGGCACTTGCCATCTACCTCTACAAGGATCAAATCATGAGCCACTGCAGCTGCTGACCTTCAACACCCCCTGAAAGGAGTTCAGGGTGGAGATCAGGAATGAGGCACTCTGTGCTCTGGGAAAAACTGGCAGAGCAGGGATTCAGATAGTTAGGTGTTTTCAGGAGATGATTTTATGAGCCCAATTCTTGAGCCCCATCCACCATGTGGGGACACAGGGAGAAGACGGCCAGATGGCCATCAGTAAACTAGGAAGTGGGCTTTCACCAGACAGAATGTGCCAGTGCCTTGATCTTGGAGTTCCCAGCTTCCAGAAATTATGAGAAATAAATGTTTAACCACCCATATCTAGAAAAGCACTAAAATCCTTCCTGGTGACGTCTGCTCCTCATGACTAGCAGTAACCTTCATGAGGCTAGCAGAAGCCTTCTGCAAAGAGTATGTGCTTGATTGCATGTACTCCCCCTTCACCAAAATCACATCTATACTGACTTTCCCCCCTACCTCGCTGGAGCAGCTCCTCAGAGCTGTCTGAAATGCTGTCTCATGGGCTATAGTCCTCATTTTGCCCCAAATAAAACTTAACTCACAATGTATATAAATCCCAACCCCCTAATTTGCAGCAGCTTTTGTACCCAGGTCATTATTAGCATGCAACCATCAAACTCGGAAAATACCCTGTAGGCAAAGCAGCCTTCATGGCACCACTAAAGTTCCAGCTTTGGGAAGAGCTCTGAGTGACAAAACCAGGAGGCCTCCCACCGAATACCCCTTCCGTTCACACACCAACATTTTAAATCTCTTCACTGCTTTTATGCTCAGGTCAAGTCTCACCCACCTCAAAATAAAAGTAAAATCCTGCTCTGAAATTGTGTGCCTTTAATTCCTGCCCTAGTGCTTTTTCCTTTCAGAGTTAAACTTTTCAACAATTCATATAAGCCTAGCTCCTTTTTAACACTAAGAGTTTCCCTGACTCCAATCAACAGCGCTCAACCAGCTCTAAATCATAGTATTTACTTCCATTTCTTTCCCCGTTGACCATGGTTATTCAGTCCCTTAAAAGTTATTACACCCTACTTACTCTTCCTCCAAATATAACTTTCTGATTCAACCTGTTCTCATCAGGAAACCCCTATTTCATCCTTTTCCATCATCCTTAGGGAAACAGCCTTCTTTGATTTCCTGTCTCTGGTTCCTGACCCATCCCACTCCATTATTCACACATGGCTGCCAAAATAATTTTCCCCAACATTTTCCATTTCATCCCTTTAATCAAATATCACATTGGTGATTTCTCTGGTTAAACCTGGCAAAAGGAATACATGTGTTTATCCCATTACTTCCTGAAACCCCATGAAAAGGACAGTACAGACATTTCAAAAAATACAACCAGCAAGGACAATGAAAACAGGAAGGAAAAAAGAGCAGAGGAGGGATGTCCACCAGGGCGGGGAAACTGGGCAGCAGAAGCAGGAGTGGCATCTGACTTCACAGAGCATTGAATACACAGGACCACCTAGGGGTTGTAGGGGACAAAGACCAGTCCAGACCCCAGAGAGTCTGCATTAAGTTAACCACTAGGAAGAAGAAAAAGCAGAGAGGGGTGGTTGAACTGAAAACAAGAGGACTGTCTTCATCTGTTCAGCCAGCTATAATTAAAATACCATAGAATAGGTGGTTGCAACATTTATTTCTCACAATTTCTGGAAGCTGGGAAGTCCAAAGTCAAGGCACCAGCAGATTCAGTGTCTGGTGAGACCCCACGTCCTAGTTTATAGACGGCCATCTTCTCCCTGGGTCCCCACATGGTGGGTGGAGCAAGCAAGCTCTCTGGGGTCTCTTTTACAAGGGCACTAATCCCATTCATGAGGGCTCCACCCTCATGACCTAATCACCCCTCAAAGGCCTCGCCTCCTAATACCCTCACCATGGGGGTTAGGATTTCAAAAGGTGAGTTTGTGGGGGACACAAATATTCTGTCCATAGCAAAGACTTATTAAAAATCTACATAAGGAAATCCCTTAGGTCTCTTGGTTACCAGCTAAGCCCAGTGACAAGGTGAATAGATACGCAGTCAAAAAGACAGCAGAGATCCACTATAGGAAACTCACTTTAAAAATAAATATGTACCCTTGGAAGTTTTTAAATATATTATAGTCCATTGGAGCAGAATGGAATCTTCATTTTCACCTACCCTAACACTTCCGTACATGGATGAGGAAATTTATGCCTATTTCTGGAAGTGCCTTGCTCAAGTCCACTGTCTAATCGTTGACAAAACATGGGTCTCAGATCCCAACCCAGGGCTCTGAAGCAGCTTTGCAGCTATCAACTTCAAGACTATAACATGAGAAAATTGTCCAAATGAGAATCTTATTCTGGTATTAAAAAGGAGGGTAGGAATGAATGAGTGCTTTTCTTGTTGCAACTATAGGAGGATGACATTTTTAAAGGACTGACTTCAGGACTTTAGATAGACACTTCTAAAGTTTAGAATAGCATTGCATCAGCTTACTTTAGCAAGAAAGGATATCAGTTCTCTCTGATGTGATTTAATATGTGGGAAGAAACCGTTTGTTTTATTTTATCTCCTGAGCTAAAATCACTCCTAGTATTGGTGCTTACCAACCCCCCTACCACAACTACTACTGCATTCCCATCACCTTCCAGATCTTATTAGGTCTCAGGTGTTTGTTCCTACTGTAAAATAACTCTGATTTATGAGTCATTCTCTAATAATTTGGCTAGTATGAATCAGCTTGCCAGAGACTGATTATATCTTCATGAATTCATAGAATTGAATGCCTTATTCTGTAAACCTGAGTAACAGACAGCTGAACCAAATAGCAACTGCAGATCTGCCCTGACATAAAGAAAAAATCTCCCATGCTGACCTTCTCTCAATGCCTATTGCATCAGCCCCGTGCTTTTGGAGCAGATCCAGTCTCCTCTCTCACTATTTCCCAACAAGCCCCCTCTGAACAGCTAGACCCATTCATTTCCTGCCCAAATCTTACTTATTTTACTGTTTCCATAACTTGCTAAAGTTACCCCGCAATACTTTGGAGGCTAAGTTCAAATGCCTTTTATTCAAGTAGCAGAGTCTGCTAATTTTGATCACTTATTTATAGAGCCTCCTTCCAGAGTTGGAAGCCTGGGGTCTAAATCCCAGCTCTACCACTTACCAATTTGGACAAGTCACTTCCACTCTCTGAGTTCAGTTTTCTCATAGATAAAATGGGAAGAATCCTCAATACTTCAGGGGGGTTGTAAAGATTAATGAGATAATGAATGTGAAAGGCCTCAGCAAGACACATCACTCATAAATATTTGTTCCTACAGCTGAAAGGACAGTGTGTCAAAATGGAGTGATAAAAATTGCATAGAAATTGGAATTGGAAGACTAGGTTCCAGAACAGGTACTACTTATTAAGTAAAGGATTCAAGGTAAGTAACTTAACTTTTCTGAACTCCATTTATATCACCTGAAAAGTTTATTTATTTAGCAAATTTTTATTGTGAGCCTTCTATGAGCCAGACAGCGTTCTAATCTTGGGAGATGTTAATAAGCAAAACAGGAAAGGATCTCTGTCCTCATAGGATGGAAAAGACCATAAAACCGACCTCACCTCGCAGGATTTTTGTGAAGTTTAAGAGAGATGCTTAAAGGGGAAAGTGCTTTTAAATAGGGTCGTATTCCACTGATGTTATTGCTGCCTGCACTCATAGAATCATAAGCTGGGATGTATAGTATTTAGATTTCATCAAGCAATCTTGTTATAGTAATGAGGAAACAGTGAAACTCACAATCACACAGCTACAGAGTTGATGCGAAGATTGTTGATGCAGAATTCCTACCTACCACGATAGTTCTCTTTCCCTGACATTGCTGTGCCACAATACAGTGGGGTACCAAGTGTGGGATGCTGGGCAGATGAAGATGATAAGGGGAAGCATTTGTGGATATTTAAAGGTGATAAAGCTACCTAAAAATTGGTTTGCTTTATGGACGCAAACATATTTTTACAACAATGTTCACATCGGGATTTTCACAGTAGCCAAAAGGTGGAAATAACCCAAATGTCCATCAACGGATGAATGGATAAACAAAATGTGGTATATACCTACAGTGGAATAGTATTCAGCCTTAAAAAGGAATGAAATTCTGATACACGCATATGCAACATGGACAGAACTTGGAGACATTTTGCTAAACGAAATAAGCCAAACACTAAAGAACAAATTCTATACGATTCCACTTATTGGAGGTACCTGGAATAGTCAAATTCATAGAGACAGAAAATGGAATGATGGTTGTCTGGGGCTGTGGGGAGAGAGGAATGGGGAGTGAGTGTTTAATGGGTATAGTGCTTCGGTTTGGGAGGATGAAGAAGTTCTGGAGATGGAGAGTGGTGATGGTTGTACAACAATGTGGTGGTACTTAATGCCAAGAACTGTAAGCTTAAAATGGTTAAGACAGGGCTTCCCTGGTGGCGCAGTGGTTGGGAGTCCGCCTGCCGATGCAGGGGACACGGGTTCGTGCCCCGATCCGGGAGGATCCCACATGCCGCGGAGCGGCTAGGCCCGTGAGCCATGGCCACTGAGCCTGCGCGTCCAGAGCCTGTGCTCCACAATGGGAGAGAGGCCACAACAGTGAGAGGCCTGCGTACCACCAAAAAAAAAAAAAAAAAAAAAAAGTTAAGATGATAAATTTTATGTTTATTTTGCCACAGTAAAAAAGGAACTATTGCTCTGTTTTTTATTATCACCACACTCCCGCAATTTTCAACAATGCCAGGAAAATACTCCGTGCCCCCAAAATCTTTCCTTTAAATTCTAGAAAATTGCTACAATTACTGCTGGGATTCAAATGGATAAATGATAAACAGAAGGATTATATACATAAGCATATATATATAATTATGCAATTATATTTATACATAACCTGTAAATATACACACGTGTATGCTTCCAATTAGCACATTTTTACTATTCTATTTTAATAAACCTTACATTCTACATGGAAGTTAATTTGGGGAACTCTTGGTCACAGAGCCTCCAACATGTGTGGACTCAGCTACGTGTGCTCATTTTACAAGTTCATACAGTCAGGAATCATCCAAACACACTTCAGGCACTGTTCATGTCTCCCACCCCTGTGGTACTAAGATTTTTGCATTTAAATGTTAGATTTGAAATTAACAGTAGTAATGTAATGATTGTGAAAGCAAAGAAATAGAACTTGATTTGGTTTAATCCTATCATTCCATATGACCACTTGGAGTTTTTTATTTATGCCCAAGGCTTAAAACAGCGAAAGAGAATGTCAACTGCAGGGTGTAACATTTTTGTTTAGTGAGTGCAAACTTCATTGTATATGTATGTCTGTCTGTTTTATTACTGAAAATGCTATTGTAGTATGGAGGGGTGAATGGAGTGGAAAAATGGTCTGCATCCAGATATTAGATACATTAGAGCAATGCCTTAATAAATGCCTCATAAATGCAACAAATGAATAATAAACTCAAAATGCAAATAATAATGTCAAAAGCATATCATCTGATCCCCAACAAAAATAAATAAATCATGTACTTTTGGAGGAATATTTTTTTAAAAATTCAGAGCTTCTATCAGATGACAAGACCTCTGGAGCTGTAGGAATAGACCTCATAGGCAGAAGCACCACAGGGAAGTAGCATTTGAAGAATTTTTTCTTTGCCATAGTCAGGTGATAATATATCAATATGTTCTGCAGTATCAGCCATGTTTATGAGTTCTCCTTCATGTCTCTGTACTAAGGAACACACACACACACACACACACACACACACACATATTTTTCTGCCAAGCTTCCAGTCCCCTCCTGCTGACAGGAGGAATTGATGGTCTAGTACCAATTCTATTTTACAGCTTGAAAAGAACATGAAGTTATCCTTTCCTGGTGTCAACTTAAAAAAATGCACAATGTGAGAGTTGTGAGTCAAATTTTATTTGGGGCAAAATGAGGACTATAGCCTGGGAGAGAGCATTTCAGATAGCTCTGAGAAACTGCTCCAAAGAGGCAGGGGGGAAGGTCAGTATATATGTGATTCTGGTGAAGGAGAATACACACAATTAAGCACATATTTTTTGCAGAAGGTTTCTGCTAGTCTCTGGAAGGTTACTGCTAGTCACAAGGACCAGACATCACCATGAAGGAATTTAGTGCTTTTCTAAATATGAGGAGATGCAAGAACTGGGCTCATAAAATCTTCTCCTGAAAATATCTAACTATCTGAAGACATGTTCTGCCAGTTTTACCCAGAGCACAGAGGGCCTCATTTCTGGTCTCTACCCTGAACTCCTTTCAGGGGGTGTTGAAGGTCAGCAGCTGCAGTGGCTCATGGTTCAATCCTTGTAGGAGTAGATGGCAAGTGCCAATGGCAAGTGTCAATTTATAGTTGACACTGGAAAGGCTTGGGTCCATTCTTCTCAAAGTACAGAGGAAAACTGGGCTAGCTTGGATAGATTAAACAGACTTCAAATCTCCTGCTACCCCATCTCCTCATACATACACTCCAGGATAAACTTGAATCAATTAAAACAATCTGCAAAGCAAATGACTGGCTGGCTTCCATTACATCTTCTTGAAGCACATGGTGTGTAAACTTTAATTGCTTTGTCTTCTTCTTAGAGACTGCTGCAGAGGTGAGGTCACGCTGTATACAGATCATGTAGCTGGTTTATTTCCTTCTCTTTCATGGTTTCTTTAATCAGTTATTATTTACCTACAGGGACAAGCTCATGGTGAATGCCTGCAACTCTAAGAGCAGGTAACATCACTCTGGGGTCAGAGCTAACACCTTGAGCCGTACACAAGAACTTCTCTGCTGTCACCCCACTGGGAACCAAATCTCCTTCATTCATAAAACACTGTGGATACTTCCCTTAAATCACTAGAGAGAGAGAGAGCAGCAGCCACAAACCCCAGCCTTGCCGAATCTGGTATTGATTTGAAGAACAATATATTAGGAAATGTTTGGTTTTGGCCTGGAAGGGAATTTCTTCAATTGGTACCCTACTGTGTCCCAAACACTGAATTATATAAGTTTTTTTTTTTTTCCTTTGCCTCCGTTTTATTCTCCAAAACCACAAACCCTTTTTTTAAAAATGTTAAATGAAATGTACTCACAGTTCCTGGGCGTGCAATTTAAATATGTTTTCAGTATTTCCTCCAGAAATTCACATGTAGTGTAAAATGATTCGCACAGCTTGAGTTTCTTTTTTTATTGACATAGAATTAACTCTGCTGACTTGATAAAACAAAACTAGATTAAGCCAGAATTACATAAATTTTTTAAAAAAATAGCTGCTTCAGTTAAGATAGCTTTAGTGGAAATATCCATTTTATGCTTTATTTAACTCTGCGAAGATTCTCACTCATTTAAGTCTAAGTATTCAACTGCTTCATTTGGATTTTTTGTTTGTTTCTTTTGTTTACTCATCAATTTGGCAAAGAAGCAGTTTGGCTGGTAATTTTTGTTTCCTTTTTATGAACTCAAACTTTCCAAAATGTGAAGATCATTTGGGCTGACTAGGCCAGACTTTTAAAAAACAAAAAGAGCTTGTGCTAGAAGTGATATTTCTAGTAACTTCCACTTCCCCTTGAATGCAAAGAATTCTCATCAATATCTAATCAATAATACAGATAAACAATCCAACTCCTCCATTTCCTTTCTTTCTAGAACATTTCTGTCAGAATCTACCATGGAATTTTGCTCTGTGATTGAACTTCATAATTAATCAGTAGGAGATTTTTCTCATTCACAATTCTTAGAGAGCATTTCATGAAAAAAAGCCGAACATGCACCCGGCATTTCCTTGGCCTCCATGTCAGATATCCACTGCCATAGCAATGTTGCCTAATGAGCAACCATAGCACATCAGAGGTGTGTAAGGACTGTGTATTTCTCATGCCTGTGGGTGATTGGCTGGGGTCCTGTGATCTTGGCTGGGCACATCCTTAGGGTTGGCTAGCTGTTGACTCCTGTAAGTGACCCTTTGCTGGGAAGAGTGGGGCAACTGAGCTCTGTTCTACCCCAGCCTTGTGTATTCCTTTTCTTTTTTTAATTTTATTGGAGTAGAGTTGATTTACAATGTTGTTAGTTTCAGGTGTACAGCAAAGTGACTCAGTGATACATATACATCTATCCATTCTTTTTCAGATTCTTTTCTCATATAGGTCATCAGAATATTGAGTAGAGTTCCCTGTGCTATACAGTAGGTCCTTGTCGGTTATCCATCTTATATATAGTAGTGTGTATGTTCATCCCAAGCTCCTGGGTCAATTAATGTATGACAAAGGAGGCAAGACTACACAATGGAGGAAAGACAGTCTCTCCAGTAAGTGGTGCTGGGAAAACTGGACAGCTACATGGAAAAGAATGAAATTAGAACACTCCCTAACACCATACACAAAACTAAACTCGAAATGGATCAAAGACCTAAATGTAAGGCCGGACAAGATATGGTTTCCAGAAACCATAAGCAGAACACTCTTTGACATAAACTGTATTCCTTTTCTATCACCAAACTTAGCATCTTAAAACAACACAAATTTCTTATCTCACAGTCCTACAGGTCAGAAGCCCAGGTTACCGGAGCTGCTTTTTCTGCTCTAGGTTTCCCAGCACTGAAGCCAAGCTGCGCACCACCTAGGATCTATCGCAAGGCTCTTGGAAGAATCTATTTCGAAGCTCGTTCAGGTTGTTGGCAGAATCTCTTTCTTTATGGTTGCAGCGCTGAAGTCCTCTTGCCCTGTTGGCTGTATTCCTCTGGTCCTCGCCTGTGGGTTCCTGCATCTTGGAGCCAGCAGCATTGCACTGCCTCTTTCTTATGCCTGGAAACTCTTTCCCTTCTGAGGTATCTCTCTCTTTGCCTCTTCTTCCGCCCATCTTCTGATTCTAGCCTGAGAAAGTTCTCTGCTTGGACATTGTGATCACATAGGTCCCACACAGATAATTCAAGGATAGCCTCCCATTTTAAGGTACGTAACCCTAATTACAAAATCTTAGCAACGTCTTTTTGTTTAAAGGTCAAATAGGCTTTATTCAACAATTCATGAATCAGGCAGCAGCCCATCTAGCAACAGAGCTCCCCCAAGCTGTAGAAAACAAAAGGTTTTTAAAGGCAGAAAGGGGATTGAAAAAGGAAATTATTAGCAAAGAATGCATTGCTTCAGGCAAGGTCACCTTCCTAAGGGGACTGGAAAGGTCATCTCACTAGTGCTGACCAGAAAATTCCAGGTTGACTGGTTCAAGGTCACATTCCTGGGGGATTGAACTGCATTTAGGTCAGGTATTAAGTCTTGGTTCTTACAACATATTTTGTATCATAAACATCTCCACGGCTTCCAGAGATTAGGGTGTGGACATCTTTGGGGGCGGTTCTACTTGCCACACGTGAGAATTCCGTCTTGCCATGGCAGAGGAGTGATACTCACACAGTGTCTTTTAATACTGAAATAGCTAAATCCAGTCATAGGGTCAAGCCAGTGTCAGAGTGAGAGGCACGACACAGTTATATGGAAAGGATGTGGAAGCAAGGAGGGTAATTAATTGGGATCAATTCATTCTACCACAGCTTCCCAAAGACAACAGAAACGTACTTACTGATTAAACTAATTGTGACAGTGTTGGCATCTTAACCATCTCTAAGAACTAGGTGGTAGACAGGAGAAAATGTCTTTACAACCTGGAGGTGGTCCATGATGAGAATCATCTATACAGTTACAATCAGCTTTAACACACTGTGAATGGCTACTAGTCAAAGACTATACTGCATCCTGTTCCTCACAAATGCCTGGCATAGAGCAAATGTTCAAGATAAAAACAATACTATGCTAATACTCTATGCCAGGAACTGTACTAAGCAACAAACATATGTTAAAGCATAACAATTCTATGAAATAGCTATTGCTATATCCCCTGTGTGTACACATTTCACAGATAATAAAACTAAGGTGAAGTGTTCTTCTGAAACTTGTTTAAGGTCATACAACGAATAAGTGGTAGTCAGGACATGGACCTGGAAAGCAAATGGATATTTGATAAAAAGGAAGATCTGTCTGAGATTTCCAAAATCCTTTCAAAATACAGGATCACTTTGTTTGAGTTTCAGAAAAAGAAAATTTTTGCAACGGCAATTTTGATTTTTAAAACACTTGCCCTAAGGTTTACTCAACTGGCTAATAGCCACACATATCAAGGATGGATTCAATTAATCATCAATCATTTGTTGAATGCATTCCATGTGCAAAGCCCCCTGCTCAATGCTGTGAGGCTTTGAAAATCTATCACTCCTCTCAAGATCACTACAGTACATACTAGAAACTCCAAGTACTCTGGTGGGTTTGGGGAAGCTGCTCAATACATGAGGATTGGCTGGACAAGACATATGTGTATACATGCCAAATAAATAACCATACCATAGTAAAAGTGCAAGATGTGTGACTAGAGCTAGAAGACTGTAAAGGTTAAAGACGCCTTCACAGAGAAGAGGGACACAAGTAAATGCAGGAAGGACGGCTGGAAAGGAAACATGTCCCCTATGGGAGGAGCTATTTAATGACAGGTTTTGGAATTTTATCCTGAAAACACTGCATTTCAAGACCTGTGTTATGTTTGTTCTTCACACCTCTGTATTCATTCATTCGTCGACTCATTCAAAACATATTTGTCAATTGCCAGGATTTATCTAGGTCTTGAGAATATAATGAAAAATGAACACACAGCCTTCATGGAAAGTTTTTTTCTGGTGGGGAGACCAACAACAAGCAAACAAACAGACAGACACATCACATAACTACAGATTGTATTAAGTGCTGTGAAGGAAATTCATAGGATTCAGGAATAGAGAATAACATGTGGGAATTTATTTCAGATGGCATGATGATCTGAGTCCCAATGAGAGGGTCATTTTGGCTGAAACACAAGAAGGAGGGGTCCATGGGAAGAGCTGGGGTAACAGCACTCCAGGTGAGAGAAAAGCAATGTCAAACTTGGAGTCAGGAGAGAAGCAGGAGAGTTTTTGATACTGTCTGAAGGTGAAGGTGGCCAGAGTACATGGGGTGAAGAGGAGATGGGTCAGCCATGACAATTCAGATTGGCAAGACACCAATCAGGTCAGGACCTTTGCCCATGGAAAGAAATCTGGGCTTCTAAGGAACGAATGAATGTGTGATTTCATTTATATTTTAAGATCTCTCAGTACTGTGCTGGGAATGGATTTGCATAGCATTTAAGAATGAAGGTTGGGAGGCCAGGTAGCTAACTTGTGTGATGATGAGAAACTATGGGAGTCCTGACCAAGATGATGTCAGTGGACATAGGGAGAAATGGACAAATTTGAGATCTATTTTAGTGATAGAATCATTAATATTTATCACAGGATCAGATGGGTGGGAGGAAAGGAGAGAAAGGGGAGTTCTAAGATGATGCTTCGAAGTTTATGCTTGCACAAAGTGGGTAACGGTGGTACCAAGGAATGATATAAGGAAAGTTGGAGCAGAGAAACCAAGCTGTGTGTATCAGGGGGTGTGATTCAGTATATCTGTTTTAAACATGTGATACTGAAGACACAGAGGAGGAGTATTGAATTTGCAGATCTGTAGCTCAGAGAAATCCAGACTAGAGATCTAAATTTGGGTTTATCGGCTAGAGATGGCATTTAAACTTTGGAAGCAGGTGAAATCACCCTTGGGAGAGGATGAAGAGATGGAAAGGAACAGGAGAGGTTCCAAAGCCCGCAGAAAACCAATCTCTAGAGATTAGGTAAAGAAGGAAAAGCTAGCAAAGAAAACCAAAGATTCATAGGAGAAAAGAGAACAACGTGGTATCCTGGAAGTCAAGAAGGTAAAATGTCTCTAAAAAGGGTGAAATTGACTGAAACATGCAAGAGACTAAGTTTGCAAAGACAAGTGCCCATTGATCTTGGAACCGAGATTCTCAGTGACCTTGAAAAGGACAGTTTCTTTGGCATGGCAGGGACTGAAGTCAGATTAAAAGCCATGTGGGAGGTGAGGACAATGTAGACAGATGTTTAAGGAGTTTGACTGTGGATGAGAATAGGGGACTGGGCAGTGCTTGTAGGAGAATAAAGGGCCAAGTTTAAGTGTGGTTTTCGTGGTTTGTTTATTTTTAAGTGGATTCATTAGAGCACTGGTTCTCAGACTCTACCTTACATCAAAATTACCTGGTGGGCTTATTAAAAACAGTTGCTGGACCCCAGAGTTTCTGACTCAATAAGTCTGGGTGGAAGGTGAGAATTTGCATTATAGTTCCCAGGTGATACTGATGCTGCAGATCCAGGGACCACGCTTTGAGGATCACTGCTCTAGAACACATATGTGCTTGCAGAAAATGGTCCTGTGTGGAGAAAGACATTGGTGATGCAAGAGAGAAAGCACTTTAGGAGCAAAGTTCTTGAAAATGTGTAAGGGTCTAAGATCCCAAAAAACAAATGCCTTTGATCATCATAGGGACATTTCTTCCACAGAAACCAGAAGACACATTCAGGGTCCCTTAGCACCTCTCTGTAGCCTCCCTCTGCTCCCAGATCTAGGTCTAATGTGCCTCAGTCCGATGGGGTTTAAAAGCCTGACCTGGATCTTCACACAGTGCACTCAGTAAAACACTGCTCAGGTGCTCTTACGGCTAACACTTCTGAAGTTTGACCTCCTGCTTTGCCACCTGTACATCCACCATGTTCTTTCAACTAAGACTTTATATAGTTGTTCAGTGGAATCCTAGGGGCGTTGGAGACATCACTTTTGGGGTAGAGCTAGGCTACAGGGAGAAGAGGTGAAGACCATGATGACTTCAACCAGAACATCTCTGCTGTCATCTAACGTCTATACTGGAGTCTGAATGTTTCATTTGAAGTAGCAGTGAAAGATTTAAAAGCCAGTGCCTAGTAGATAACTGGGTGTCTTTAAGTCCTAGCTGTTTTCTCAAATGTGAGTACCTATCTTCATAACTTGCCATAATTCTGTGCTGCAACGTAGATCCCTACCCCTCAACATGGTGCACTGATGAATCTACTCCTAGATCCCAGTTTTCTGTTTGAGATTCTGTTTCCTGCCGGATCTGCCTGCATGAATGTATGCGTAGTCAATGTGCCTAAATTCTTGGCTTAACTGAAATGAGACCCACTTCTCTCTTGTTGGGCCTTTGCAATGCCAACTGCTTGTCTAGATGGATGCCAGATTCTGTCTGTCATTCTACAGGATGCAGTGTTTTCTCAACTACGGCGGATGAGGTTGGTTTAAGATATCTGCTTCTCTACTGGTGATCCCAATTAGGTGGTCCCAACCACACTTAACTCTGCAGTGTCATGACACATTAGGAAATGGGCCAGTAGTGAAATAATGGGTGATTTGGAGCAGAGGATAAATCAGAAACTCTTTGGCTTGGGGAAATTTATTTTATGACTGTGTAGGAGAAAGACAAGAGCTAGGAGGCAGGAAAGAAGAGAATTTCGTGGGTGAGCCTAAACAGTGGTCTAGGTGAGACGTTAAGAAGCCAACAGAGTGACATATGGAAGGGAAAAAAAGAATGAATCAGGAGATATATGAATACAGAGAACTTTGTGGTAAGATTACCTTCTGGAACACAAGGCGATTGTACTTCACTGCCCTTTGAAACTAGATGGACCATACTATTTGCTTCAACTAAAGACACGTGGGTAGAAATGATTTTGTAACA
Organism: Hyperoodon ampullatus; assembly: GCF_949752795.1. NCBI lineage: Eukaryota > Metazoa > Chordata > Mammalia > Artiodactyla > Ziphiidae > Hyperoodon > Hyperoodon ampullatus. Next base: position 24,898,975 of record NC_136918.1, on the reverse strand, counting down.
TCTGAAAACATTCAGAGCTGCTTGGAGTTTCTCCCCATCCTCTCTGCCCTCAGAAACCTGGAGGCCGGTATTGTTTGCAGGATCTAATAGGAGCAGAACAGCCTGAAATTACTCGGTCTCTATCGGAATTGCCCTGGCGAGGCACTCAGATACCCATAGAACATCGTGTATTGTGCTAAACCACTTTTTCAGGGGGAGATGGAGGGGAAGACATGGTTTCTGCAGCATACCCTAGCCTAGCCTGTAAAATGCGTATTTCATCAAAAATTATTTTACTTCTTGGCAAGTATGACCTGGAGTATAAACGTTACCCGCCTTGACCACCAGCCAATCTCTCACTAAATCATTCCCTGTTTCTTCTCAGAAAGCTAGTGCATGGGTTAATTGTTTGTTTGTTTTGTTTTGTTTTGTTGTTTTTCAATGCCCTGGATAAAATAAACCTTTATAAACACCGGATGTTTTAACATCATGTAGTATGTTTCTCTAATTTTCTCTAGACATCTCTCATTTCTGAAGTAAGACAATCTTTAAACATTTCTTGGATCAGATCGTGCAACTCCTGAGAAAGATAGAAAAAGAGAGAGCTAGGCTTCCTTTTCTTTTCTGGTTTCTTTAAAGTTCAAAGTTGGGCCTGGCCATTTTATTGATATAACAGATTTTTGTCTTTCCCTCAGGCCATTAGTGACCTGAGATCTTTTGGGTTTGAAAGAAGCCAAAATTTTGGATGCTTTTCTGAGGTTAATTGTCTTTCTAGTTAAATCTGGCAACAAATTATTTGTTAAAATCCTTATATGGGAAGAAAACGTTATTGTTAGACAATAAAAGAAATTATGGGACACACACACACACACACACACAAATCTGTATGTATCCTTTTCAAAACATCTTGACCATGTACTTCCCTGAAAACTTTCTATTTCTTTTAGGTAATGGTTAAATAGCTTTTTGTGTCAGTATTTTATGCCGCTAGCCATTCCAAGCATTAGAAAATGCTTGGCATTGTGCATTAGAATTATTTTCTAAAAAATGTCAACACATTGTCAAGTGAGAAAATGTTCACAGTAGTGACACAGTATATCTGCAGTGGTAAGGAAAATCCCAAGGGAAATGTTGAATAAAACTGGGAAAATCCACTGCAAGTGGATTTTTGTAAATTGCTACTATTTTAAAATATATGTATTTTAAATCATATGCTAAGACTCACTGAAAATTTAGGAGATAAAATTGCCTAGCTTATAGCCAGAGAAGTATTCATAAACTGAAAATTGCATTATAAATGCACAGGGACTCAGACATGATTTAATAGCCACCTCTTTATAACACTCATTCATTTTTCTTATGTAACACTCATTCTCCATGTGCTATGAAAATATTACAGCATTATCTTTGACCTCTTTGTGGCTAAGTTGGCTGTGTAAAGTCTGATAAGAATTGTGAGGCTCGCTGTTGTTTTCAAGCCATCCGTTGTCATTCCCAGGAGGATTATGATCTGTAATGAGCAATTATGATATTGATGTGGTCAAACCCCGTGCAAATATAATATCCTCAGGGAAGGCGCAAAAGCCCTTCTCAAATGCAGAAACCCCTGAGGTTTGCCTTCACTTTGTAGTACTTTTCAAATAAAAGGACCTTGCTCCATAGACTTGAAGACTTCATGACAAATTAATACGTTGCAACATATTAATTCTGAAATTAGTAGAAATGAGAGTAGGGACACCAAAATAACCAACAGTGAATTCTGGGAAGAGATGAAAAGCCTGAGATATGTTGGGTGGTGGCCAAGACCTTGATGTTCAAACTGTGGTCCATGAAGCAGTAGAATCAACATCACCTGGGAGCTTGTAAGAACTGCAGAATCTTGGGCCCCATCCCAGACCTCTGGAATCAGACTTGGCCTTTTAACAAGATTCCCAGGTGATTCTTTTGTACATTCAAATTTGAGCAGCATTCATTTGTACAAAATTAGCCTATACAATTAGGGCCTAAAAGAAATCATGCTGCTTCCAAATGAAACTTTAGACCAAGTAAGAATCAGTGGTTCTAACAAGATATTTATTTCAGCTACGGTTATGCTCCTGGTAAGATTCAGTATGGTAATCTATTTAAAATTTCATCAATAGCCCTTTGGGCTTTATGCCGTGGTAAGGGTGATGCTGACATGGTTATTTTTCTTTTTCCGTGAATTAGTTGTGGGTAATGAACTTAAATATGTAATACAGAGGGGAGAAGAGAGCCAGTCAGTGTTACTGCCATCCCATATCCCTTCCATGTTCTGTGCAGAGCATTTTCTATTCATTCATTAATTCATTCACCCTATTTCATTGAACATGTAGTATATGCCAGGCACTGTGCTTGGCAATGGGAACGCAGTGGAGAAGTATCTTCCTCAGCACCCTATGTCACCCTTCTCTAACTGTTTAATATAAGAAAATAATGGATCATTTTCTAGAAGGAAGGGAGCCTTTGAAGATCCTATGACTAGATAGCTTATTTTCATCCTCTAGAATGTTAAGCCACATTTTTTAACTGAGCAACTGTAGTAGAATTCACAGTGTCCTCTATCCCCTTGGCATATCACCTTGTTAACTAGATGACATTCTCCTCAAAGCAGAGGCTCCCTCTTCATTTGCCCTAGTTGTTCTCATAGCATCTGACTCAGTAAAGTGCCTTTGACTGATGATCTGAATTGGCTTCTCTCCAAAAGAGTACTGGAAACCTGCCTTTGGCCTGAGTCAATAGTGACCACCCTGATGTTATTCTATTCAAAGGAGCCACTTGAACCTTAGCTTGCTGGCTGGTGCCATTGTCCTGGTAGTGTTAATCATTACTTGTACCTAGATGATGGATAACAATACTAATTAAACAAGAGCACAACAACAAAGCTACCATTAATTGAGCAACTAGTAGGGTGTAACACTACATTTTGAACATATGTTCTTTAATACTCACAATAATGTTATGATCTTTTATATGATTTATGACATTATACATCTTTTAAAGAGGCTGTAAAACTTATAAATTATCTTTTTTTTTTTTTTTTTTTTTGCGGTATGCGGGCCTCTCACTGTTGTGGCCTCTCCAGTTGTGGAGCACAGGCTCCAGACGCACAGGCTCAGCGGCCATGGCTCACGGGCCCAGCCGCTCCGCGGCATGTGGGATCTTCCCGGACCAGGGCACGAACACGTGTCCCCTGCATCGGCAGGCGGACTGTCAATCACTGCACCACCAGGGAAGCCTGTAAATTATCTTTTATAACTGCGGTTGGGCAAGCTTAAATGATTTACCTATTTTCATAAAACTAAGCGGCAGCATTACTCTTTGATCCCAGGTCTGTCTGGCTCCAAACACTATAGTCACTGACTATGCACATCAACATTAATGCCAACAGTGATGATGAACACTTGTATTTTGATATAATTTTTTTTGAAGTATTATATTTAGGAGTAGGGAGAGAAAATCCATTTGCTTCAGAGATATCAGGATTTTAAGAAAAACTTCTCCTTGCACTAAGCAGTTAATGTGCATTAGGAGTATATCAGGAAGATGTTTTATAAGCAAGACTTTCAGCCTCATCCTTTCAAGGATAATCTTTTATGTCCATTTACTGATTCATATAACAAATAAATTCTGAGAATGAATTTATCAGATGTTATCTGAGGTGCCAGGGATGCGACAATGAACAAGTTGCAATTCCTGCCCTCAAGTTGCTCACACTCTTGGAGACATACCCCACGACCCACAAACCTTAAAATATTTACTAGCTGGGTCTTACAGAAGTGTTTGTGGACCACCCCTTCCCTACCCCCCGATACGTGAACGTGAAACTCAGGGAGGATTTCAGAGCTGGCAATCATCAGAGAACAGACACTACTTAAAGATCACCAGGCAAAGAAACAGAGGCCTGGGATATGAGCTCTGGACCACAGTGTGGGGAAAAAAATGGTATCCTATGCAGATTAAGAGCAAGGGATTTGATGCTAGAGGCACTAGCAATCAAAACCCATCTCAGCCGATTACGAGTTACCCCTCACTTGGGCTGGTTACACGAGCTGAATGAACCTCAGTTTTCTCATATGTCAATCGAGATTAAAGTACCCACCTTCCATAGAGTGTGTGAGCAGTAAGAGGGCTAAGTCACATGAGGTCCCTGGCTGACATTGACAGGCAGCAGAGGATAGTGGCTGGAAGCACAGACCACTCAGATGGAACCAGAACTCTGCTACTGACTAATTCTGTGAGCGTTGGCAAGCTCTTTATTCTCTCTGCACCTCCCTTTCTTTATCTACAGTATGGGAATAATAATAATACTTGTCTCCTTCATTTTTGTGAAGATGATTGAGTTAATTCAAGGAAAGTATTTAGAACAGTGTCTGGCAAACAGTAAGAGTTATAGAAGGGTTGGTGTCATTCGTCAGTTACCAAGAGCGGTTCTTACTATCTGCTCAAGGCCATGTTTCTAGCTGCAAGGGCTTCTGCACTAAAGAAACATCCTGGGGGAAAACCCACAGGGGAAATCAAATTGAGCTAACTAAGCAAACCCTTCGCTGGAAGCAGAAACAAATGGGTGCTGAAAAGAGTAGGAAACTTTAATCAGATTCAAAAGGAAGAACAAATCAAGCAAAATTCAATATAGCCAAGTTCTGCTAGAACAAGCTGAGTCTCAGAGAGAACATGCTTTAGAGGGCACTGAACAATAGAAATTGAGTTTTGGGCATTGAGCCACAATTTGAGTGATTCAGCACGCAAGCCAGCCCTGGTGTCGCAAGTTTGCATCACTATGGCAAAAGGTTTCACTTTAAAAAGGCATCTTTATCCACTATCCATAGATTATACTTGGTTTGACTCTAAACTAATAAATGATGGGCATTCAGCCCATACTTTCCCCCTAATTTCCCTAAGTAATTAACTGTAAGTGAACTGTCTTTTCTATAAATACTCATCATTCAGGGAGCCTGCTGCTGTTTTCTCTTTGGTTTTCCAACGTTTTGAGAGATCAGGGAGTCTACTGGAGTCATTCAAATGGAAAAAGTGAAAAACACCTGAAGATTAATGGATTAGGCAATTTTGAGCACAAATTCCATTTGGCACTGCACATACATCAACTTACAGAATACCATAATGGAAAAGAATATAAAAGAGAATATATATATATATATAGACACACACACAGACATATATATGTATATATGTAGACATATATATATGTATATATGTATACACACATATATATATAGCTAAGTCCTTTGATATAGAGAAGAAATTAAAACAACTTTGTAAGTCAACTATATTTCAATAAAATTAAGGGAAAAAAAAAAGAAAATAACCCAAAGAGGGCTCTTACATTTCAAGGTCTAATAGAGCCAAGAATTATGAAAATGGAAAGCTTTTTTGCCTATGTGCATACCTTTCTCCCAAGGCATTATTTCAGCAGCTCTATTCCCTTTCTATTCCTTGTTACCTGGAAAATTCATCCCTCAATACCCAGGTCAAATGTCACCTATTGGATTATGCTTTTCATGCTCCCAAAACTGAAGTATTGATACCTGCATTCTTTACTAGGCTGCCTTCAGAATCCATACTTTCTCTAATGCTACATATAATGCCCTTTTGAAATTGTTTGCCCGGAAGTTACTCCTACTAAACCATAATTCCCTTCAGAACACTAAGAGTGTCTTTTTTGATCTCCACTGCCTGTCAGGATTCTAATGTGGCCTCCCAAACCTGTAATCATGGATCAAGAGATTCTGTATTCTTGCTTTCAGCTGGAATTCACCCAAAGCCACAGGGAGATGTGAATATTCACCAAGTTAAAAAAATGTCAGTATCAAAATTCACAGACTATAATAGATCCTTAGGCTGAGTACTGGCCCACTGCTCCTGCAAGAGCACCAGGATTCTCCTAAAAACACCTGTAGTTCCTCCTCTCAGATCAAGGATGTATGATTCCAAGGTCTAGAAACACTTTGCCTCTGTTTCCCTCAGTGCCAAAAAATCCATGATTACTCTCATCTGTTTTACTCTTTTTCCAACCATTTCTAAACTCAGTACTTGTTTGTAGAATTGAAAAATAAGGAACCACAAGAACTCAGGAAGGCTTAAGTCTCTTGTCTTCTTGAGCAGATACAGTTAGAAGAGTGTCTGGATATATTCTTTACAATTATAGGACAAAGGACGTGAAAGGAGAAAGGAAAAAGTAGGGTAATACTTGTAACATACTAGTCTGGGAAAGAGTAAATTTCTGAAACAGAAGAAATAAGCCTGTCTGTCCTGAAATCAGAATGCTTATTCACCCATGAAGGCACAGCCCAGAATGGCCACCACTCTGCCTTGTTCTGGCCCCAAAACAGAGTCACCTTTTATATACTAGTCACATCTGTCCATACAACAGAATTAGAGGCCAAAAAAATGGAAGGATTGTGGAAAAAAAATCTAACATTCCAAAAGACTAACAAACATGCAAGTCAGAAATTATTTCTGCTACATTCCATCGGTGTTGAAAGAGGAGATTTTCTTTTTCTTCCATAGGTCTGGATTTATATTGGATCTTTTAATATTTTAAAATTACTGACTTAAATAGCTTTCCAAGAAATTCCATACCCTTTAGCTTTCTCTTTTTTCATGGTGTCAGTGATAGAAATGATTAATTTTTAATTCAATTGATATAGTGTTGTTAACACTGGTAAGTACCTTTGGGCATGGAAGCAACTCACGTGACAGAATTCAGTAATTTCTGTAAGCAGAAACCAGTTAATCAGTCTCTCTTTTGGGATCACATAGCACTAGATAACTCCTAATGGGCTGAACATTTTACTTGTAATGTATAACGAAATGCTTACTTTTCCACTAGCTGTCTTGCTGCCACTGACATACAGCCCATTTCAAGATAAACTTTCTAGAGAAGACTTTCACTACATTTAGGTCTATTTGTAAAACAAACAGATTTTTAAGAAGTCAGTTTACTGAATGTGAGAAACATGATTTTTTTTGGCATTACTGGAGAACTGGGAACCATCATACCAAATGTGAGAAAAAAAGCTAATTCTATATACAGGAGCATTCCATAGTAGCCAAAATGTGGGATGGTGGAAGGTATTGCAGATGGTCCTACCACCAGGTGGCGCCACCTACAGATTCCCACCCAGATTCTGTACTGAGCTGTCCTATGGCACAACAAAGAGAAATACAATGAATTTTCCAGCTTTGGTTTAACTCCACATATATCTGGTGTTCCAAAATATCTAGAAATGTATAAAAAATTGGGGAGTCTGAACTGCTAGGAACCAATTTTCGTGAGGGACTGAGGTGCCTTTTATTGATAGATAGTAAATCTAGAAGAAAGAGCCAATCATATGGCCTCATTGCTCAGAGAAGAGGATAGGCCTTTCTCACCTTCTGAGATGGCCCACACTCTGCCTGTGGATCTGTTTCTCTCTAAATAAATCCACTTCAGGACTACCCTGGTGGCGCAGTGGTTAAGAATCCACCTGCCAGTTCAAGGGACACGGGTTCGATCCCTGGTCCAGGAAGATCCCACATGCCGTGGAACAACTAAGCCCACGAGCCACAACTACTGAGCCCATGCACCACAACTACTGAAGCCCATGCGCTCTAGGGCCCATGCTCTGCAACAAGAGAAGCCACTGCAATGAGAAGCCGTGCACCGCAATGAAGAGTAGCCCCTGCTCGCCACAACTGGAGAAAGCCCGCGTGCAGCAATGAAGACCCAACGCAGCCCAAAAATAAATAAATAATTAATTAATTAATTAAAAATAAATAAATCAATCAACTTCTTCCCCCCCCCCCAAAAAAAAAGAAGAGGAGAAATGCTGGTTAGGTCATGGTTCTGGAGATAGCATGGCTCTCCAGACCCCTCCGTGTACACAAATCTGGATGCAGATGGAAGAGAAGCGAGAAGGAAGCAGCAGGCAAAAGGTAAACCAAGTTACCCACTTAAAACTGGGTAAAACACTGGGGCTGAAGCAGAGCTGCCTTGGCGTTCCTCTCAAAGGGTAAACCACCTAAAGAGTAAGAGGAATCCTCCCCTGACTGACCACTGAACATCACACACTCCAAGCAATCTTTCTGAACCCCATGCAGAACTGGCAGCCCCTGAAGACGAGTGCAGACTGCACAGGGAGCCTGAGAAAGGATGAAAGCAGGCTTAAGAAGATGACACATTTCCCAGGACAATTTCTTGTGCCATTGAATCCACTCTGCACCTTCCAGTTTATAGTGACTTTTGGTAGAAGAGTAATAAGTACTTTTTGGAGGAGGTTTCTAGCTGCTGGTTTTGTAGATGTTTTATGAATTATTAGACGTCTCTATGAACATTTATTGGACTTTTTTCTCTTCTCCAGAAGCTTCTGAGCCTCCCTAGAAGTGAAATATATTATGCTGAACCATATTTACTTATTTTGTTTCAGGTAAAGAAATAGGTTTTTTGGGTGAAGAGCTTAGTTTCAGAGTGGAAGCCACACATTACTCCATAGAGTATAATCCCATTCCTGTCGAATATCTGGAATAAGCAGATCTAGAGAGACAGAAAGGAGTTTCCAGGAGCTGGGGAGGAAATGGGTGGGGGGGTGACAGCTGATGGGGACGAATTTTCTTTGTGGGTGATGAAGATATTCCAAAATTCGATTATGGTGATGGTTGCACAACTCTACAAATATACTGAAAAACATTTAATTGTACACTGAGGTGAACTTTATGGTAGGTTCAATAAAACTATTTTTGAAAGTAGGAGTTTTTCAGTAAATAAAACCTCAAATTACAAGTGTTTTAAAATTACCATAAGCATATTTTATGTCTTTAGCTAAAATCAATTATTTAAAAAAATTAAAAATGGACAGTGTGGAAGGGAAAAACATTTGAAATACTAAGGTAAGTATCAAACATAATTTTGGAATTGCATATATTTAACCAAGCATTCCCTTCATTCCCTTACAATCGTTCTTATAAATTGTGTATGGTATTTAAAATATGATGATTTATAGTATATAATATAAAATATATAAAATTTTTCTTTAGAGTCAAATTTTCTTATCACTGTACAGAATTAATTATGATTGAAAATTTCAGAAAAAGTAAGTCAGAGAAGGACAAATATCATATGATATTGCTTATATGTGGAATCTAAAAAATATGGTACAAATAAACTTACTTACAAAACAGAAATAGAGTTACAGATGTAGAAAACAATCTTATGGTTACCAGGGGGAAAAGGTGGAGGGATCAACTGCGAGATTGGGACTGACATACACACACTACTATATATAAAATAGATAGCTAATAAGGACCTATTGCATAGCACAAGGAACTCTACTCAATACTCTGTATGGGAAAATAATCTAAAAAAGAGTGGATATATATATACGTATAACTGATTCACTTTGCTGTACAGTAGAAACTAACACAACATTGTAAATCAACTATACTCTAATAAAATTTTTTTTTAAAAAAGGATACAGAAGGAAAAAAGTTACAGAAATTAGTAGAACTGCCTTGTCTAATGCAGTAAATACTTGGCATTTATATTTACATGTAAATTAATTAAAATTATATAAAATTAAAAATTCAGTTCCTCGGTCCCACTGTCAAGGGCTCAATGGTCACATGTGGCCAGTTGGCTAGAGTATTAGTATAGATAATAGAACATCTCCTCATCATAGAAAGTTCTATTGGACAACACTGTTCTAGAAATTCATTTACAGTTTTGGATACATAAGATTATTCTGCTTTGGGACTCATTTTTCTTTTCGTAATTCTTACTTTGTGAAGTATCAAAATTTTATTGTTATTTAAATTTTTACTACTACTTTATAAAAATCTCATCTGAAGGCAGAAAATCAATATGGCTGGTCATTACTATTATAATCATTTGTTAATGACATTGTTTTTCCTAAACCTGATAGTTTTCAAAATTGATGTTCATAAGACAAGCCCCAGGTCCTGCCTAGTGACCCCGGCATCATTTTAGTCTCTGATATGATCGCTGCCCATTCCAGTGAAATCATTTCCACTCTATTTCATAATGTTTAAGAGGATCCATCCCTTCCAGGGACTTGGGAAGTGGCAATCAAGGGAGATCATTAGGGAGGAGAGTAATACCACATTAGAGGACTGGAGAGGGAAAAAAGCTGGGAACAATAAAATAATCACTGGTTCCAACTGTAACTTTGGGGCATCTTTGAAACTGGAACTCATGGTGTACTTTTTAAAAAGTAAAGGATGGAGGGACTTCCCTGGTGGTCCAGTGGTTAAGACTCCGGCGCTTCCACTAGAGGGGGCGCGGGTTCGATCCCTGATCAGGGGACTAAGATCCCGCAAGCCGCGCGGTATGGCCAAAAAAAAAAGGGGGGGGGGGGAAGGATAGAGAGTCTGTTGACTTTTGTTGAATACCTGAATACCTTAGGGACTTTCCAAAATAAACAATCAATTCTATCACACCTGTAAGATGCTTTGATCAATAAAACCAAGTAGCAAAACTTAGGTTTCATTCATTCCTCTCACTTCCCTAGTTGTTCCTGACCAGCTGTTCTGAAGCTGTCTAGTCCTTTGATGGACACAAACAATGTATCACACTCATACGCAGAAAGCCAGACCTCCCAAATGTTTCAAGATTGGTTGAAGGGACTCTCTACCCAGGTCTAAACTCTCACGTCTGCCTGCCTTTCATGACTCATGATGCTGTGATTACAGCTGGGTTTTGCTTTGTTTTATGATGTTACCATTGGTCTTTTTTTAAAGCCATAAATACAAAGCAGAGTTTACCCCATTATGAATGCCCCTTCCTCATCCATCAGCTAGTATTTCAAAGCACTTAGAACTGTGATTCACCCATAATGAGACTGCATGTAAGAAAATAGATAGATGATACATAAATAGATAGATAGATAGATAGATACATGATAGATATAGATAGATGATAGATACATATATAAATAGATATAGATGATAGATAGATACATAGATACATAGATACATAGATAGATGATAGATAGATAGATAGATAGATAGATAGATAGATAGATGAGGGCAGATATAAGTTCATTATTTGTGAATAATGACTGTAGGTTGTGGAACACTGTGATTCTGCCCCAATCATACAAACTTTCCCAGCAGTCCCCCCTCTTTTTTCTTCCCTCAATGCAGTGGGATTAAGGGTATTGAGGTTTCTTGTACAGATGTAGGTAGATATATTTCCTAGCAACCCAACCACACAAGGCTAACATATATTTTATGACATAATGATTAATACAAACCAGATCTCTCTAACGTCTATGTACTTAGGAAAAATCAGCATCATTATTAGTAGTAAAGTTACTAATCTGTCCCATCATAGACATGGTGAGCCAATACAACTACTCAGCTGACAATGCCTGTCTCTTTGGCAAAGATTCTTAGGACAAACTCAGTGATTCAGGATATTATCCGTGAGGCTGCAAAAAGAAACTCAAGTGAAAATTTCCTACATAAGCTATTTAAATTCAATTAGACCAAACATTACCAGCTACCTCAGGGCACTAAAAATGAAGCATTCTATAGATAACATGAAGCTTTGAGGTCCCTAAAGCCAATTGCCACAATTCACTTAGACACCTCATCTTTGCCAAAAAAAGAGCACTGGAAACTAGAATATACTCTATAACATTTAGTAGGTCAACCTCGTTATGTTCTAGTGATTTATCATGGATTCTACACGTTGGGTCAAAGGTTTCTTTATATGTATTTAATTTCTGATAATTTTCATTTAGAGTATCTTTGGATTCAATCCGTCAAGAGGATTCAAGTAAGTTGAGAGTGTAAGCCCATAGATAATTTTCTTTCTTTCTTTTTTTTTTTTTTTTTTTGTGGCTGGACCACAATAAACTTTCCTGGCTTCAGTCCTCTGACTAGTTTTTTGTACATTTTACCAGAGGGGGATGCCAATTTATGGTTTCATTTGAAGCAGATGATATACTTTGAAGTAGCACATTAAGGTCTTTGGGTTGACTCATAAACTGGCTGAAAATTACAATTTAAGTGTGTTTATTACAACTGTAAAATAATGTGGCTTTAATAAACCAGTTCATCCATCCTTCTGTCAAACTAAGCATAAAGAATGTAATCACCATTTCTAAAGACTTCTAAAATTAAACTGAAATTGTAAATAGAGAAGCTAAGCGAAAGACAGCCAAAGAAGGGCTTTGGAAACCTGTTGGTTCCCGTGGTTAGTTTTGGAAAGAAGTGAGCTTAATTTTCCCAAACCCATATAAGTTAATCTTAGAGTAATTCTGATCATGCTTTTATGTGCTGAGGGGTAAAGGGGGGGAAAAACCACTCTGAGTTCGGTAGACAGGAGGGAAAAGCTAATTTAGGAAACAGAAATGGGACAGCACCCCTGACCAGTAAGACAGGAGATTCCCTGGATAGTCTCTTGTTCTGCAACTTCTCAGAGAAGGCACTGGTGCTCTGGATTGAGTAGTTTCACTTACTGTTTCAGAGGTTACGGGGCATCTCTTTAAAATGCAGCGGATCCCAAACTCCAAATCTATCCCGATAACCAGGGATACAGCACAGGGAATTCTGCTCAATACTCTGTAATAACCTAAATGGGAAAAGAATTTGGAAAAGGATAGATACATGTATATGTATAACTGAATTACTTTGTTGTACACCTGAAACTAATACAACATTGTTAATCACTATGATCCAATATAAAATAAAATTTTTTTAAGGAAATAAGGAAATAAAATGGAGCCGAAGTTCAAGTTTTGTTCTAGAGTCAGGCCTCTTTTAGAAGAAAAATAAAAACAGAATTTAATAGTCAACACTCTACACTGCCACTCAAGCAGGCAAACACGCATGAGTCCAGGTGAATGATCGCAACGTAAGGATGGTTTTGTCTTGATATTCTATACGAGTGTCATATTTTTAAAAAAATTTTCTTCCAGTTTAATTGAGATATAATTGACATACAGCACTGCATAAGTTTAAGGTGGGCAGCATAATGATTTGACTTACATACACTATGAAATGATGACCACAGTAAGTTTGGTGAACATCCATCCTCTCATACAGATACAAATTAAAGAAATAGACTTCTTTTTTCTTGTGGTGAAGATTCTTAGGATTTACTCTCTTAATTTTCATATATAACATGCATATAATGTTCATTATATTTACCATGTTGTACATTCCATTCCTAGTACTTATTTGTCTTATAATGGGAAGTTTGTACCTTTCGACTAAAGCTCCTAAAAGCTTGGATTAAGGAATTTCATCAAATATAACTTAATTTTATGAGAAAGTCCATGCTGTGTTAAGTGAAAAAAGCAGGCTATAAGACTATTTAAATAGAGCTCTATATTTTATATTTAGATATTTATATCTCTTTCAAAAATCAGTATCTCAGAAGAAAGATTGGTAGAATATCTGAGAACATGGATATTATCTTTTATATAATAAATAATAAGCCCCTTATAATCTTAAGAAAAAGCAACAAATGTTACCTTCCTATGGCCTGACATTGTCCCTTTAATTCTTAGTTCATTAATAGATAGCTTTCTTGGAGAGGGGCAGAGTTAAAAAGCTCTCTTTTAAGAATAATATATTTCCCAGGAAGTCCTGAGCATAAGCACTCCACAGAGAATATTACTTTATGGGGAAAAATATATGGATATTGATATAGGTCCATATATAAATATATACTTTCTCAAAAATTAATGTGATGGATATTTTTAACAGGGTGATAGAAGCAGTAAGCAGGGCAGGAAAACAGAGGATTAGGTTAAATTAACTCACTGATTTAATAAATTAACTGATCACTGACACCTTCTAGGAATATCTTCACTTTAAGGCTCAATACTTTCAATAAAATTATTGCTTATTAATGATTTATTTTACTTTTCTTTGTTATTTTTAAATTAAGAATTATCCTAGAGATAGAGAAAATTGCAGAGAATAGTAAGATATATACTTCCCTATGTACCAGGCACACATATCTGATGAATGTTAACATCAATTAACCATATTTTAAAATAATCTTTTATTGAAGCAGAGCATACAAAAAGGAAAGTGTGTTAATCAAAAGCATATAGCTAAATGACATCTCATGAAATGAATATACCCACATAACCACCACCAAGCTCAAGAATTTGAGCCATCAGTACCTGGAAGCACTCATTGGGTATATCCTCACTCACTACACATATTCCTTCACCATGACTATCCTTGTAATACTGTAAGTTTTTGAGTGTTTTCAAATTATGTATGAATGGAATATTTTTTTTGTATCTGGATTATTTTGCTCAAAATTGTGTAAGTAAAATTCATACAAGTTGTTGCCTGAAGCAATAGTTCATTCATTTTCATTTCTGTATAGTATTCCATGTTGTAAATAGAACAAATTTTTAATCTTTGTGCTGTTGATTACATTTAATTATGTCCAGTTAACTATTATGAATAATTCTACAATGAACATTATTGTGCTTGTCCTGTGGTGAACATATGAACACATTTTTCATGGGTATATAGGAGTGGAATTGCTAGGTTGTAGGATATTCCTGTTAAGCTTTTGAAGATACTGCCAAATAGTTTTTCCAAAATAGTAATACCAGTTTTTTACACCAAGCAACATATGAGAATTCCAGTTACATCACTTTCTTGTCAATATGTAGCATTTTTTTTTTTTACTTGTTCTGGCAAGTGTTTAGTGGTATCTCATTTGGCTTTAATTGAACACCTTATATTTGTTGGTTATTTGGATATACTCTTTTGTGAAGTTTTGTTCAAGTCTCTTGCCTATTATTCTATTGAGTTGTCTTTTTCTTCTTGATTTGTAAGAGTTACTTAGATATTCTGGATATAAGTACGTTGTGAATTATATGTGTCTAGGATATATTCTTCTATGTGTTGCTTGCCTTTGCATCCTCTAAAGATAATAGGGTCCTCATTTTTTATATTGAAGTATAGTTGATTTACAATATTGTGTTTGTTGGGACTTCCCTGGTGGCGCAGTTGTTAAGAATCCACCTGCCAAAGCAGGGGACATGGGTTCAAGCCCTGGTCGGGGAAGATCCCACATGCCACGGAGCAACTAAGCCCATGCACCACAACTACTAAGGCTGTGCTCTAGAGTCCATGAACCATAACTACTGAACCCACACTCCACAACTACTGAAGCTCACATGCCTAGAGCCCGTGCTCTGCTACAAAAGAACTCACTGCAGTGAGAAGCCTGCGCACTGCAACAAAGAGTAACCCCACTCACCTCAACTAGAGAAAGCCCGCACGCAGCAAAGACCCAACGCAGCCAATAAATAAATAAATAAATAAATAAATAACAAAACAAAACAATATTGTGCTTGTTTCAGGTGTATAGCAAAGGAATTTAGTTATATATATATATATATATATATATATATATATATATATATATTTGGATTATATTCCACTATAAGTTATTACAAGATATTGAATATAATTCCTTGTGCTATACAATAAATACCTGTTGTTTATTATTTTATGTATAGAGTTTGTATCTGTTAATCCCATACTCCTAAATTGTCCCTCCTCCCACCCCTTTTCCCTTTTGTAACCATAAGTTTGTTTTCTTTGTCTCTGAGTCTGTTTCTGTTTTGTATATAGACTAATTTGTATTGTTTTATAGATTCCACATATAAGTGATATCATATAGTATTTGTCTTTCTCTGTCTGACTCTCTTCACTAAGTATAATATTCTCTGGGCCCATCCATGTTGCTGCAAATGACAATATTTCATTCTTTTTTATAGCTGAGTAATATTCCATTACCTATATAATATTTCATTATATATAAAATATATATATATATATTTTTAAGCCAATCCTCTGTTGATGGGCCCTTTGATTGTTGTTCTATTTATTTCTCTATTTTTTAAATTCCGGTTGATAGTCACTGTGTTTTAATTGAAGAATTTAACCAATTAATAATTTAAATATTGGACCACCTTTCCCTCTCCTCTCACTCCTTCCTGGTAACCCTTTCCCTCATATATTTGTTATATTCCATCCAATATATTCTTTATTTCAGCATAAAGTTCTTCATAATATCTAATGTTTCATACTATTAGAAGCAGAATGCTATCATCTCTCATGTGGTTGACATTTAAAATATTAATGTTGCCCACAATTCTGGAATGTACATCCTTTTGAATTTTTCCTGCTCATCTGTATTAGATTTCTCTGAATTATAGCCAGGAGAATAATATCTGACTATGTAAACATTCGATTATATTTGATATTGTCAAACTGATCTCTGAGGTGGTTAAACCAATTTATATTACAATCCATAGATCTATGAGAATTGATATTTCCCTACATCTCCAACATTTGATATTTGGGTCTTTTTCAACTTTGCCAGTTTGAAATGGTGTTAAGTATCTGACTTTGGATTCCATTTGCATATATTTGTTTATTAGTCATCTCGAGCTTCTTGTGTTTATTGGGCATTTGAGATTCCTTTGGGTGAGTTGCCTGTTCAAACCAGTGCCCATTTATATTGGGTAGCTTCCACTTTACACATCCACATGTAATTTTCTTTATATATTCTTGATTCTCATCCTATATATTTTTCACTTTATTCATCCTGTCTCTTCTCATATAGAAGTTAGGGAGTTTTTTTCATTTAAAAAATGTTTATTTCGTCAACATTTAAGTCATTTCCTTTGTTACTGCTGTGTTTTGAATCTTTGAAAGTATATTTCTCTCTTCTTCTTTCAGCTTTTTCATAAATTTTGAGACTTCTAGCGTTCAGCTTAAATTTGTGAAGATTCCCAACTAATAACACTTTTCCTTCATTCTTCCCAAAGAGTATTTGTCAATCCTTTAAGAAATGTACAAGCAATTTTTTAAAATATTTATTTGCTTTACTACAAGGATTTTAAAAATATATCACAAGCAGGATAGCACTTGAACTTAATGGAGATAAGGGCTTCAAAATTAATTCATACTGTGTGTGAAAAAAAATGCAACATCAAGATAAAAACACTGAGAGTTTTTACCTCATGGTACATCTATAATTTGCTCACAGAAGCACTAACCCATTTATGGGAACATGTGCCAGAGAACAAGAGGAGAATGAACAGTAATAAAAGGTCCCTCTGTTGTCTTTCAACAATCATCATCATAACCCTCAAAAGCTGGATCCATTGACAGATGGTTGATGTGCTGAGATATCTGAGCAGTCATTCTGGATCAATGATTGGCAACTTAACCCATGGAGAAGCCATTTTTTATAAGCACAACAGAATAAAATAGTCTTTTATGTTAGGGCTGCATACAAATTTCCATCCGTCTTGCTACTTGCTACTCCTATTATCAGAACTAATACCTCCTCATTGTGGCAGCTGGACACATGTCTGTAGGTGTGTGTATGTGTATTGAGACATTCATTTCAGTTGTCTGAATATTCAATGTAGATGGCTGAATGATTGATTAACAGTGATGATCAATTTGCCAAACAAGTGGAGCGATGCGGTGGCCTTTCCTAGAAGATGGATATACCTACTTTCTGCTGAAGTGACATCCCTAAACAATCTCTGGGTACTTCCCTTCCTCCATCTAATACAAGATTTATATAACATTTGGCATAATGGATAAAAAATAGACTAAAACTTTGGTGTAATGAAAATGAGCTTAATGGAGACAGTGGTTTCACAACATTGTAAATGAACTAATGGCACTAAATTGTGCACTTTAAAATGGTTAAAGTTTATCTGAGGTGAATTTCTCCTGAATTAAAAAAAAAACTAAAATACTATAGGCCCCAGAGTTAAACTATTTTACATTCTAATCATAATTGCAACTCCCAATCCCCACATCAATACTGAGAGGTATGAAACTAATAGTTTGTAATCAATAGTAGTCAAAGTATACACTTTGTGAAGATTGATGTTTGTATGTATTAGTACTGATTCAACAAGGTTAGTCTTTTCATAATACCACTCTCATACTCTTGCATCTTTCTCAACTGGTGGAGCGAGGGTAGAGTTATAGCAGTGACCAGCTACAGTTGCATATAGGTGCAGGCTGTCTTAGTGATCCAACCACATTAGGGGCAGAAATCTATAGGCATACCTTAAAGTAGGATGTTTGCAAATTATCATTGTGCCTTTTAGCTGTGGTTTCACATTTATTTCTGAATTCATTTTCATTTTATCCATGGATAAATAGCTAATAAGTAAGACGGCAGAAATAAGTGAAGGCAGAGTGATTAGAGCATGTATATTCACATTGCCTTTCAGGAATAATAATGCTAGAATATCTCCATAAAGACAAAGCAAATTTATATATCAAAAGTAGGCAAATTAATGATGTAGGTGAAACTGACAATGATGCTATTCATATTAATAGTGGTGTTCAAATCTATAAATTTAATATATTCTAATTTTAACCATGAAAATTTAGCTATTTTGCTTATTGTTTTATAGACAGTTGTGTCATTGATGTTATTGAAGAAAAACATTGTTTTATCAAAGAAAGTAAAGTTCTATACTTTATTTTAAATTAGTATAGCTACATTTGTTTTTGCACATCAGCTTCTATTTTGAAATCTTGAAATGAATAATTTTGTTCCATATGCTTACAAGTGTTGTTTATAAATGCCAGGCCAATAGGGAAAATGTGCATTGGAATCTGCATTATTCACCTGCAAATTTGAAGTTGTTTTGCTAAAATCTGTAGAAGTCCATTAGAATATCATATGTGTGATTTTACAGTGAAAGAAAGAGATTTAGAAAGTTTAACACCATTATCCAAAAGGGACCAATAAATCATAAAACCTGTTCTCATTAACATTATTGGGGGCTTCCCTGGTGGCAGTGTGGTTAAGAATCCGCCTGCCAATGCATGGGACATGGATTCCGTCTCTGGGCTGGGAAGATCCCACATGCTGCGGAACAACTAAACCTATGCGCCACAACTACTGAGCCTGTACTCTAGAGTCCGCAAGCCACGACTACTGAGCCCACGTGCCACAACTACTAAAGCCCACGTGCCTAGAGCCCATGCTCTGCAGCAAAAGAAGCCACTGCAATGAGAAGCCTGCACACTGCAAGGAAGAGTAGCCCCTGCTCGCCACAACTAGAGAAAGCCCACACACTGCAACAAAGACCCAATGCACCCAAAAATAAATTAATTAATTGAGAGCCTATTATCAACAATCAAAACTTGTGTTGTCTATTTACAACAGCCAAGACATGGAAACAACCTAAATGTCCATTGACAGATGAACAGATAAAGAAGGTGTGATACATTTATACAATGGAATATTATTCAGCAATAAAAAAGAACAAAAAATGCCATTTGCAGCAACATGGATGGACATGGAGATTATCAGATTAAGTGAAGTAAGTCAGACAAAGACAAATACCATATGATATCACTTATATGAGGAATCTAAAAAAAATGATACAAATGAACTTATTTACAGAACAGAAACAGATGCACAAACATTGAAGAGAAACTTATGGTTACCAAAGGGGAAAGGTGAGGGGGGGATAAACTAGGGGTTTGGGATTAACATATACACAAGACCACATATAAAATAGATAAAAAACAAGTACCTACTGTAGAGCACAGGGAGCTATACTCAATATCTTGCAATGATGACTATAATGGAGAAGAATCTGAAAAAGAATATATATACATATATATATATATAACTGAATCACTTTGCTGTACACCTGAAACTAACACAGCATTGTAAATCAACTATACTCCAATTAAAAATAGCTACATAAAGATAAAAATATATCCATGGAGCTGTACACTTTCAATTTGTGCAATTTCTTCTATGTAAATTATACCTCCATTTAAAAAATCTCTGGTTCTCTCAATAGGGTAAGAAGAGGCTAGATCTGTTTTCTCATGTAGAACCTACCCTGGACATGCTGCTTGTCTTCTTGAAGCAATATTCCCAAGCAAGTTGGACCATATTAGCTCCACCTTTCATAAAAGGACAGCCACAATCCAGACTGACTGCAATTTAACAGGGAGGTCAAAGGCAATGCCATCTATATGAGCAGCTTCCATATATCAAATGCTTTCTATGTATCACACACTGTGTATGTCATGGTTTCTCATTTATGACAAGAATGAGGTAAATACAAAGCAGGTAACTGTTAACTGCATTTCCTAAATGAGAAAACCGACGCTCACAGCAGTTAAATAACCTTCCCAGTTGAATACAGCTACTACATTGTAAGACCTGGGATTCAAATAGAGTTTTGTTTGGATACAAACCCCTGACCTTTTTTTTTTTTTTTTTTACATCTTTATTGGAGTAGAATTGCTTAACAATGGTGTGTTAGTTTCTGCTTTATAACAAAGTGAATCAGTTATACATATACATATGTTCCCATATCCCCTCCCTCTTGCGTCTCCCTCCCACCCTCCCTATCCCACCCTTCCAGGCGGTCACAAAGCACCAAGCTGATCTCCCTGTGCTATGAGGCTGCTTCGCACTAGCTATCTACCTTACGTTTGGTAGTGTATATATGTCCATGCCCCTCTTTCTCTTTGTCATAGCTTACCCTTTCCCCTCCCCATATCCTCAAGTCCATTCCCTAGTAGGTCTCTGTGTTTATTCCTATCTTACCCCTAGGTTCTTCATGACATTCTTTTTTCTTCTTAAATTCCATACATATGTTTCAGCATACAGTATTTGTCCTCCTCTTTTTGACTTACTTCACTCTGTATCACAGACTCTAGGTCTATCCACCTCATTACAAATAGCTCAGTTTCGTTTCTTTTTATGGCTGAGTAATATTCCATTGTATATATGTGCCACATCTTCTTTATCCATTCATTCGATGATGGACACTTAGGTCGTTTCGATCTCTGGGCTATTGTAAATAGGGCTGCAATGAATATTTTGGTACATGACTCCTTTTGAATTATGGTTTTCTCAGGGTATATGCCCAGCAGTGGGACCTCTGGGTCATATGGTAGTTCTATTTGTAGTTTTTTAAGGAACATCCATACCGTTCTCCATAGTGGCTGTACCAATTCACATTCCCACCAGCACTGCAAGAGTGTTCCCTTTTTTTCACACCCTCTCCAGCATTTATTGTTTCTAGATTTTCTGATGATGGCCATTCTGACTGGTGTGAGATGATATCTCATTGTAGTTTTGATTTGCAATTCTCTAACGATTAAAGATGTTGAGCATTCTTTCATGTGTTTGTTGGCAGTCTGTATATCTTCTGTGGAGAAATGTCTATTTAGGTCTTCTGCTCATTTTTGGATTGGGTTGTTTGTTTTTTTGTTATTGAGCTGCATGAGCTGCTTATAAATTTTGGAGATTAATCCTTTGTCAGTTGCTTCATTTGCAAATATTTTCTCCCATTTGGAGGGTTGTCTTTTGGTCTTGTTTATGGTTTCCTTTGCTGTGCAAAACCTTTTAAGTTTCATTAGTTCCCATGTGTTTATTTTTGTCTTTATTTCCATTTCTCTAGGAAGCGGGTCAAAAAGGATCCTGCTGTGATTTATGTCATAGAGTGTTCTGCCTATGTTTTCCTCTAAGAGTTTGAAAGTTTCTGGCCTTACATTTAGGTCTTTAATCCATTTTGAGCTTATTTTTGTGTATGGTGTTAGGGAATGATCTAATATACTTTTACAGGTCCCTGTCCAGTTTTACCAGCACCACTTATTGAAGAGGCTGTCCTTTCTCCACTGTACATTCCTGCCTCCCTTATCAAAGATAAGGTGACCATATGTGCATGGGTTTATCTCTGGGCTTTCTATCCTGTTCCATTGATCTATCTTCCTGTTTCTGTGCCAGTACCATACTGTCTTGATTACTGTAGCTTTGTAGTATAATCTGAAGTCAGGGAGGCTGATTCCTCCAGCTCCAGTATTAGTTCTCAAGATTGCTTTGGCTATTTGGGGTCTTTTGTGTTTCCATACAAATTGTGAAATTTTTTGTGCTAGTTCTGTGAAAAATGCCAGCAGCAGTTTGATAGGGATTGCATTGAATCTGTAGACTGCTTTGGGTAGTAGAGTCATTTTCACAATGTTGATTCTTCCAATCCAAGAACATGGTATATCTCTCCATCTATTTGTATCATCTTTAATTTCTTTCATCAGTGCCTTATAGATTTCTGCATACAGGTCTTTTGCCTCCTTATGTAGGTTTATTCCTGGGTATTTTATTCTTTTTGTTGCAATGGTAAATGGGAGTGTTTCCTTAATTTCACTTTCAGATTTTTCATCATTAGTGTATAGGAATGCCAGAGATTTCCGTGCATTAATTTTGCATCCTGCTACTTTACCAAATTCATTGATTAGCTCTAGTAGTTTTCTGGTAGCACCTTTAGGATTCTCTATGTATCGTATCATATCATCTGCAAACAGTGACAGCTTTACTTCTTCTTTTCTGATTTGGATTCCTTTTATTTCCTTTTCTTCTCTGATTGCTGTGGCTAAAACTTCCAAAACTATGTTGAATAAGAGTGGTGAGAGTGGGCAACCTTGTCTTGTTCCTGATCTTAGTGGAAATGGTTTCAGTTTTTCACCATTGAGGACAATGTTGGCTGTGGGTTTGTCATATATGGCCTTTATTCTGTTGAGGAAAGTTCCCTCTATGCCTACTTTCTGCAGGGTTTTTACCATAAATGGGTGTTGAATTTTGTTGAAAGCTTTCTCTGCATCTATTGAGATGATCATATGGTTTTTCTCCTTCAATTTGTCAATATGGTATATCACGTTGATTGATTTGCTTATATTGAAGAATCCTTGCATTCCTAGAATAAACCTCACTTGATCATGGTGTATGATCCTTTTAATGTGCTGTTGGATTCTGTTTGCTAGCATTTTGTTGAGGATTTTTGCATCTATGTTCATCAATGATGTTGGCCTGTAGTTTTCTTTCTTTGTGGCATCCTTGTCTTTTTTGGTATCAAGGTGATGGTGGCCTCGTAGAATGAGTTTGGGAGTGTTCCTGCCTCTGCTATATTTTGGAAGAGTTTGAGAAGGATAGATGTTAGCTCTTCTCTAAATGTTTGATAGAATTCGCCTGTGAAGCCATCTGGTCCTGGGCTTTTGTTTGTTGGAAGATTTTTAATCACAGTTTCAATTTCAGTGCTTGTGATTGGTCTATTCATATTTTCTATTTCTTCCTGATTCAGTCTTGGCGGGTTGTGCATTTCTAAGAATTCCATTTCTTCCAGGTTGTCCATTTTATTGGCATAGAGTTAACTGTAGTAATCTTTCATGATCTTTTGTATTTCTGCAGTGTCAGTTGTTACTTCTCCTTTTTCATTTCTAATTCTATTGACTTGAGTCTTCTCCCTTTTTTTCTTGATGAGTCTGGCTACTGGTTTATCAATTTTGTTTATCTTCTCAAAGAACCAGCTTTTAGTTTTATTGATCTTTGCTATTGTTTCTTTCATTTCTGTTCCATTTATTTCTGATCTGATTTTTATGATTTTTTTCCTTCTGCTAACTTTGGGGTATTTTTGTTCTTCTTTCTCTAATAGCTTTAGGTGCAAGGTTAGGTTGTTTATTCGAGATGTTTCCTGTTTCTTAAGGTAGGATTGTATTGCTATAAACTTCCCTCTTAGAACTGCTTTTGCTGAATCCCATAAGTTTTGAGTCGTCGTGTCTCCATTGTCATTTGTTTCTAGGTATTTTTTTATTTCCTCTTTGATTTCTTCAGTGATCACTTCGTTATTGAGTAGTGTATGGTTTAGCCTCCATGTGTTTGTATTTTTTACACATCTTTTCCTGTAATTGATATCTAGTCTCATAGTGTTGTGGCCAGAAAAGACACTTGATACAATTTCAATTTTCTTAAATTTACCAAGGCAAGATTTGTGACCCAAGATATGATCTATCCTGGAGAATGTTCCATGAGCACTTGAGAAAAATGTGTATTCTGTAGTTTTTGGATGGAATGTCCTATAAATATCAATTAAGTCCATCTTGTTTAATGTGTCATTTAAAGCTTGTGTTTCCTTATTTATTTTCATTTTGGATGATCTGTCCATTGGTGAAAGTGGGGTGTTAAAGTCCCCTACTATGAGTGTGTTACTGTCAATTTCCCCTTTTATGGCTGTTAGTATTTGCCTTATGTATTGAGGTGCTCCTATGTTGGGTGCATAAATATTTGCAATTGTTATATCTTCTTCTTGGATCGATCCCTTGATCATTATGTAGTGTCCTTCTTTGTCTCTTCTAGTAGTCGTTATTTTAAAGTCTATTTTGTCTGATATGAGAATTGCTACTCCAGCTTTCTTTTGGTTTCTATTTGCATGGAATATCTTTTTCCATCCCCTTACTTTCAGTCTGTATGTGTCTCTAGGTCTGAAGTGAGTCTCTTGCAGACAGCATATATATGGGTCTTGTTTTTGTATCCATTCGGCCAACCTGTGTCTTTTGGTGGGAGCATTTAGTCCATTTACATTTAAGGTAATTATCGATATGTATGTTCCTATTCCCATTTTCTTAATTGTTTTGGGTTCGTTATTGTAGGTCTTTTTCTTCTGTTGTGTTTCTTGCCTAAAGAAGTTCCTTTAGCATTTGTTGTAAAGCTGGTTTGGTGGTGCTGAACTCTCTCAGCTTTTGCTTGTCTGTAAACATTTTAATTTCTCCATCAAATCTGAATGAGATCCTTGCTGGGTAGAGTAATCTTGGTTGCAGGTTTTTCTCCTTCATCACTTTAAATATGTCCTGCCAGTCCCTTCTGGATTGCAGAGTTTCTGCTGAAAGATCAGCTGTTAATCTTATGGGGATTCCCTTGTGAGTTATGTGTTGTTTTTCCCTTGTTGCTTTTAATATGTTTTCTTTGTATTTAATTTTTGACAGTTTGATTAATATGTGTCTTGGCGTATTTCTCCTTGGATTTATCCTGTATGGGACTCTCTGTGCCACCTGGACTTGATTAACTATTTCCTTTCCCATATTAGGGAACTTTTCAACTATAATCTCTGCAAATATTTTCTCAGTCCCTTTCTTTCTCTCTTCTTCTTCTGGAACCCCTATAATTCGAATGTTGGTGCATTTAATGTTGTCCCAGAGGTCTCTGAGACTGTCCTCAGTTCTTTTCATTCTTTTTTCTTTCTTCTGCTCTGCAGTAGTTATTTCCATTATTTTATCTTCCACGTCACTTATCCGTTCTTCTGCCTCAGTTATTCTGCTATTGATCCCATCTAGAGTATTTTTCATTTCATTTATTGTGTTGTTCATCATTGCTTGTTTCATCTTTAGTTCTTCTAGGTCCTTGTTAACTGTTTCTTGCATTTTGTTTATTCTATTTCCAAGATTTGGTATCATCTTTTTTTTTTTTTTTTTTTTTTGCGGTATGTGGGCCTCTCACTGTTGTGGCCTCTCCCGTTGCAGAGCACAGGCTCCGGACACGCAGGCTCAATGGCCATGGCTCATGGGCCAAGCCGCTCCGCGGCATGTGGGATCCTCCCAGACCGGGGCACGAACCCGTGTCCCCTGCATCGGCAGGCGGACTCTCAACCACTGCGCCACCAGGGAAGCCCTGGTATCATCTTTACTATCATTATTCTGAATTATTTTTCAGGTAGACTGCTTATTTCCTCTTCATTTGTTAGGTCTGGTGGGTTTTTATCTTGCTCCTTCTCCTGCTGTGTGTTTTCCTGTCTTCTCATTTTGCTTATCTTACTGTGTTTGGGGTCTCCTTTTTGCAAGTTGCAGGATCGTAGTTCCCGTTGTTTTTGGTGTCTGTCTCCAGTGGCTAAGGTTGGTTCAGTGGGTTGTGTAGGCTTCCTGGTGGTGGGGACTAGTGCCTGTGTTCTGGTGGTTGAGGCCGGATCTTGTCTTTTTGGTGGGCAGGTCAACGTCTGGTGGTGTGTTTTGGGGTGTCTGTGGACTTTTTGTGATTTTAGGCATCCTCTCTGCTAATGGGTTGCGTTGTGTTCCTGTCTTGCTAGCTGTTTGCCATAGGGTGTCCAGCACTGTAGCTTGCTGGTCGTTGAGTGAAGCTGGGTGCTGGTGTTGAGATGGAGATCTCTGGAAGATTTTCGCCGTTTGATATTATGTGGAGCTGGGAGGTCTCTTGTGGACCAGTGTCCTGAAGTTGGCTCTCCCACCTCAGAGGCACAGCACTGACTCCTGGCTGCAGCACCAGGCACCTTTCATCCACATGGCTCCTCAATTTGGGATGACTCGTTGTCTATTCATGTATTCCACAGATGCAGGTACATCAAGGTGATTGTGGAGCTTTAATCCACTGCTTCTGAGGCTGCTGGGAGAGATTTCCCTTTCTCTTCTTTGTTCTCACAGCTCCCGCGTCTCAGCTTTGGATTTGGCCCCACCTCTGCGTGTAGGTCACCGGAGGGCGTCTGTTCTTCGCTCAGACAGGACGGGGTTAAAGGTGCAGCTGCTTTGGGGACTCTGGCTCACTCAGGCCGGGGGGGAAGGGAGGGGCACGGAGTGCAGGGCGAGCCTGCGGCGGCAGAGGCCGGCGTGACGTTGCACCAGCCCGAGGCACGCCGTGTGTTCTCCCAGGGAAGCGGTCCCTGGGTCCCGGGACCCCAGCAGTGGCGGGCTGCACAGGCTCCCCGGAAGGGGGGCGTGGACAGTGACCTGCGCTTGCACACAGGCCTCTTGGCGGCGGCGGCAGCAGCCCCAGCGTCCCACGCCCGTCTCTGGGGTCCGCGCGTTCAGCCGCAGTTCGCGCCCGTCTCTGGAGCTCCTTTAAGCGGTGCTCTTAATCCCCTCTCCTCGCGCACCAGGAAACAAAGAGGGAAGAAAAAGTCTCTTTCCCGGCCAGCCGTGGTGCACTAACCCCTTCAGGCTGTGTTCACGCCGCCAACCCCAGTCCTCTCCCTGCGCTCCAACCGAAGCCCGAGCCTCAGCTCCCAGCCCCTCCTGCCCCGGCAGGCGAGCAGACAAGCCTCTCGGGCTGGTGAGTGCCTGAGGGCACCGATCCTCTGTGCGGGTATCTCTCCGCTTTGCCCTCCGCACCCCTGTTGCTGCGCTCTCCCCCACAGCTCCAAAGCTTCCCCCCTCCGCCACCTGCAGTCTCGCCCGCGAAGGGGCTTCTAGTGTGTGGAAGCCTTTCCTCCTTCACGGCTCCCTCCCACTGGTGCAGGTCCCGTCCCTATCCTTTTGTCTCTGTTTATTCTTTTTTCTTTTGCCCTACCCATGTACGTGGGGACTTTCTTGCCTTTTGGGAGGTCTGAGGTCTTCTGCCAGCGTTCAGTAGGTGTTCTGTAGGAGTTGTTCCACGTGTAGATGTATTTCTGGTGTATCTGTGGGGAGGAAGGCGATCTCCGCGTCTTACTCTTCCGCCATCTTCCCCGGAAGTCTCCCTGCATCTCACCCCTGACGTTTTTAATGCGCCCTGCCCCTGAACCCAGAAGAAGCGCTGGAGGCCACCTAACCCACCGGGGGAAATATCTATACATCCGCCCTTTTGCTATTTTGAGGCTGGCTTCACTGGCCCTCCATCAGGGGCTGGTGGGTCAGAGCGTAAGCACCTCAGGTGTGAAACACTGTTCCCTTGCATGAAATGAGGAGAAACTAATGAATCACCCAGGCTCCTGCTGGCAAGGCATGGTCTTCACACCTGTTCAGGGGAAAATGAGCAACAAAGCGCACACACACACACACACACACACACACACACTAAAGTACAAATTACAATCTTTATGTATATGCTGCTTGGTGGCTTCACAGGATATGAAATTTTTTATGTTAAAGTATGACAACACTATTTCTTATTCTCATTTTTCTCCACTCCAGGCTACCAAGCATTCTGGTCAAGGAACTTTCATGTCTAAAATTGTTTCAAACCAAATAGTTCCTTGGGGATGAATATCTGTGATTAAACCTGGCAACTGTTATGAACCGTATGAAAAGGACACTGAAATAATGCTATTAATGCTGCAAATCTTTGCCTGTCTCCTCTCTGTGTCCTTGCAACAACTTTTTAAATGTTATTATTCAAAATATATTGAGGCTTGTTCTAATTATAAGCACAGAGAAAAATAAACACAGAGAAAAATAATAAAAGCAAAACACGCCAATTACCCACTGTAATTTGAACAAACCATGGTTGCTGAAATGTATGTGCTGGAAAATGCTTAATTTTATTAATTCAAGCCTTTTAGGCTTGAATTTTTAAAGTAAGGGTTTTTTTATCTTTTGGTTATTATCTGATGCTTAGCAAAACCCAGTGGTAGTAAGGAGCCCAAGTTGAGTGCTAGCAACTTCTTGTGGCTTAAAAAAGCACAACTACAATAACAAAATACATGAACGTGTATGAAAAGCCTCATGCAAACAAATAGACCATCAAGATACTTATATCACTACATCCCTATAAACTAAAATTATGCATATGCACCAAACATATCTAAGAAAATGGATTAATAAATCCTCTCATCCAGACAGACAGATTTGTGCACATCAATTAATAAAATATAGATTCTAATCATTTCTTGCAAATGCTGTGTAACTAACCTCTGTAGATTTACCCTCTCAAAAAACAAAAAAAATTCTATGAGCTGCTCTGAAAAAACAGCTCAAGAATTAGCCCTGCCATTTAGGAGATTTGTGACCTTGGGCAAATCTCTTAACCTATTAAGGCTCAATTTTCTTATCTACCTAGAAAAGTAATAGTAAGGATGAAAGGAATTAAATACAGCCCAAGGTGAATAAAGCAGAATGTTACAGTTATGGGCAGCTAAGAGAAAGAATGCTTTGTTTCGCCAAAAGCTGCGGATGTCATATGGAGCACAGAATACTGAAATCAGCTTCCTGGAGAGTAGGTCAGGGCACTTTTGCACCTGAGGCAAAACAACATTTTCTTTTTCTGAGTAGGATCTTCATCTCCCAGGACCAGCTTATCTTTGAAGTCCCAGGCACTGATCACTTTAGGAAAACGAGCAGGACAAGGGGCCACCTACCCTTAAAAACAAACCAGGGGATTCAAATAAATTACAAATCTGCCTTTCACACTGTGACCTTCCACTTGGATTTTTAATCACATTTTTTGGTACCAGATTTTAAACGGACGTTATTTACAGCTGGCTAGAATATGATGATGTAAACTGCAGGCTTCCAAAATCCTACCCAGATTACATGAGAACACCTGGATCTGTACACAAATGCACCGCCTTCCACAGACATGGGCAACAACCCACAGGAAGACGAACAGACGTTAAAATAAGTTGGTTGTATCGAGCTGGCCTTGCTGCTGCAATGTACTGGAACAGAGTGTGTGCAAGCAAGAACACTGCAAATTGCAGCCATTCATTCTTAGGCCATTTGGCACTTCAGATCACTCACAGATCAGTGGCTACTCAGGGACAAGCTGAAACCAAATCTCAGCTCTCCTCTCCCTCCAAACAGATCCCCAGGCCTGACTTGCAGAGGCTGGGCTGGGAAAAACAGGAAAAACTGCAGCTGTGAATGTCAGGGTACTTTCCAAATGTCAGTCTCTTATTAGCATGACCAGAAATAACATAAACTTGACAAAATTTAGGTAACTCTTCTTTCGTATTTACCACTGCTGCCACTGCCGCTCTGGACCATGGTGCATCTTGCCTGCAGATGAGGAAAACGTAGCTCTAGCCTCCCTGATGATTGGTTTACATCTTTATTAATAATTCTCTTGATGGCCCAAGAACACATATCATGTAAGCAGGCCGGTGGGGGTAAAATGCCTCAGGGTATGAGTAACTGGTAAATAACTAAGCAGCATATGTTTAGTTGATTTCATCTGAGAAACTCAGAATTTCTGGTAGTACCTGATCCTTCTCACTGGACGTTTATAGAACACATAGTGGGGAATAGATCTTCTGGGTCGAGAGACCTGGATGGAGCTCTCATATAGGGCTTCTCTCTTCTTTCTGTTTTTCTCCCTAACAATTATCTGAACTATTATTGGAAATTCCATCACATATATTAATTTTAAAATTACTTTGTCAAGTTTTGTGCAAACACTGTTAAAATCTCACTGGAATTACTATGAATTTATAGATTAGCTTGAAGTGAAATTAGCTCGCCAAAATGATGAAACCCAGTCACTCCATTCACAAACACAGCTAATCTCTCCACTTTTCTTATATATCTTTCAATAAAACTTAAAATTTTCTTTGCAAAGGCCTTATGAATATAACTTCACTTGATTCCTTGATAACTTGCAATGTGGTTGCTATTGATATTGTAATTGATTTTCCTCATTACTCTTTAGAACTGGCTATTCTTGGTATATGTGAACAATTGTCTATTTTATATATTGACTCTTTCTCAAGTAATTTGACTAGTAAGTTTCTTGGATTATGTTGTAGACCTTTTTATCTATAAATAATGATAACCGTATCTCTTCATTTTAAATAAGCTTTTTATTTTATTTTTTTCCCTTATTGTATTGGCTGTGATTACCAATAGATTGAATGGTGGAGATGATGGCAGGCATCATTGAATTGTTTCTGATTCTAATTGGATCTTTCTAAATTTAGATCACTATGTATTGTTATATACCATATATAAGATTATAGAAATCATGGTCTATTGCTAATTTGATAAAAGATTTTTAACAAGTATATTATCAGATTATTCCAAATGCTTTTCTGTATCTATTTAGGTGATCATATATATTTCCTTTATATATTAATGAATAGATTACATTAATTTTTAATGTGGATTATCTTTGTAATTGTGAGATAAACTCTACCTGATAATATTGAAACCCAGCAGGACCCTGTGGGGCCCTACGGGATACAAATCTTTTTGGGTCCCCCAATTCTTGTTTGTAGGAAATAGGCTTCATTCATCCTCCTTGAGCTTCCCTGAGCTCCAAAGGGCAGATTTAACCAGTTGCTAATCTGAGAAGAGAGGGAATGCAGAAACAAAGGAGAAGCAGTCAAGAAATAATAGTGCAGCCTTGGGGCAAGATGCTGGTTCCTCCTCAAGGAATATACATAACAATATCTTTGAGTTCTTTTGCAGAAACAAGGCCCCCTCCCAGGTGGAAGATGGCAACTTTAGGCTGAGCACCAGATTTCTGGAGCAGCACCCTGCTACCCCCCCACCAACCAATCAGAAGAAAGTCAGACACCCTGCAGCCATCACCCCAAATTTTGCCTGTAAAAATTCTTCCCCCAAAACCATTGGGGAGTTAGTGGATTTTGAGCATAAGCCACCCATTCTCTTTGTTTGGCCCTGCAATAAACTTTTCTCTGCTCCAAACTATGACCTTTCGGTTCAGTAACAATGTTTCTTTTATACAATGCTGGACTTTATTATGTTTCATTTAAGCAGTTTGCAGCTACATTCATAAAGGAGTTGTCTTAAAATGTTTCATTCCTTTACAATCTTTGTCAGGTTTTGATATTAACATATTTTTACCATCATAAAGAAAATAGAATACTTTGGTAAATA
The DNA here is from genome assembly GCF_949752795.1 of Hyperoodon ampullatus. Taxonomy (NCBI): domain Eukaryota; kingdom Metazoa; phylum Chordata; class Mammalia; order Artiodactyla; family Ziphiidae; genus Hyperoodon; species Hyperoodon ampullatus. Next base: position 24,867,595 of record NC_136918.1, on the reverse strand, counting down.
CTGTGATTGTTTATTTCATGAAGCCTTGAAACTGAAACTGACTGAACCTTGATTAATTTTCCTTTTATTCAGGGATGGAGGATGAGGAGAGGGAGAAGGAAGGGACAGGGAGTTTGACCAAGTCATTGGTTCTCCAGCATTTTGATTTCATGAACTTTTTCCATGCTTGTAAACTATGGAGGACCTCAAAGAATTTCTGTCCCTATCAGTTACATCTACAAATATTTACCATATTAATTTCAGTTAGAGAATATCACTTACATAATACTAATTCTCTGGAATTTGTTGAGAGTCCTTTTGTGACTTATCATAAATAAGTTTATACAAGTTTAATAAGTACTAGGAAAAAATATATAGTCTCTATTTGTTGGATTAAATATTTTATACACATTTTAACTTTATTAATTCTGTGGTTCCATTATGTTATATTCTTACAAATATTGCTGTCTCCTTTTGCATTCTTTATCTATATGTTTCTGAAAGACCTGTGCTGAAATCTCCCAAAGTGTAATAATCTTCATTTTATGTCTCATGAATCCTGCTTAGGTTGTTAAATGCATAAAAGTCTTGAGAGTTATACACTCTTAGTACACTATTGCTTTTAACACAGAGTGATGTTCCTCTTTAGCTCTTTTATATTTTTGGTTAACATTTCAGCCTTTTATTTTCAAAATTTCTCTAGGCTTAGATTTTAGGTGTCAGTCTTATCAAGTGCATATACAATAGCTGGCTTTTTTAAAATCCTACCTAAAACTCTCTTTGTTTTAGGAAGTGAATTTGATCATTTTACATTTATTGTATAACCAAGCAGGACCTTATGGGGCCTTCCTGGGATAGACTCCTCCATCATACCCTCTGCTTTAGCTGCTCTCTGAAGTACCTAGATAACAGTATCTGATGCACATTTCCTTAGTGAAATGCACATTACAGATGTGAAAACCCCACCAAATAGAAGATGCTACCTACTTGATGACCATAAGGGCACAGCCCCCAGGCCTACTGGAGCCTAAGGATTGATAATGTTGACCCCTGTGACATCGCCCTGTTACCTCACCATAAACCAATCAGAGAATTGTGCATGAGCTGGTCACACACCCTGCAATCCCCATCCCCCTCACTTGGCCTTTAAAAATGTTTTGCTGGGGGCTTCCCTGGTGGTGCAGTGGTTGAGAGTCTGCCTGCCGATTCAGGGGACATGGGTTCGTGACCAAGTCCAGGAAGATCCCACGTGCCATGGAGCGGCTGGGCCCGTGAGCCATGGCCGCTGAGCCTGCACGTCCGGAGCCTGTGCTCTACAACGGGAGAGGCCACAACAGTGAGAGGCCCATGTACCGCAAAAAAAAAAAAAAAAAAAAAAAAAAAATGTTTTGCTGAAACCCATCAGGGAGTTCAGATGTTTTGAGCACTAGCTGCCCTGGATTCCTTGCTTGGTGCCCTGCAATAAATGCTGCACTTTCTTTCACCACAACCTGGTGTCAGTGGATTGGCTTTACTGTGCACAGGCTAGTGGACCCAAGTTTGGTTTGGTAACAGTTGTACTACTGATATATCTGGCCTTGACTGTATCTCCAAGGAGGTGTTGTAACCTTTGCCCCTATGGTGTGTACAGACATACCAATGGACTGCTTCCAGAGCTAGTATTTTCTCATGGTCATATCTCTTCTTGTTTAATATCCAAAATTCATAAGCCATATTTACCTCTCAGGAAAATGGTTTTGTGTGATGCTTATGTAGAACAGAATTTTTGTGTGTTTGTACACAAAACTTAACACAATGTTTTTAGCAAAAATTTATGTGGTAAATTTCTTGAGCTAAATACATGAAATACCTAATCACTGTATGAGAACCCACATGGAACACACCTCAAGATTGTCTCTCTGGAAGATGGGGAGGCTGAGCCGTTTATGACCAGACTCCCATGCCCAGGAGGGTTTGAGGTTTGCCCTCTCATGGACAAGTTTCCATGTGCAAGAGAAACAGTCAGTGTGCAAGGCACTGTCTTCCCCACATGCAGGTGAAAGTAGATGGACTAAAGGGACACAATGCAGAGCATCAGTGATGTCTGTTACAGCCTGAGTGCTGATTTCCTGGCTGTGTTAAAATTCATCATGCTGTCCACTTATGTATGCATGCTATTCTTCAGTAAAAAAAAGTTTATTTAAATATTTTTGTAGGAAATGCATGAACTACAAAGAGGGTGTCATTTCAGAAAAAGAATAAAAACTGAGATGCCTTACACTTAAGATCAAAACTTTCCCCAACTGTTTTGGCTGGAGTTTCAAGATGACCCAAGAGAGTTTTAGGTAGGATTTTTAAAAAGCCAGCTATTGCTTGCTTCACCAACAACAGCATCTCAGAGCTCCTGACATGACATCAAAGTTTCTATGATATGGAGAATGATGCTGGCCAGGCAGTTCAACTCAGGCTTACAAATATGATTATTCATTTGGTCACTCACTCACTTGTTCACAGAGTATTTGCTGAGCTCTTAGTTGGTTAAGGACTGTGCATGGCACTGGTGATAAAATGATAATCAAGTTCTTTCTCAGCCTTCAAGGAGCTCATAGACGAGTAAGGAGATATGTCATCAATTAAGTGTGACAGAAAGAGTCAAGGAAACAGCAAAAAAAGCAAACTTCCATGAGCATCAATTTGGTCCAAGATGTTTGGGAATGGCATTGAAGAGACATTCAAAGGAGGAGCAGGATTTTCATACCAATGTTTTCTTAGGTCAGTCTCCCAAGGCAATAGACATAAGAGCAAAGATAAACAAACTGGACCTAATCAAACTTACAAGCTTTTGTACAGCAAAGGAAACCATAAACAAAATGAAAAGGCAACCTACAGAATGGGAGAAAATATTTGCAAATGATGCAAACAACAAAGGCTTAATTTTCCAAAATATACAAATAGCTCATACAACTCAACAACAAAAAAACCCAAACAACCCAATTGAAAAATGGGCAGAAGACCTAAATAAACATTTCTCCAATCAAGATATATAGATGGCCAACAGGCACATGAAAAGATGCTCAACATCACTAATTATTAGAGAAATGCAAACTAAAACTACAGTGAGTTACCACCTCACACCAGTCAGAATGGCCATCATCAAAAAGTCTACAAATAACAAATGCTGGAGAGGGTGTGGAGAAAAGGAACCCTCCTACATTGTTTGTGGGAATGTGAATTGGTGCAGCCACTGTGGAAAACAGTATGGAGGTTCCTCAAATATCTGCAGACTTGCCATATGATCCGCATTCCCACTACTGGGCATATATCCAGACAAAACTATTATTCAAAAAGGTACATGCACCCCTATGTTCATAGCAACATAATTCACAATAGCCAAGATAGGAAAACAACCTAAATGTCCAAAGACAGACAAATTGATAAAGAAGATGTGGTACATATATACAATGGAATATTACTCAGCCATAAAAAAGAAGGAAATAATGCCGCTTGCAGCAGTATGGATGGACCTAGAGATTATCATACTAAGTGAAGTAAGTCAGAGAAAGACAAATACCATATGATATCACTTATATGTGGAATTTAAAATTTGACACAAATGGACTTATCTACAAAACTGAAATGGACTCACAGACATAGAAAACAGGCTTGTGGTTACCAAGGCGGGGTGAGGGAAAGATTGGGAGTTTAGGATTAGCAGATGCAAACTATTATATATAGAATGGATGAAAAACAAGGTCCTACTATAGAGTACAGGGAACTACATTCAATATCTTGTGATAAACCATAATGGAAAAGAATATGAAAAGGAATGTCTATATATACCTGAGTCACTTGGCTTTACAGCAGAAATTGACACAACATTGTAAATCAGCTATACTTCAATAAAATAAATTTTTTAAAACTTTAGGATTTTTGATGAGATGAAAAAGCAGAGAATAGATAAATGAAAACAAAAACATGAGGCTTCATGGTTCATTCAGTGAAGTAGGATGTAGTTGAGGAAGGCCAAACTCTAGGTAGTGGGGAAAAAGTGATGAGCTGATGTGGTAGGTAGTGTCAGAAGCTAAGAGACCTCAAATTGTGCGTTCTCTTTTTTTTTTTTTCAAATTGTGCATTTTTGTGACTAGAATTTATTCTGTAGATAAAGAATCCAGAAAAGGTTTTTAAGTAAGGAAACGACATCCACAAACAGTGTTTTAAGAAAATTGGGAGTTTAACTGGACTATGAATTGGAGTGAGAAGAAACTACAGTGAGGTCAGTAGAGGAGCTATTGAAATGCTTCTAGGGAAGATGATAAGGGTGTGTATTGAGGAGGGTTTAGACCTATTGTCTCTATAAATGTTTGTTTCACCACTAGATGTGTAGGCATGGTCCCAGGCAGGCATTCAAGGAGCTGATCAAGCAATATGCACCTTTGTTATACAAATAAAGGAAGAAATAGCTCTCGCTAGAAATCTAAAATACATCTACAGAGGAGAGACAAGGCAAGGAAGCACAATTTAAACTCCCCGTTACAAAATCAAGTAAAACAGTAACAGAGAAATTGAGGAAATAAAATAGAGGTAAATGTGTAAGGAACTGATAAGGATGTTTCTATTGGCTAAGCTATTAAATTAACAAAAAAGGAAATCCAGCTCTTGTGAGGGAAAAGTCACTTGGTGCACAGTTTTGATTTGTTTTACAAAAGAAAGACAGGTATAAAAAAATCATTTACAGCAGATTGAAGAGTACACAAAGCACAGGCCCCTGCCTGGAAATTCAGAGGGGTGTGATTTGTATGTATAAAATATGTAGACTAAATAACAACCAAAGAAATTATCAATTTCCTTGTGAAAATAAGTTAATAAATAAATCAAGCTATCTTCTAAGGAGAAAATTAACAAGTAGATGGAGGAACTCTAGGGGCAAACAGGATGCCTAACAGAATCTATTAACAGTCATAGGAAAACATACACACACACACACACACACACCTGTTTGTATACTCAACAGATATTTACTGAGCACCTTCTAAGGGTGGAGATACAGTGATGAATAAAATAGATACAAATCCCTGCCCTCCTGAAACAATCGTTCTCATCCTCTTTACAATCCATCCGTTCTTTAATGTTTCAGAACACCAATCCTGTTTCACTCTTCCTGCTTTACCAACCCAACCCCCGCCCCACCCAGTAGTGTCCAAGCATGTATTCTGTACTGGAACAAAATTTTCACCCCAAAATTGTAACATGGATTATTTCCAGCTGTAAACAATCAAGGCTGAAAAGACTCAGGAAAAACCTTTGACCCTCCCGCTAACTCCCTGAAGAATTTAGATAGAGGGCCTATTACAGGAACAGAGCTGTCACCAGAGATAATCTGCACTGAATATGGGCTGGGCGTGAAGAGGGAAACTCTGTGTCCACTGTCTCTGCTGCCCCAGCAAACATTTGTTTACCTAACATTTGCTTTTCTGTCTTACTGTGAATTGCCTTCTTAGCCCTTGGAACTCCCAAACCACTACCCCCAACACCCTCTTTTGTCTTTAGCTGAAGATGCTATTTAATTTGAGGGTTTCAGCCATTTCAGTGAGTTACTCAGTTTTCCTGGGTCTCTCCCACGTATGCACATTACTAAACTTTGTTTGATTTTCTCCTGTTAATCTGTTTTATGTCAATTTAATTCTTAGACCAGCCAGAAGAACCTAGAAAGATAGAGGAAAATTTCTCCTCTCTTAGTATTGCCAGCTGGAAAAAAATGCACCACCAAAAAGTTGAGAGTTATGTTTTATTCCGTGGACTTTCTGAAGACTTAAGCCTGGGAAGCAGTTTCTCAGATCATTCTAAGAACTGCTCTGAAGAGGTAAGGGAGGAGCCGGGATATATGGGAGTTTTTGCCACAAAAACCAAATGGTGGGAACATCAAACGATTACTGTTAATTAAAGAAAACCAGACATCTCAAGTTAATGAATTTAGCGCTTTCCTATGTATGGGAAGATTCTCAAGAGTCTGGGCTCATTGAAATCATTCCTCTGATATGCACCTTGGCTATCTAGGGCGGTATCCTGTTTTTCTCCATCCTAATCCCCTCAGGGTACACCGTCAGGGGCCACTGCAGTGGCTGCTGGCCTGATGGCTGCAACATCCTTTGTTTCCTACATGGCAGGTGACATTTTTCACCCACATTGTGCTCTACAAGCCCAACTGCACCACACTCCTCTGTTCCTCTCTGACCTCACTTTCCTCCCTGACCTCACTTTCCTCCACCCATTTCCTTGCTTCCAATAGTCCTACCACCCTGGCCTTTATATTCCCCAAACACTTCAAGCTTATTCCTGTTTTGGAGTTCTTCCCTTGTTCTCATCTGCCTGGCAAGACATCTCCCAGATATTCACACGATGGCTCCCTACGCCCTGCAGACTCAGTTCAAATGTCTTCTCCTTGGGGACACTTCCTGGATTGCACTAACTCAGTGGGTTTATCACTTCAAAATTATTAGTTTATATCCTCTGAGAGCTTGAAAGATAGTGGGTGATCAAAAAACTGCTTGTTAAATGGCCACATGGTGTGTGTGTGTGTGTGTGTGTCTGTGTGTGTGTGTGTTTGTTATCTGTGGTTTAGTGGGTGATGGTCATGAGGTAGGAGATAGATGGGCCCCAGGCTGTGTAGCTGCAACCAGGCTCTGCCTGAAGCTTCAAGATAAGACATTAGCAGGAGCATTGGGCCCAGATTGGGTGAAAGACAAAGCGACAACATTTTTCTCATTCTTGTAGTCAGTGGGCTTTCCCAGCCCACACATGTGCAAAGAAGGTCCTCAGTCTAGGGAAGGGGTCAAAGGGAGAAAGAGACGCCAGCCCATAATATGTCCTGCCAACCTCCCAGAAACCTTTACGCTGGACTCCACCTTGGCTGAGAGATGCATGCGCTCCCAGGAAGGACCCTGAGTCAGGTCAAGTATGGGCACAAGCAAGATGATTGGCCAGAGACAACCCAGAAGACTGCCCCCATATAAGCGACCTAACCCACCCCCATTGGGTGCAACTCACTCCAAGTTTGCATATGTGCTTTTCCACATGTACTCTGTTTCTAATAAATCTTTATCTCTTTCACAATCTTAGTCTCTTTGCTGAATTCCTTCTTCAAAGAAGACAAGGACCAAGGTCCTGCTTCCAGCCACCTTGCCCCCCCAGATTCACACTAGACTATTGTAACTTAGCCAGTTGCACAGCCATTCGAGTCTAAAGAAAGATAAGCTTTTTCTACCAACTCATGCTGCTTATGCTGCACCCAGTTCAGCAGGTTCTCAAACAAACCACTGATGTCTGGTGGCAGCGTAGCAGTGGTGATTTTGGTGGTGAAGATGATGACTAAATGAGTTTTACTGCACTGTAGCCTGAGGAAACAAATCTGTGCACAGGCCAACACTTCAACCTGCCAACCTCCAAATAAAGTCAGAAGAGGTGAGAAAGTAAATTACATTCTGCTCCTGGATTTCAACTGTGACTGGCAAGTTACCTGTGTTTCCCCTTCTACCTTATCTGAGCACAAGGCACTGCTGCTTTTGCTCAGTATAAAGTGAAATGTAAACAGCAGTACATCTGTGCATTCCTTCATTCATTAGGATTTTGAGTTAGACTCCAAGATGTATTGACATTCATAAACATTCAACAAATCTCCCAAACCACCAAAAACATTAAGGTTGACTCTGAAATCCTTAGACATGCTGTTTTGCCTCCAATTTGGTGGCAATCAGGGTTCAGGTAATGTTCGTGTGGCCTTTTAGACCCAACGATATTTAAACTACAAATGCTGAGGATCACACACACAGGCAAGATGCGATCCAAACCTGGAAGAAACACTCCTGCACCTTTGACCACCCTGCTGATTGCCCAGTGCTGAACTCACATGCATTGACTTTTCAATCAACCATTTTTGTGTTGGTCAGCTCAGAAAATCAACCTCAGCTACATAAACATTCCTGACAATCAGTTTGTAATGCGATAAGTTGCTCATAAAGAAAAAAGAAAAAAGAAATTAAGAGAGGCAGATTTAAACTGCCTCTCAGCCTCAATTTTTGTGATAGAATGGAGACCTTTAGATGCTTTGAGAGTGATTATAATTTGTATATACTACTGGGAGTGGAACGTAAAACCAAAATATAAAAGAGCGTTCAAGGTATCATTCATTTACCATGAAAATAAAGGACATCGGGAACAAATGAAGTAGCTTACATCTACACAGGCAGTGAAAACACAACATTCAGGCTACAGATATAGCCATCTCCACATCTGTCCTCCTCTAGACAGGCTGAAAAGTGGAAAAGTGGGTCCCCAGGACCCACACTGAACTCTCTGCTATGCAAAAAACCCAGAGAATGGGCAATGGGAGATGCAGATCAAAGCCAAGCTGGCTGTGTGACACTTCATGACTCAACCTCTCTGTTCCCATCTGTGAAACAAGAAAGCTGGAGAGGAAGTCTGTGGCTCCTGTCCATTCTAACATTCTAGTAGTTTGTTTCTCACAACTGCAGGAAATCACAAGGGATAAAAATGATATTTTCTTCCTTTCAATGAGAAGTAAAACATGAATTACTTACATTCAAAGTAAAAAAGATCACATAGAACTTTGCCCCTTCTTCTTGTTGCTGGTTTTCCAAATAATATGTTTTCAATCTACTTCCATATAATTCAGGACCTAAAGATATTTCTGCTGGAGGGAGGAACACTCCCAAACTCATTCTACGAGGCCACCATCACCCTGATACCAAAACCAGACAAGGATGTCACAAAGAAAGAAAACTACAGGCCAATATCACTGATGAACATAGATGCAAAAATCCTCAACAAAATACTAGCAAACAGAATCCAACAGCACATTAAAAGGATCATACACCATGATCAAGTGGGGTTTATTCCAGGAATGCAAGGATTCTTCAATATACGCAAATCAATCAACGTGATACACCATATTAACAAATTGAAGGAGAAAAACCATATGACCATCTCAATAGATGCAGAGAAAGCCTTCGACAAAATTCATCACCCATTTATGATAAAAACCCTGCAGAAAGTAGGCATAGAGGGAACTTTCCTCAACATAATAAAGGCCATATATGACAAACCCACAGCCAACATCATCCTCAATGGTGAAAAACTGAAACCATTTCCACTAAGATCAGGATCAAGACAAGGTTGCCCACTCTCACCACTCTTATTCAACATAGTTTTGGAAGTTTTAGCCACAGCAATCAGAGAAGAAAAGGAAATAAAAGGAATCCAAATCGGAAAAGAAGAAGTAAAGCTGTCACTGTTTGCAGATGACATGATACTATACATAAAGAATCCTAAAGATGCTACCAGAAAACTACTAGAGCTAATCAATGAATTTGGTAAAGCTGCAGGATACAAAATTAATGCACAGAAATCTCTGGCATTCCTATATACTAATGATGAAAAATCTGAAAGTGAAATCAAGGAAACACTCCCATTTACCATTGCAACAAAAAGAATAAAATATCTAGGAATAAACCTACCTAAGGAGACAAAAGACCTGTATGCAGAAAATTATAAGACACTGATGAAAGAAATTAAAGATGATACAAATAGATGGAGAGATGTACCATGTTCTTGGATTGGAAGAATCAACATTGTGAAAATGACTCTACTACCCAAAGCAATCTACAGATTCAATGCAAACCCTATCAAACTACCACTGGCATTTTTCACAGAACTAGAGCAAAAAATTTCACAATTTGTATGGAAACACAAAAGACCCCGAATAGCCAAAGCAATCTTGAGAACGAAAAATGGAGCTGGAGGAATCAGGCTCCCTGACTTCAGACTATACTACAAAGCTACAGTAATCAAGACAGTATGGTACTGGCACAAAAACAGAAAGATAGATCAATGGAACAGGATAGAAAGCCCAGAGATAAGCCCACGCACATATGGTCACCTTATCTTTGATAAAGGAGGCAGGAATGTACAGTGGAGAAAGGACAGTCTCTTCAATAAGTGCTGCTGGGAAAACTGGACAGGGACATGTAAAAGTATGAGATTAGATCACTCCCTAACACCATACACAAAAATAAGCTCAAAATGGATTAAAGACCTAAATGTAAGGCCAGACACTATCAAACTCTTAGAGGAAAACATAGGCAGAACACTCTATGACATAAATCACAGCAAGATCCTTTTTGACCCACCTCCTAGAGAAATGGAAATAAAGACAAAAATAAACACATGGGACCTAATGAAACTTAAAAGCTTTTGCACAGCAAAGGAAACCATAAACAAGACCAAAAGACAACCCTCAGAATGGGAGAAAATATTTGCAAATGAAGCAACTGACAAAGGATTAATCTCCAAAATTTATAAGCAGCTCATGCAGCTCAATAACAAAAAAACAAACAGCCCAATCCAAAAATGGGCAGAAGACCTAAATAGACATTTCTCCACAGAAGATATACAGACTGCCAACAAACACATGAAAGGATGCTCAACATCTTTACTCATTAGAGAAATGCAAATCAAAACTACAATGAGATATCATCTCACACCAGTCAGAATGGCCATCATCAAAAAATCTAGAAACAATAAATGCTGGAGAGGGTGTGGAAAAAAGGGAACACTCTTGCACTGTTGGTGGGAATGTGAATTGGTACAGCCACTATGGAGAACGGTATGGAGGTTCCTTAAAAAACTACAAATAGAACTACCATATGACCCAGCAATCCCACTACTGGGCATATACCCTGAGAAAACCATAATTCAAAAAGAGACATGTACCAAAATGTTCATAGCAGCCCTATTTACAATAGCCCGGAGATGGAAACAACCTAAGTGTCCATCATCGGATGAATGGGTAAAGAAGATGTGGCACATATATACAATGGAATATTACTCAGCCATAAAAAGAAATGAAATTGAGCTATTTGTAATGAGGTGGATGGACCTAGAGTCTGTCATACAGAGTGAAGTAAGTCAGAAAGAGAAAGACAAATACTGTATGCTGACACATATATATGGAATTTAAGAAAAAAAAATGTCATGAAGAACATAGGGGTAAGACAGGAATAAAGACACAGACCTACTAGAGAATGGACTTGAGGATATGGGGAGGGGGAAGGGTAAGCTGTGACAAAGTGAAAGAGCAGCATGGACATATATACACTACCAAACGTAAGGTAGATAGCTAGTGGGAAGCAGCCGCATAGCACAGGGAGATCAGCTCGGTGCTTTGTGACCGCCTGGAGGGGTGGGATAGGGAGGGTGGGAGGGAGACGCAAAAGGGAGGGGATATGGGAACATATGTATATGTATAACTGATTAAATTTGTCATAAAGCAAAATAAAAAAAAAGATATTTCTGCTGAATTTGCACCTTCCAATGTGCTACTTTACCTCATTTACATTTTTAATGAATAAGTGTGTATTTTCTTTAAGAAGCTGTGTTGGGTGTGGGGGGAACCAAATGACATAACCTTTTCTCTTAGGAATCTGAGACTATAAATATTTTATGTGTGCAGGTTTTTTAATCTGATGTTTATATCGTATTATATAGAGAGTATATGCCTTACGACAGCTTCATTTGTGACCCCTATATTTATATAGACTATATAACTTAGAATTGCAATACTGATCAAAGCTCACATTTACCATTGCTGAGAGATGGCTACCTAAGAACACATTCCATGTTGGGACAGAAAGCTCATCTACAGCATGTGTGCACAGTGAAACACTTATTTCGTAATTCCTTTTTATTTTTGTAGATTTTCTTCAGTGTTTGAATTTCTTTTGCACTAAACTATATTTGAAATCGGTAACAATGCATGGCCCATAAAATTAACCCCCTCTCCACAAAAGTCAATGAAATCTTTTATTTGTGAAATTAATGCCTGGTGATTTGAATCAACATGAATCAAGAATGAAAGATAAGGAATCCACCTGCTGTGAGATTAAATTATCCCATTCCACAGGAAGCACCTTCTCCAAAGCAAGGAAAAAGACACTTGGAGGAAATGAAGAAGACCAGTACAGTGACTGAGATAAGAAAGCTGTTGTGCTGATGGGAAAATTTTTATTCTATTTTTCTAGAATCAGATGATGTGATTTATATTATTATTTAAAAAATTTTTTGAGCTATAGTTGATTTAAAATGTTGTATTAGTTTCAGGTGTACAGCAAAATGATTCAATTTTATATATATATTTTTTTCTTACATATATTCTTATATATATATATATATACTCTTTTTCAGATTCTTTTGCATTATAGGTTATTAAAGATACTGAATATAGTTCCCTGTGCTATACAGAAGTTCCTTGTTGTTTATCTACTTTATATACAGTAGTGTGTCAAATGATGTTATTTAATATTCCTCTAAACTAGAAAATTAAACAGGCTTGGTGACACTGACTCCACAAAGTTTTTAGCTGGACAAGGGAACTTGGTGGGCCTGGCATTATAGTTCAGTCATAGTTATATCACAATGAAATCTGGAAGAAATTCTGCCCTAAATTTGGTCACGATTTTAGAGACTTTGCGTCATGTACTAGCAAGTAACACTGAAACTGTAACAAATGATGTCAGGTAACAACAAAAGTAAAAATAGATAGATTAGATTACAACAAAGTTGAAAACTTCTGTGCATTAAAAGACACAATTAGCAGAGTGAAAAGGCAACCTGTGTAATAGGAAAAAATATTTGCAAATCATATATCTGAAAATCACCAAGTAAAGAACACCTACAACTCAAACAACAAAAACAAACAACCTGATTAAAAAATTGGCAAAGCACGTGTACAGACATTTCTCCAAAGAAGACCAATGACCAATAAGCACTTGAAAAGGTGCTTGATATCACTAATTAGGGAAAAGCAAGTCAAAATCACAGTTGGATCCACCTCACACCTATTAGGATGGCTACTATCCAAAAAAAGAAAATAACAAGTGATGAGGATGTAGAAAAATGGGAAATCTTGTGCACTGTTAGTGAAAATGTACAACGCTGCAGCTGCTATGGAAACAGTATGGCAGTTCCTTAAAAAATTAAAATTGAATTACCATACAATCCAGCAATTCCACTTCTGAGTCTATACCCAAAAGAATGGAAAGCAGGGTCTTGAAAAGCTATTTGTACACCCATGTTCACAGCAGCACTATTCACAACAGACAAAAGATGGAAGCAACCTAAGACTCTGTCAGTGGATGAATGGAGAAACAAAATGTGCTACGTACAAGCAATGGGATATTATTCAGCCTTAACAAGGAAGGGAATTCTGACACCTGCTACAACATGGATGAACCCTGAGTATGTACGTTATACTAAGTGATATAAGCCAGTCACAAAAAGACAAATATGGTATGATTCTACTCATATGAGGTATCTACCACAGAAGTCAAATTCAGAGAGACAGAATGTAGAAAGGTGATTGCCAGGAGATGGGGGAAGGAAGAAATGGGAACTTGTTTAATGGATCTAGAGTTTCAGTTTTGTAAGAAAAGTTCTGCAGATTAGTTGCACAACAATGTGAATGTACTTAACACTACTAAAATATACGCACTTAAAAATGGTTAAGATGGAAATTTTTATGTGTATTTTACCACAATTAAAAAAACATTTTTTAATTGTGTCAGACATATATATCAGTATTTATCCATTATCCATTATTAGGCTTTTGGTTTGCTTTAACCAAGTCTAATGTTTGCCTATTAAAAATAAAACTACAGTAAAAATTTTGACGCCTTAAGCTATTCTCTAGGTTTTGTATTTGGTTTAACCTTAGACTGGGTTCTTAGGAGCTAAATTAGTAGGTCATAGTTATCAACACATTTAAAGTTCTTTACTCATAAGAATTTACCTTTAAATGTATTAAATTAATGTCAGTCATCAAGGAAATTTGCCAGGACTTATTGGTTATAGGTGGTCTTAAAACTTTAGATAAATATGCTTGTAAAAGTTTTCCAATACTCCTGGAATATACTATATTTTGAATTGTAAAATCTGCAATGAGCCTTTTATACAGATGAAAAATGTATTTATAGAATTCTTATTATAGATACATATTAGAATATCTAACATCATTTATAAAGACCCCTGTGATGAGATCCACTCAGAATTCATGATCAAAAAATTATCTGTCCCCTTTTCAATTTTGCTACCAGGCAGAGTCACTTAACATCTATCACCATATTTCCCACTTTGCTCTAGATGCTAGGAAGTTTGGGCCTATTTTTATGCAGCGTTCTTTACCTAGAGTTTTGTTACAATGTTTTTCTACTTTTCCTCTTTCACTTAAGGGGATAACGATGGGAGCTATAGACCATGAGCAGCACAGGGAATTTTATATACTTTATTCTATATAATCTGCTCGACAGCTGTGTAATGTATTATCCAGATTCCCTTTCTACCAATAAAACAGATGCACAAGAGTATGAGTGACTTGACTTATATCATACAGTGATTCTTGGCCTTACTATAGTCAAGTTTTTCTTGTAAGTTGCTACAAGCCTTTTTGGAAGTAAAAGGATACATAAATAAATAATGTAAACCAGTAATTTCAATGTCAAAACGTAATTTTATTTCATGCTGAGCACTAAAGGCTGGAGGAACATTAGAGCTAGAAGGAAATCAATCATCTCGCCCCATCCTTTGACAAACAAGGCCCAGGTAGGTGACCTCAATGACCTGAGGCATATAGCTGGCCCTTAGCTACATTTCCACTTTCTTTTTCAAAACAGGGCAGAATCAACTTTTATGGCTCATTTTTGCTTCCTGTGCAAGGATCTCACTGCCTATTAGTCTCAGGATTCTCGAACCCCCAAGGAAGGAATGAAAGTGAGCTTTAAGCATTATTAATAAAATCAATTCATATTAGAGTGCAATGCAACTAAATGAATAATAAATATTTAAACTTCATGTGCAAAAGTCATTCTCCAATACAGTTTATTTTAAATTATCCACTGTTACCTTAATAAGAGCTCTATTCTCCAGGCTTGTTAGCTGTTTTATTCATTTATATCCTTGAGAAAAAAACCCTAATTTAAATTGATACCTGTTACCATTTAACCTACTTCTAGAATTTATCCTAAGGAAATCGGCAGGAAATATATGAAACAAGTATGTACAAAAACTTTAATAAGAGTGTTTATTTTTTAAATGCAGTAGGTTTTTTAGAAAAATAAAATGGGAACTGTGTGAAATGTCCAACAATAAGAGATTATTTAAATGATACATCGTACAAAGGAATTCGGAAAAGCAGTTAAAAATTATGATGCAGACCTATATTTATTACATGGATAAAATGATGATCCCATTTATCTAAACAAACAGATATTGCTATACTCTTTTAGGCTTATCCAATACCTAGAAGGATATTCTAAAGTGCACTTGGAGTTGTCTCTATATGACAGGACCACAAATTAGTTATAGTTTCACATATATATGGTCTTCTTACAATTTTTATAAAGAAGGTAATATTTTATAATCAGTAAAAGGACAATTAAGCTATTTCTATCTAGAAAAAAGTAACTATTTAATTATCTGTCCAAAATTAACTTACCATAGTATCAAATCATAATGAACTGGGCTTGAAAATACCCAGCAGTAATCACAGATTTTTACAAACATTTACGATGCACTAACAACAGCAACAAAAAATCAATGAAATTAATCAACAGAATTCCACATTTTTATATGACACCTTATGATCCACTGAGATGTTTTCCATATTTCTCTGATTTTAATCTTGTTTCCCTTGCCTTTGCAACCTGTGGTGGAGAGAATAATACTCCCCACTCCAAGGTGCCCATATATTTTATTTTTTTGAGATAAAATTTATTTAACATACAATTCACACGTTAAAGTGTATAATTCAATGCTTTCTGTATATTACATTAAGTTTTAAAAGTTTGTGGTAAAAAATACATATATAACATAAAATTAGCCATTTTAACCACTTTCAAGGGGACAACTCAGTGGCATTAATTACATCCACAATATTGTGTAACTATCACCGCTATTTCCAAAACTTTTTCATCATCCCGAACAAAAATTCTGTACCTATTAAACAATAACTGCCTATTCCTCCCTCTCCGCAGCCCCCTTTAGATGTCTAATCTATTTTCCGTTTCTATGAATTTGCCTACCTAGGTACTTCATACAAGTGGAATCGTACAATATTTGTCCTCTTGTGTCTGGTATATTTTGCTTAGCATGTTTTCAAGGTTAAGATGTCCATATCTTAATGCTTAGAAGCTGGAAACATGTATGTCACATGGCAGAAGAGAATTAAGGTTGCAGATAAACTGGGGCTGCCAATCCTAATACAGTGAGATTACCCCGGCTCGTTCAGGTGACCCAGTGTTTTCACAAGGGCCTTTTAAGTGTGGAAGAGGGAGGTGGAAGGTCAGTGCTAGAGGGATGCACGGTGAGAAAGACTGGACCAAGCCACTGTGGCTTTAAAGATGAGGCACAAGCCAAGGAATGCCGATAGCCTTTAGGAGCTGCAAAAGCAAAGCAAGAAAACAGATTTTCCCCTGGAGCCTCTAAAAGGAATGCAGTCCAGCCAAAACCTTGATATTAGCCTAGTGAGACTCACTTCAGACTTCCAATGTCAAACACTAAGATATTAAATAAATCTGTGTTGTTTTAAGCCACCAATTTGGTGGTAATTTGTAGTCATAAGAAACTAACACAGGCCTTACTATTTTCATATGATTTTGAAGTTAAATGTAAAGGTTCTGCTCCACTTTTAATACTAATTAATACTAATACATTATTGTCATAATATAAAACACGTCCTTGGATCAAGGAGCTATGCTTTATCCTATCACATGTCATTTTACCTGGAAATCTACAGACACACTCACACACACACGGACACACACACGTACCTTTGATTCATTCCTTTGTCATTCATTTATCTTTTGAACAATTTTTTTTTTTTTTTTTTTTTTTTTTTTTTTTTTTTTTTTTTTTTTTGCTGTACGCGGGCCTCTCACTGCTGTGGCCTCTCCCGTTGCGGTCCCGTTACGGAGCACAGGCTCCGGACGCGCAGGCTCAGCGGCCATGGCTCACGGGCCCAGCCGCTCCGTGGCATGTGGGATCTTCCCGGACCGGGACACGAACCCGTGTCCCCTGCATCGACAGGCAGACTCCCAACCACTGCACCACCAGGGAAGCCCTGAACAAATTTTTATATTAAGTTTCCATTCATTCCCAGTATTCTGATCTCCTACAGAATAAAGTAAGCAAGGACATTTCTCTAACCTCCCCTGCACTCCCCATATCATCTTTCCAGTTCTTGTTGTACGAAGCCTGAGCAGAGAATGAGTTCCTGACCCTAGATTCTCACTCACTTAAAAAACAAGGCCATTCAAGGAATTCGGATGCTTCTCCTTCTGCAACCACAAGGGGGTGCACTGTCCACAGAGTAGTGCTTGGTGTCAAAGATGGAGCCAGGAAAGAAGTGGAGTTTTGATTCCTTAATTCCTGTTGGAACCACAGGCTCTGACACAACACCACTCACGCAGGTCCACCATGTTCGATGGTCTTCCATGTACCATCCCAGTCTCGGCTGCAGCCTCCTGAAGAATTCTTGGTAAGAGTGAGCTAAGTAGTCACACAGCCACAAATCCAGAGCCCTGGACCACATAGACCTTCCTTCTCCCAGTGTCCTCCTTTACTTCTTTCAGACCTTATGTATTCAAAATATCAGGTTACTGTTCCTTCCTGAACAACCACTTCCTGGCCACCTCCAATAGTAGGGATTCTAATGTTTCCAAGATTCTCTTCCATCCAGAACCCCCTGACTCCCTCAGCTAGGGGCTTTCTGGCCCCTCTCCCTAGAGCAAAGGAAAACAAAATGCAGAAATAAAAGCAAAAGGTAAATCTCCAGAGTGCATCCCGTTACACAGAATAACTAGAATATGTATGTTGTTTTAAAAGACAATTCATATATCCCCACTTGCCTAGTTTGTACTATTCTCTCAAAGCACTTGTGTATGTTACATTTTTTTTTAATAGACAAATTTTATTTTCTCATTCTGCTGGGTATATAAGGCAAAAGAAGTTTCACAAATAAGGCAGTACTTCCTGTCTTTACTCACCCTGTTCATGAAGGAAAGAGTGTGTAATAGTTGAGACTTTAAATATGTTCTTTTCTCTCTTTTCCACATTGTCCTTGGAAACTGTGGACAAAGAATGTCCACCATTTCAGTAAACAAAGGATGTTGTGCCCATCAAGAAATCAGCCTCTGCAGCTGCCCCGAGGGGATTCAGAATGGAGAAACACAGGATGCTGGCCCTAGATAGCTAAGGTGCACATCAAAGAGATGATTTCAATGAGCCCAGGCTCTTCCATCTTCTCATACATAAAAAAGCCCTAAATTCATTAATTTGAGATGTCTGGGTCTGTCATATAATTACCAATAAGCTTCTGATGTTCAACTACCTGGTTTTGTTTTTCTGGTTTTTTTGCAAAAACTCCTATATATCCTGGCTCCCCCTTTACCTCTTCGGAACAGTCCCTCAGAGCTGTCTGAAAGGCTGTATCCCAGGCTTAAGTCTTCAGGAAGTCCACCAAATAAAACATAATTCTCACCATTAGGTCGTGGATTTATTTTTCTGTCCACAAAATCCACAGCTGTAAGTAAATTTTCTCTAAAATTGTCAAGTCTGATTTTCAAAAAGTTAAAGGCATTCTACAAATGTAGAATATATATGTCAAAGATTTATTTATTCACAAGTGAGGGGACATGAAAGGATGATAAAGCTGGTTCCAACAGCATTTGAGAAACAGATTTATATAGTCTGTCTGGGAAAATCTGCTGAAATAGGCTTGCTAGGTTAGAGAAAGGACAGGTTAATGTTCTACGGGGCACTAAAACTGTAACCATTGTGGTTCTCTATTCATTTGCCTCTGAACCAGAAATTTGTGTCCCTGGGAGACACAAATCTACAAGTTAGCAAGTAACTTCACGGCGTCTGGGCCAGCCATGATCAACAGTAGATAGTAAAATAAAGCTGCATTTCCCTAGAAAATTAAATCATCTTTGACTGGCTTTGTTAAACAATGCTCTGAGAACATATGCCTTCCTCCTTTTGTTTCGTTTCCAAGCTTTTGGTGATTTTTCTTTTCACAATTAGGTGGGAAATCTCCTACATCCACTTCACTCTTTCCCCAGGGAGCACTCTTTCCCCAGGGAGCACTCTTTCCCAATTAATGTTTTAAGTTTGTATATCTTTGATCTGCTTTCTGTTAATGGGAAACTCATTCACCTAATAATTTTTTAGCATCTTCCATTTGCCAGGCCATGTTCTAGATAGATTTCAATAACAGTTAACATGTCACAAAGTGCCTTGAGAGCAATAGTGTCATTTTTCTTTAATATTTAAGGAGATACAGGGTAATTCAAGAAGAACTGAACAAATTCAAAAAATTATTACCAGTAACTAGATTTTGTATGAATGTAAAATGGTTATTTTTTTAAATCATTTGATCCTCACAAAAACCTTAGAAGATAGATTTTGTTACAGACCACAAAACTGAGGCTCAGAGGTCATTTCCTTATGTCACATGAGCAGAAAGGTTTCAAGGCCTCTGCATTTTCCACTGGCTTCACTGCCTGAAGCTATTATTTTTCAAACATTAGGATTGGAGCTTTTCCATTTAAAGTTTAGGTTTATCCTGTCTGAAGTTTCAATCTGTGATTTTTAAAAGAAATTGAAGTGATCATTCAAAATCGTTTGCTAAATAAAACTCTATAATGGATAGTTCTTTAAAATTATAATTAGGGTAAGAGTCCCCCCTTAGATAATTGCTCTTTCCCGACATCCATTAAGTCTGGACTTTTCTGTGAGATTTATGGTTCAAGAAAGTTTTAATTATTGTCAATTCTGAGTTAATTAACCTCTAGATGTCCCCCGAACTGAGGTTTGAGTGTCTGAAAGCTCCTGGAAACAGGTTTTCTGTAAAAAAAAAGAATTATATATATATATATATATATGTACATATATGTGTACATATATATATATGTACGTATACGTGTACATATATAGAGAGAGCGAGAGAGAGAGAGAGAGAGAGAGAGGTGTTTCCTTAGATAAAGTAGGTAACAGCTAAAGAAAGAACTAGATTTCCCCAAACTAGAAGGATGATTAAGGGTTTATATACACTGACTGTCAACGTTAGAACACATAAATGAACGATAGAAGAGAACGTGCACTCAGCATGAGAAGGTTGAGGTTCATCTGTAAGTTTACTTCATCCCTATGGCCCTTACTCATTACGTCAGCTGAGGGTGTTGTAAGTCACAAGCTAGATAACGCGTGAGAAAACTCTCAGTAAAATTTAAATGCGACACAAATGCCAGGTGTTACACACTAGGATGATCACTCCAGCACAGTCCACTTCCTTTAGGTCCCTAAAGTTTACGGGTTCACTCCAGCACAGGAGATCCGTGCATGCTCCTTCCTGGGCCTGGGGCTCCGTCCCTACCGCCTTCTGTTCTCTAACTCCCACTGTCCCTGAGGTCCGCTTAGAGAGCACTTCCTCTGGAAATGGTCCTCCATTCCCAGTTCTCAGCTGGTTCTCCTCCTCTTCCATCAGAATATTTATCTCTGTAGTCTCCTTACTTGCCCATCCCAGCATTAGCTAATCTTTCCAGGCAAATACCATATGATATCATATATATGTGGAATCTAGAATATGACATGAACTTATCTATGAAACAGAAACAGAAAGACTCACAGAAGACAAACTTATGGTAACCAAAGGGGAAAGTGGCGGGGAGAGATAAATTAGGAGTTTGGAATTAACAGAGACACACTACTATATATAAAATCGATAAATGACAAGGACATACTATATAGCACAGGGAACTGTACTCCATATCCTGTAATAAACCATAATGGAAAAGAATATGAAAAAGAATACATATATATAACCAAATCACTTTGCTATACACCAGAAAGTAACATGACAATGTAAATCAACTTTACTTCAGTTGAAATAATTAATTAATCTTTCTAAGGGATCACATCTATCTGTATCTCCACCGCTTAAGGCAGTTCACATTATACAGCAGTTACTGAATACATATTTGTGGAATGAACTTTAACTGCCTGATGGCATCTCTCTATCTTGTTAAATCTAGACAAAGTGTATTGACCACTGAATACTTCATAAGCAAAATATATGGGTTTTAAATGATATGGTCCCTACTCAAAGAGTTGAAGTATTAAGATGTATATATGGGACTTCCCTGGTGGTGCAGTAGTTAAGAATCCTCCTGCCAATGCAGGGGACACAGGTTCAAGCCCTGGTCTGGGAAGATCCCACATGCCACAGAGCAACTAAGCCCGTGCACCACAACTACTAAGCCTGTGCTCTAGAGACTGTGAGCCACAACTATTGAGCCCGTGTGCCACAACTACTGAAGCCCACGCACCTTGAGCCCGTGCTCCGCAACAAGAGAAGCCACTGTAATGAAAAGCCGGTGCACCGCAACGAAGCGTAGCCCCCGCTCCTCGCAATTAGAGAAAGCCCGCGTGTAGCAACAAAGACCCAATGCAGCCAAAAAAAGATGTATATATGAAAGACAATTACAGAACAATGAAATCATATTTATGAGCAAGAGGACAATGTATCATATAGACAAGTGGTACCGTGTGTGGATAAAAAAGAAGGAAGTGTTTTATAAGAAATAAGAAAGTTGGAGGCATCCTTTCATAATAGCCTTAAATCATGAGTATTCAAAAGTATAAACTCAGACAAACTCCTAACATCATGCTGGGGCCACCCCTGGCAACATGACAACTGAGGGCTGGGGAACACAGAACACGTTTCACAGAGGACGACGTGAAGGAGAACATTCTGTCTACAGTCACTATTTGGCATTGTTTCCATACAGCCTTTGTTGCCAAACTTAAAGGGCGTCATTCTCAGCACATAGTCTTTTTTGTCAGGTCATTATTTTTACACGAGCAAACCTTCCAGTATATTCTCTGTACTAACTGCTTTTTAGTTCCAAACATCCCTCCTGGGAAGGCCCTAGGTCATCCGAACTCCCGCTTCACCTCAGTGCCATTGAATTGCTTTGAAACAAATTATTTTCACTGTGGCGAGTGCTGGAAGAAAACCTACAATATATTTGATTCAGGTCATTATTTTGGCAATAGGTCTGAATAAATACATTTATCATTATAGTTTTTTAAATAATTTTATAATCTGACAGAAAAAAAGCTGGCTTGAAAGCCATTCCTTGCTCCAAGGCTTTGGATAAAACAATCATGTTAGAAAACCGTTTTGTGTTTTCTAGGGATATACATTCACACGTATGTCAAAGTGTACATGTGAATTTTTGTTTGTAAATATATATGCATCTATTAAGTTATACACACACACAAGCCATATACATATGATAGATTTTCTATCTGTGTGGCTCATTCCTTGTGAGCCATCAGTACACACCTGAGATGCCCCAGGATGCTCTGTTTTATAACATCATTGCATAAATATACACATCAAACTGAAAACATCATCCTTAAAGAATGAATTATATTGCCAAAGTAAAGCAACATAAAATGCAATGTCAGAATATTTCCATCAAAAAGAGGTAAAAGTAAAAAAAAAATGTTTATCGCCTAAGCCCAGGTTTGCTCTTCAGAAATGTGAAACAGCCCAACTGTAAATATTGATGTGGGCCCGAGAGTCCCATAACAGATATTTGTTCCTTTCTTAATTCCTTCCCTTCTACCTATAGACCATCTGGAGCTGCTTAAGGAGAAGTAGACTTGTTAGGTCATCATTTAAAACACTGTGTCCCTGATTGAAGTAGTTTGGTCCTTTGTAAATTTGCTTTATGATTAAGAAAAAAAAAATCACTGGTGCTAAAAATATGGATTTGCAGACACTCGCTGGTACATCAGAATCTACGGGAGAGAGGGCCTCAGAATTAGTATTTTGGACAAATGTCTGAGGTCAGTATTTCTCAAACTTTAATACAAAAACTAACCACCTTAGGAACTTGTTAGAATGCAGATTCTGATTCAGTGGATCTGTGATCGCACCTGAAAGTCTGCATTTCCAGCAAGCCCCCACGGGATACTGAAGCCACTGGTGAAAGAGCCATACTTTGAGCAGCTAAGACCTCACTGACTGTCACCATCAGGCCTGATGGAGTCCCAAAGCATCAGACATTAGCTTGCTTATATACAGTGGAGTCAAAGTATAGGAGTTGGTTAAAAAAAAAAAAAAAAAAGATTTAGGAGGAAGGACCATCTTAACCTGTTGTGTTGCTGTTCCATACACCCAGGCCGTCATGGTAGAACTAAATACAATCTGACCACCATTTCTTAATTCAATAGCCTTCTATAACTTAACTGCTATAGTCTACGTAGAATGATAATTTTTCTCTGTTTGGTTGATTGTTGGGTTTTGTTGTTCTTTTTGTTTAATTCTCAAAAGGCACCTTTATTTCCTAGTGTCCTTCAGTCCACATGTATTGAGTACATACCATGTGGAAAGTCACAGCAATAAACAAGGCACAATCCTTACCCTTCTAAGCAAATGCAGTCTAGTTGGAGAAACAAGATATGGACTGAAATACGTTAATGCAAGGTAAAATGTTATATTGTAACAGAAACACTAGTGCTGTGGTTGCAGGGATTCAGAGGAAAGAGAAATTATTTCTGATTGCAGTGTAGGTCAGGACACAAGATTTGAACCCAGGTGTGTCTGACTCACCATTACCACATCAGAGAAGACACAGGGGCCCAAGTGTCAAAGCCACAGGATGCTGACCTTGTCCTCAGGCAACCTGGGTGCTGGCAAAGTTTTTGTTTAAGCCTGGCAATCATGGCCCCAAGTTGCGAGTTTAGAAAATAAACCTCAAGTGTCTCCTCAAGACTAACCAGACAGTCTTCTAGGGACAAGGGAATCACTGTTAAATGAATTTAATTTCAGAATGCTCACTTAACACTCATTTCTCTGCTGTGTAATCTTCATTTGTTGATACCATTCCTCTGAGAAGTATAATTTTTAATTACATATGTTGTAATCGTAAATATTTTAGTTTGTTTAGTCTTTTTAGCGAATTGATATGAGGCAAAGTTGTCATGTATCATGTGGGGATTGCGGTCACTTTGTACTGCTCTATTGAATTATGGCATTATTTTTGATTCTGTTACAAAAGACTATGAGGGAATAATATTATTTCTAGAATAATTCAAAATATGCAAAACAAACTAATCTAATTTGTGCAAACCCTTTTGACTCATAACTTTACTTTCACAAGAAGCCTTGAAAATAGTTTCTCAGTTCAAAGGAAGCTATTCTAGGAGGGACAAATTATGAAACAATTTACCAGTTTTATAACTTAGAGAAAAAAAATGTTACTTTTACTCTGTATTATGCACCTAAATCTGCATAATTCTAAAAATTATGATATACAAAAACTGTATGTTTCTATATGAAATAAAGAACTGTATGTTTTTGTGCATGAAGCAATATTTATTTATGGAAGAAAATATCTGCAGAATTTTTATTGCAGAAGGGCTAGATGTGAAAACATCTCAGCAACAAGATGATATATTTTGACAATGGTTATTTATGGTTCACCAGTATACTGAGATAAAGCAGAAGGCTTACATTTTCAAAAGCAATGTCCCCATTCTCTTCCCAAATTAATCATCTTTAAAGTGTTCCAAATAATAGATATATGTTTGATTTTGACAATGTTGATAGTGGGGTTTTCCTATAACTGTATGTTAATCAAGGAAAGTTACCTGTCAAAAAGAATAGCAGTATGAAGACTAATTCCATCACATATAATGGGTAAATCATCATATTGATGGTTTACAAAAAAATGCCACTCATACTTTGGCTTTAGAGCTGAGTCCTGGGACATCTTACCAGTGTGAAGGACACTTAGCTTACATACTTTAACATCCTTAAAAGAAAGATGGAAAGAGCTTGTGCCAATGTGGAGGACCATCAAAAAACAAACTTGGCTCAGAACACTCAGTTAAAGTGCTCAGAAATTACATTATTCCCAGTAGATACTCAACCAACATCTGTTGATGGAACAACCTTATGCCAGCTTTATACTGAAAACAGTGTCTCCAGCAACTGTACGTAAGCCAGGTCCTCATTCTGCTGCATGGCTCTTGTTGGCTCTGGACATCTCTCTGCCAAATGCACAAGGAAGCATTCCTAGTGAAGTAGAAACCCCTCCAACACCTTGAGTGTAAGTGATGACTCGACTTATGCACTGATGAAGATAGTCCTAAACTGCCCTATGAAGAAAAGGGAATTATGATAAAGCCATAGAAACCAACAAGGCATTACCTTTTTTTTTTTTGAACATCTTTATTGGAGTATAATTGCTTTACTATGGTGTGTCAGTTTCTGCTGTATAACGAAGTGAATCAGCTATACATATACATATATCTCCATACCTCCTCCCTCTTGCATCTCCCTCCCACACTCCCTATCCTACCCCTCTAGGTGGTCACAAAGCACCGAGCTGATCTCCCTGTGCTATGCGGCTGCTTCCCACTAGCTATCTATTTGACATTTGGTAGTGTATATATGTCCATGCCACTCTCTCACTTCATCCTAGCTTCCCCTTCCCTGTGTCCACAAGTCCATTCTTTACGTCTGCGTCTTTATTCCTGTCCTGCCCCTAGGTTCTTCAGAACCATTTCTTTTCTTTTTTTTTTAGATTCCATATACATGTGTTAGCATACGGTATTTGTTTTTCTCTTTCTGACTTACTTCACTCTGTAAGACAGACTCTAGGTCCATCCACCTCACTACAAATAACTCAATTTCATTCCTTTTTATGGCTGAGTAATATTCCATTGTATATATGTACCACATCTTCTTTATCCATTCATCTGTCAATGGACACTTAGGTTGCTTCCATGTCCTGGCTATTGTAAATAGAGCTGCAATGAACATTGTGGTACATGACTCTTTTTGAATTATGGTTTTCTCAGGGTATATGCCCAGTAGTGGGATTGCTGGGTTGTATGGTAGTTCTATTTTTAGTTTTTTAAGGAACCTCCATACTGTTCTCTATAGTGGCTGTATCAATTTACATTCCCACCAACAGTGCAAGAGGGTTCCCTTTTCTCCACACCCTCTCCAGCATTTATTGTTTGTAGATTTTTTCATGATGGCCATGAGACCTAACGAAACTTAAAAAGTTTTGCACAGCAAAGGAAACCATAAACAAGACCAAAAGACAACCCTCAGAATGGGAGAAAATATTTACAAATGAAGCAACTGACAGAGGATTAATGTCCAAAATTTACAAGCAGCTCATGCAGCTCAATATCAACAAAACAAGCAACCCAATCCAAAAATGGGCAGAAGGCCGAAGTAGACATTTTTCCAAAGAAGACATACAGATTGCCAACAAACACATGAAAGGATGCTCAACATCACTAATCATTAGAGAAATGCAAATCAAAACTACAGTGAGGTATCACCTCACACCAGTAAGAATAGCATTACCTTTTTGAAGTAAGTCAGAAAGGGAAAAACAAATACCGTATGCTAACGCATATATATGGAATCTAAAAAAACAAAAAAAAGGTACTGATGAACCTAGTTGCAGGGCAGGAATAAAGATATAGACATAGAGAATGGACTTGAGGACACGGGGTGGGAGGTGGAAGCTGGGGCAAAGTGAGAGTAGCATCGACATATATACACTACCGAACGTAAAATAGTGAGCTAGTGGGAAGCAGCAGCATAGCACAGGGATCAGCTCGGTGCTTTGCAATGACCTAGAGGGATGGGATAGGGAGGATGGGAGGGAGGCTCAAGAGGGAGGGGATATGGGGACATATGTATGCGTGTGGCTGATTAACTTTGTTGTACAACAGAAAGTAACACAGTATTTTGAACCACTTATACTCCGATAGAAGATCTATTTTTTTAAAAAAAGGCTCAAAGATAGGTGTTCTATCTCAGATTAATGGCTATTCTCAAAGCTTTTGCTACCGAATCTAGCCATTTCTTTCATCATTAAGTATACAATAAGCACATACTTATTGTTTCAGATACTTCTCTATTCCTGAAAGCTCATTTTATAACTAAAAATATTCAGACAAAAAAAAAAGTAGTTACTTTGTGGAAACCATGTATATCTACCCACAGTAGGAAAGGGTAAATAATAATGATACTGATATACATATGGGTTCTTGTAGCATAGCATCATTATCTCAATTTAGAGAAAAGTGAAAACCACAGGGCAGTCCAAGATGGTGGCATGGAAAGATCCTGATCTCACCTCTTCCCTTGGACATGCCAAATGTATAGCTGCATATGGAAAAATGTCCTCTGAAAAAGGAATGAAATCAGGCTTTACTGCTCCTGCACAACAAAGGATAAAAGGACCATATCAAGATGGACAGCAGAGGCAGAGGCAGAGATGTGGACTCATCCAAACCCCACCCCCATGTGGTGACCCACAGTAGGGAGGGATCTCACAAGTCTGAGCTTCTCCCCGGGAAGAGAGGGCTTTGTGCCCTGCATCAGGCATCCCAACTC
This sequence comes from Hyperoodon ampullatus, assembly GCF_949752795.1. Classification (NCBI taxonomy): domain Eukaryota; kingdom Metazoa; phylum Chordata; class Mammalia; order Artiodactyla; family Ziphiidae; genus Hyperoodon; species Hyperoodon ampullatus. The sequence goes on along the minus strand of NC_136918.1, from coordinate 24,840,075 downwards.
TTGGGACCTGCACCAGAGAGATGAACCCCCTTATGTTTGGTTTAGAAAACTGTTGGGGCTTCTGTCCAGGGGACCCAGAGGGCCGTTGGGAACTGGGATTCTCCTTTTAAAGGGCTTCCTGTGATCTCAATCACTCTAGAACCCAATGCAAAAGCAGCAATTTGAAAAGCACTTAGTCTATGTGGAAGAGATTCATTTGCTAATCTTAAAGCATCTGCTGGAGGGGCAGGGGAGATTTGAGACTCTCTTTGGAGACAGAGGTGCTGGAGGATGACATTATTGTCCTCTTCATCTACCTGCTACCACAGGTGGGTATGCAGATGCAGCACATTCCTGCTGCCTTGCTAAGGCCAGCTGCTGCAGCACTCAACCCCTCCCTGGCTGGGGCCAGCAAGCACAAGAGGTCACAGCATTCTCCTGGTCCCTTGCTAAAGCTGGTATATACACAAAGAATCTTTGTGCTAAAGCTGGTGGGTGTGTGAAGTCAAGGCATTTTCTCACTGCCTTAATAAAGCCAGCAGGTGTGCCAGCTGCCTCACTAAAGCAGGTGGGCATGTGCAATCCACACAGGGGATGACTCTTGATCACCTGGCCCTGGTGGCCAGAGGGGCTTGAGTTTTGGGGCTCCAAAGGACAGTAACAATTGGAAAGACAGTTCTTGGCAAGCTACCACCTGCCCCAACAAAAAGAAAGCTGGGGTAGCAATACTCAGACAAAATAGACTTTAAAACAAAGACTGTGATAAAAGACAAAGAAATGCATTAAATAATAACAAAGGGGTAAATCCAACAAGAAGATACAATATTTGTAAGTATATATGCACCTAACGTAGGAGCACCAACATATATAAAGCAAATATTAACAGGCCTAAAGGGAGGAATTGACAGAAATACAATACTAGTAGGAAAATTTAACAATCCATACATCAATGGATAGATCATCCAGACAGAAAACTAATAAGGAAACATTGGCATTAAGCAACACATTAGATCAGATATACTTAACAGGTGTGTATAGAACAGTCCACCCCAAAGCAGCAGAATATCCATTCTTCTCAAGTGAACATGGAACATTCTCCAAGATAGGTCACATGTTAGGCCACAAGACAAGTCTCAATAAAATTTAAGAAGATTGAAATCATATCAAGCATCTTTTCTGATCACAGTGTTATGAAACTTGAAATTAATTGCAAGAAGAAAACTGAAAAAAAATCACAATATGTGGAGATTAAACAACATGCTACTGAACAACCATTGGGTGAACAAAGAAATCAAAGGAGAAATTTAAAAATACCTAGAGACAAGTAAAAATGGAAATATGACATGCCAAAATCTATGGCACGCAGCAAAAGAAGTTCTAAGAGGAAAGTTCATAGGAATACAGGTCTACCTCAGGAAAAAAGAAAAATCTCAAATAAATAAACAATCTAACTTTACACCTAAAGAAACTAGAAAAAGAGGAACAAACAAGGCTTAAAGTTAGCAGAAAGAAGGAAATAATAAAGATCAAAGGAGAAATAAATGAAATAGAGAATAAAAACACAATGGAAGAGACAAATGAAATTAAGAGCTTGTTCTTGGAAAAGATAAAATTGACAAGCCTTTAGTTAGACTCTCCAGGAAAGAAAGGAAGAGTGCTCAAATAAAAATCAGAAAAGAAAGAGAAGTCACAACTCATACCACAGAACTACAAAGGATCATAAGAGGCTACTACAAACAACTATACGGCAACAAATTGGACAACCTAGAAAAAACTGGATAAATTCTTAGAATTATACAATCTTCCAAGACTGAATCAAGAAAAACTAAAAAAATCTAAATAGACCGAGTACTAGTAAGAAAATTTAATCCATAATCATAAACCTTCCAACAAACAAAAGTCCTGGACCAGACAGCTTCACTGGTGAATTCTACCAAACATTCAAATATTTAATACCTTTCTCAAAATCTTCCAAAATATTGGGAGGAGTGAATGTTTCCAAACAAATTTTATGAGGCCAACATAGCACTAATACCAGAGCCAGATGAGGACACCACAAAAAAAGAAAAAAAGAAAGAAAGAAAATTACAGTCCAATATCCCTGATGAACACAGATGCAAAAATCCTCAACAAAATATTAGCAAACTGAATTCAACAATACATTAAAAGCATCATACACCATGATCAAGTGGAATTTACTTCAGGGAAGCAAAGATTGTTGAACATATGCAAATAAATCAACCTGATACACCACATTAACAAAATGAAGGGTAAAAAAGGATCATGTCAATAGATGCAGGAAAATATTTGACAAAATTCACCATCCATTTATGGTAAAAACTCTCAACAAAGTGGGTGGATATAGAGGGAATGTACTTCTACATAATAAAGGCTGTATATGACAAGCCCACAGCTAACATCATTCTCACTGGTGAAAAGCTGAAAGCATTTCCTCTGAGATCAGAAACAAAACAAGGATGCCTATGCCACCCACGTTTATTTAACATAATACTGGAAATCCTTGCCAGAGCAGTTAGGCAAGAAAAATAAATAAAAGACATCCAAATTGGAAAGGAAGAAGTAAAACTCACTTTTTGCAGATGACATGATTTTATATATAGAAAACCCTAAAAGATGCCACCAAAAACTGTTAGAACTAATAAGCAAATTCAGTAAAATGAAATGGTACAAAATCAATATACAAAAGTGAATAGTGTTTCTGTACACTAACAAATAACAACTATCAGAAAGATAAGTTAAGAAAACAATTCTGTTTACAATTGCCTCCAAAAAAAAAAAACCCTAGGGATTAATTTAATCAAGGAGGTGATAGACCTGTACACTGTACATGTAAAATAATAAAACTAGACCACTCTGTCACACCATATACAAAAATCAACTCAAAATGGATTAAAGATTGAAAATAAGACCTAAAACCATAAAACTCCTGGAATAAAATGTAAGCAGTAAGCTACTTGACATCTGTCATGGTAATGAATTTTTGGATCTGACTCCAAAAGCAAAGGCAATAAAAGCAAAAATAAACAAGTAGATAAAACACATAGACAACTACATAAAACTAAAAAAGCTCTGCACAGCAAGGGAAATCATCAACAAAATGAAAAGAAAACCCACTGAATGGGATAAAATATTTACAAATCATATATCTGATAAGGGATTAATATCCAAAATATAGAGAGAATTCAAAAAAATAGCAAAGAACAAAAATCCCACAAATAATCAAATTACAATATGGACAGAGGATTTGAATAGATATTTTTCCAGAGAAGACATACAGATGGCCAACTGGCACATGAAAAGATGCTTAACATCACTAATTATTAGGGAAATGCAAGTCAAAACCATGAGATATCACCTCATACCTGTTAGAATTGCTATTTTCAAATAGACAAGAAATAACAAACATTGGCAAAAATGCAGAGAAAATGGAACCCTAGCACATTGCTGGTGGGAATGTAATTTTGTGGAGCCACTATGGAAAACAGCATGGAGGTTCCTCAGAAAATTAAAAATAGAACTATCATATGATCCAGCAGTTCCACTTCTCGATATTTATCCAAAGAAAATGAAAACACTAATTCAAAAAGATATCTGCACCCCCATGTTTATTGTAGCATTACTTACAGTAGCCAAAATATGGAAACAGCCTAAGTGTCCATTAATGGATGAATGGATAAAGAAGTGGTATATATATATATATATATATATATATATATATATATGCACTAGGGAATACTATTTGGTTATAAAAAAGAACTAAATCTTGACGAAGTAAATGATCAGACCTAAAGGGAATTATGTTAAGCAAAATAAGTCAGACAGAGAAAGACACATACCATATGATTTCATTTATATGTGGAACTTAAAAAATAAAAAAAAGAGCAAAATAAAACCAAAATCATAGATACAGAGAACAGATGGTGGTTTCTGGGGACAGGGAGTGGGTGAAAAGGAGGTTGGGGTCAAGGGATACAAACTTCTAGTTATAAAATAAATATGTCATGGGAATTTAAAAAACAAAGTATGAAAACCGTGTTCTTACACTGTAAAACTGCTAGATGAATGTCACGACTTTTTAATTTTTAAAATTGCTTTAAAAATTGCATGTAAAAGTTGGAATAAATTTGTTTTTGAAATGTGACACTGGAAAAGGCAATATTCAAAACTGCTACTAATGTATGTAATATTAAATATGCATATGTAACTAAGTGAATTAAATATTATACTAATGTAAAGAGTCCATCTACATTACTTAAAGTTTATATTTCCATGAGAGCAGATATAGTTGTATATTTTGTTTACTGTTGGATACCATGTGCATCAGACAGTGATTGGCATATACTGGGCATTCCATAAATGTTTATTGAATGAGTAAATGTAATTAGCTGAAAAATCTCCCTTAATCTGTCACTTGGAATAGAGGGAATTTACTTATGCTCAGGATATCATTATATTGAAACATATATAGTAGCCCCATACTTTTGTTGAGTTTGAGGTGTGGATTCATGAGGGAACAAAAATGAAAATATCTTCACACTGCTTAAGATCTGTTTATGCTGGTATCTGTACTGAGTATTATTTCTTAATCTCTCTTTTAAAATGTTAGTACCATTCTCAAAACACCTAGGTCCTCTTACTACAAAACATAGTGTGAATTAAACCAATAAAATTTATTGGGTAGAACATATGTATTTTATAGGCAAATATTCCAGAAGTAGATAACATGAGCCCTTCAAAGTTTATTATTTTTTCTTTCTCTGTTGTTTTAATGAAGGACGGTGAATTTTCCTATATGGAAGCACTGACAAATAAATCTGTGTTGTGACTAGGCCTATCTGCATGATCAGTTTGGAAGGATTGCCTGCTGACTACTAAAATTAATGAAGTGAAACAACTCCTAGGAAAACTTCAGGGAAGAATAAAATGTTCTGAGCTATAGTTTCCTCACCAGTAATAAAAAAGGAATTGGAATAAGTACTTTATAAAGACCATTTTAGCTCTAAAATTTCCATACTTCTAAGCTACTTGTCAGCATTTCAGTGTATGTAAAATGAGATTCTCTGTATAATTTGCTTGTTGTGTCTTGTACTTTGAGAACTTACCTGCTTTGAGATTATCCTTTACCCTAATTAAGGATGGATGAGTCATTTGCACTAAAAGCCAATTACTATACAGCCACCCCTACAAGAAGCCTGTGGCATTTCTTTGCATTACACAAGCTATAGAGGGTCCTGACTGCTCAACTCGCTTGTGCATTCAGTGAGCATGTCCTTCTGCATCAGTAATTGTCAGAATTGAGCAAGGCTGGAATTCCATGTAGTCCCTGAAATGATTGTTTTTTTATATTGAACTACTTCCAGGGTGCCAGTCTTGCAGTAGGCTCCTATGGAGTGAATGCCTACTTTGCCCTAAGGAAAGTTCTATGCACCATGGGGAATGCAAAAAAAGGAAGGCACAGTCTTGAGCAATATATTCTGGGACTGGAGTTTCTCTTTTCATATTTGTTTCTCTTTGGTTTTTAAAATGTCAGTAACATTCATACACATAGAGATGCAATAGGGAGCACACTGCATCGAGTAACATGCTAGGACTCTGGAGTAAGAATTCTTGAATTGGTTGGGAAACTTACACTAAATGAACACTAGGATCTCTTCCAAGTCTACAATTTCATGATACTTTCCCTTCACACTTTCTTTTTTCTTTTTTATAATTAATTAATTTATTTATTTTTTAACATCTTTATTGGAGTATAATTGCTTTACAATGGTGTGTTAGTTTTTGCTCTATAACAAAGTGAATCAGCTATACAAATACATATGTTCCCATATCTCTTCCCTCTTGCATCTCCCTCCCTCCCACCCTCCCTATCCCACCCCTCTAGGTGGTCACAAAACACCGAGCTGATCTCCCTGTGCTATGCGGCTGCTTCCCACTAGCTATCTATTTTACGTTTGGTAGTGTATATATGTCCATGCCACTCTCTCACTTTGTCCCAGCTTACCCGTCCCCCTCCCTGTATCCTCAAGTCCATTCTCTAGTAGGTCTGTGTCTTTATTCCTGTCTTACCCCTAGGTTCTTCATGACATTTTTTTTTCTTAGATTCCGTATATATGTGTTAGCATACGGTATTTGTCTTTCTCTTTCTGACTTACTTCACTCTGTATGACAGACTCTAGGTCCATCCACCTCACTACAAATAACTCAATTTCGTTTCTTTTTATGGCTGAGTAATATACCATTGTATACATGTGCCACATCTTTATCCATTCATCCGATGATGGAAACTTAGGTTGTTTCCATCTCCTGGCTATTGTAAATAGAGCTGCAATGAACATTTTGGTACATGACTCTTTTTGAATTATGGTTTTCTCAGGGTATATGCCCAGTAGTGGGATTGTTGGGTCATATGGTAGTTCTATTTGTAGTTTTTTAAGGAACCTCCATACTATTCTCCACAGTGGCTGTACCAATTCACATTCCCACCAGCAGTACACTTTCTTAAATAATAAAAAGCTCATGCATCCATACATGAAGAAGCTGTGTCACATTTCAGTGCTTTGGTCTGTGTTTTTGTACTGGCAATGTCTCCCCATACCTTCTCTCCTTAGTAACATTTGAGAGTCAGATAAGGTATCATTGCTAACCACACCACAGGTCCAGATGGGTGATCCCGCTTCTCTGTTGTCATGGCAACATGTATACACACGTATTGTAGCACTCTTCATTTTCTTGACCACGGGTTAACTTTTTTTTTAATAAACCTTTGTATACTCATAGCTTAGCTGGTTGCCCACTAAATTTATGTTGAATGGAACTTTAGAAATTCTGACATCTATCACAAAATGCAGTCAAAATCTCTCATTTAGCAGTTAAAATCCATACTGGATTCCATTCTGACTGCTATGGGATCTACAAAAAAAAAAAAAAGTCACGCAGGGACTGGTAATTATGATCCAGTACAGTGTGTTTGAAGGCCTTTTGGAATAAAATAAAGCCATTTTCTATTTGTACATTTTGAATTCAATGTCTATTCGATAAACCAATTTTAGCAATGGTTGTTGCCGTGCTGGTTGTGATGGTTGGTGGTGTTCCTGTTGTTTCTGTTATTGCTAGTCATAATATTTGTTTCTAGGTCTATTTTCTTCTACTTCTTTAAAGGCAGAAAATGTTTTCGGTTTGTAACTTTATAACCTAACAAGAGGCCAAGTTAAGTGTCCATTTTAAAAATTTCTCTCTAAATATCTCATGAAACAGAGCATGAATACATTTTTTCCCCTACAGCGTCCTTAACTTTTTAAAAAAGGATTCATTCATTCATTCACAAACATTTATTGTTTTCAGAGTATATGCCAGGCAGTATGCTAGACACTCAAGTGCAATTGTAAACCAAAGAAATATGATCACTGACCCCATGGACCCTGCCATCCACTAGGAAATACAGGAAGTTCCTAGACGCCTACCTGGGCACATAGTGGGAACAGAGATGTGCAGGTTCTGTCAGAGCACCTAGAAGGGGCACTTAAAACACATCGCAGTCTTAGGTTTAGTGGAGGGACCATTAAAGCTAAAATATTTACTATCAGACCATTTGCAGAGAAAGTTTGCTAACCCCTGAACTAGAGGGTTGGCGAGGCTAACGGTCCAACACGGCCTCACTCACATGTCTGGCATCTGTCTGGGTATTGGTTGGGTTGCATCCGTTTTCTTCTCCATCACCCTCAATCATTCAGTAGGTTAGACTAGACTTCCTCAGAACCCAGTGGTCTCAGGATTTCATGAGTGTGAAGGCAGAAGTTGCAAGAAGCTTCAGAACTCAACCTAAACTTTCATCACTATCAGAGTAAGACTCAAGACCAGCCCAGTTTCAAGAAGTTGGACAAATAAACTTTTATTAGTTAATGGGAGGAGTGGCAATCCTGTTTCCATGCCCCTCTGCACTGCTGTATTACCCTGTAAGTGCTGTTTTAGTTGCATCCCATAAATTTTGATAGGCTGTATTTTTATTATTTTAACAATCTGCCACGTTCAAGAATAAAATGCCTGTATCTTGATTGGGGTATAATTATACCAGTGTATAGTTTTGTCAAAATTCATCAAGCTGTACACTTAAAATGTGTGCATTTAATATAATCAAATTATACCTCAATAAAGTCTAATGGGACCATGGGACCAGAGAGCTAAGAAGCGACCAAATTTATCAATCAGGGTTCTCCAGGGAAACACAAAAGGAGATTATATATAAGTGTGTGTGTATTTATATACATACATTCTATATATCACACACATATATTTATGTATATGTGTGTGTATATATATATACACTCATGTAGAGAATGATTTATTTTAAGAAATTTGCTCATGCAATTGTGGAGGCTAGCTAGTTTGAAATCTGTAGGGCAGGCTGGCAGACTGGAAACTCAGGCAGGAGGTGATGCTGCAGTTTTGAGGGTAAAAGTTCTTTTTCTCTGGGAAACTTCCGTTTTTGCTCTAAAGGCCTTTAACTGATTGGATGAGGTCCACCCACATTGTCAAGTTCATTTTACTTACAATGACTTGATTGCAGATGTTAATCACAGCAATACCTAGATATGTCTTTGATTAATATAGCCCAGCCAAGTTGACACATCTCATGGCACATGCCTGTAACATATACACATTGATACTTCTATTTTACATAAAGCCAAAAATTATCTTTTTGCCCTTACTAACAAAAGCTGGTTTAAAATTAGCCCCTTAAAAATTATTCTTATGCATTTATAATTTTATGTGAGGTGTAGCTAACTTTTAACAAAGACTTCTTTCCTTTTCTATTAGGTTATATCCTGAATCATCATAGAGATCTTGGTTTCTTTTGGAAAAACAGTCTAACTGATATTTCTGTGAGCCACTAATAAAAAAAAAAAACCCAAAAACCAAAAAGCAAAATACACTTACTCTGAACAACTAGACAGAAAATCAGTGAGGCCATAGAAGACTTGAGTACCACCACCAACCAACTTGACCTAATTGACATACATAGAACCTTCCACTAACACAGCAGAATATATAATGCATACTATTTTTGAGCAAGTATTGAATATTCTTTAGGGTAGACCATAGACTAGGCAATAAAACAAGTCACAATATTTTTAAAGAGGATTTGAATCATGCAAAGAATGTTCTCTGACTACCATGGAATAAAATTATGAATCAACAATCAAAGAAATCTGAGAAATCCTCAACTATCTGAAAATTAAAAACCATAGTTGTAAATTACTAATATATCAAAGAAGAAATCACAAGGGAAATTCTGAAATACCGAACTAGATATAAACACAACTGAACAAAAATAAGTCATATTAATATTTACAAAATGCAGTTAAATCAGTGTTTAGAGGTAATGTTATATCATTAAACACATATTACAATGGAAGAATATAATCTAGACTTGCTTCTTAAGAAGCTAGCCAAAAGAAAAGAAAATCAAAGCTAAAATAAAAAAATAAAGATCAGAACAGAAATCAGTAAGATACAAAACAGAAAACAATAAAGAAAATCAGTGAAACCAAAATTTAGTCCTTTGAAAAGCAAAATTAATAAAATTTTATCTACACTGACCAAGAAAAAGAGAGATGATACAAATTACCAAAATTAGGAATTAAAAAAAAAAGGTATATCACTGCAGAGCACAGAGAAATTAAAAAGATTAAATGGGAATATCATAAAAGCTTTATAACAATACATTGGACAGTTTAGATAAAATGGAGAAATTTCTAGAAAGACACAATTTACTAAAACTGACTCAAGAAGAAACAATATCTGAATAGACATATATTAAAGAAATTAGTAATGAAAAATGAATATTTTATTACTCAAGACCCAGATGATTTCACTGGTGAATTCTAACAAACATTTAAGTAAAAAATAATGCCAATCCAAAACAAACTCTGAGAGAATACAGAAAATTAAATTCCCAATTAAATTTGTGAGGCCAAGATTACCCTGATTCCAAAGCCAGACAAAAACATCACAAGAAAAGAAAGCAATGGTGGTAACATGGTATAATTTGGTGATTTGGGGGGGAATAATGTATCTTTTCATATTAGTTAGCAATATCTGTTAACCCAAAGCAATGGGAATAACTTCACTTGGTTACATTTATGGATACAACAGAACTGATTTTTTTTAAATTTTTATTTTGTATTGGAGTACAGTTGATTTACAATGTTGTGTTAGTTTCAGATGTACACCAAAGAGATTCAGTTATACATATACATATGTCTATCTTTTTCAAAATATTTTCCCATTTAGGTTATTACAGAATATCAAGCAGAGTTCCCTGTGCTATACAGTAGGTCCTTGTTGGTTATCTATTCTAAATGTAGTAGTGTGCATATGTCAGTCCCAAACTCCCAATTTATCCCTCCACCTCAACTTTCTCCTTTGATAACCATAATTTTTTTCTAAGTTTGTGAGTCTGTTTCTGTCATGTAAATATGCTCATTTGTATCATATTTTAGATTCCACATATAAGGGATAGTGTATGATATCTGTCCTTCTCTGTCTGCCTTACTTCACTTAGTATGATAATCTCCAGGTCCATCCATGTTGATGCAAATGGCATTATCTCATTCTTTTTAATGGCTGAGTAATATTGCACTATATATATATACCACATCTTCTTTATCCATTTCTCTGTTGATGGACACTTAGGTTGCTTCCATGTCTTGGCTATTGTGAATAGTGCTGCTACGATCATTGGGGTGTGTGTATGTTTTCAAATTATAGTTTTCTCTGGATGTACAACCAGGAGTGGGATTGCTGGATCATATGGTAGCTCTATTTTTAGTTTTTTGAGGAACCTCCATACTGTTCTTCATAGTGGCTGCACCAATTTACATTCCCACCAACAGTGTAGGAGGGTTACAATAGAACTGATTTTTGAGAGCGTATTCTATACTAATCACTGTGCTGAGCATTGGGGAATCAGAGACAAGTGCTAGTCTCTATCTTTAAATTGCTCATTATCTTGTAGAAGAGGACAGAAATGTAATCGAATAGCTGTTCTTATTTTCCAGAAGCTCTATCATAATGCTGTGGGATGCAATGTTTTATAAAGGGAAAGGTTCAATCTCAGTGGTATCAAGAATTACTTAACAGAAGAGAACAAATACTTAAACAGCCTTGAAAAATCTAGAGGACACTCATTTTTATGGCCGGGAATTTGGACTTTATCCTGAAGTTCAACATTTATGAAAATGTGGGCAAATCACTTGGGCTACTAGATAAAGATGAAACTTCTGGGTCTGACCTTACAAATACATAATCAGAATCTGTGGCACAGACTAGGAATTTTTTTTTTTTTTTTGCGGTATGCGGGCCTCTCACTGTTGTGGCCTGTCCCGTTGTGGAGCACAGGCTCCGGATGCGCAGGCTGAGCAGCCATGGCTCACGGGCCCAGCCGCTCTGCGGCATGTGGGATCTTCCCGGACCGGGGCACGAACCCATGTTCCCTTCATCGGCAGGCGGACTCTCAACCACTGCACCACCAGGGAAGCCCCAGACTAGGAATTTTTAACAGCAGTGATTTTCTAAAGTTTGAGAAGTCTATAATTAGTATCAAGGTAATATCAAAGGGTTTTGAAGAGGTTTATCGTAACATGAGCTAACTTTTAATTCTCCCTTTGGCCTCTACTCAGTCAACTCTCCTACCCAACTGTTCTCTCCTTGATTCTCCTTAACTTCTTCCCCATTCTGGGCTCCACAAGCACCAACTCAGTCACTATGACTTTCAGAAGTCTCTACATCTTCCACCAGGTATCTGACTTCTGAGTCTTGGTCTCAGTTCCTAGGGATCACAGTTTTACTAAATGGGTTGATTAAACCATGCACCCAAAGTCCATTCTATCCATGCCATCTCATCTTAACCCAGACCTTGATCTTCTTAGCAAGTGCACATTAAATACTTGGCTTGCTACCCAAACCTGCTACTTCAAATTTTCTCCCTCTAAAGGCCCACCATAATCCTCTTTACAGTTCTGTTTTCAGCAGATATCTTCCTTTGTTATTAATGAAATTACCTTTCTGGTGATTTTACATAATTATATGTAAGAAGAGTTAAAAATACATTATATCTATACATGAGGTGGGAAATATATGACAATAGCATAAGAATTATCAAGAAATAGTTTCTATGCAGGGGAGACAGAGAGAAGCCCTTTCATAATCGTATCTTATTGGAAAGTGTTTTTCCATCAAAGGAAAAACCACTGTTTTTCAGTGCAGAGGGACAGATTTCAGAGTTGCAAGCATTGAGAACAAAAAGAGAGAACAAGCTTTGATAAAACCCTCAGAGAGGAAGGTCCTCAGAGGAACAGATAAACAGCCATTAGAAAAGCAAACTTCCTTAAATTCCAGAACTGAAATGAAGTGAATAGTAGGTATTAATCAAAGGAGAAAGCTATGAACATACAGTTAATGAAGTTGCTGTATTATCAGCATGAACTTTGAACACTGCTAACAAAGAACCGAAATGTCTCTGTCATTAGGGTGAGACCATTCAAACACAGACATCTTGGGATGAGGAACAGGTGAGGCTTAGAAGAGACTCACCGAATGACTAAAAACCAGAACAAGAAAAAAATAGCAGGGCAGAGATATTTCCCTAAGGTTTTCACCAGTTCTTTATGGCAAATGCACTAAAAATTTAACATCAGCATCATACTATATGTTGGAAGAGTTTGCTGTATATAATTTATAATCATGCTTACTTGAAGGGCTAGGTGAATTTTACCTTATATATTCCACTTAAAACTTTAATTACTCCAGGTCTTCTTATTGTCTTTTAAAAGTCTTGATTTAAGATGTTAATGATGTGTTTCAGAAATGTATTGACTTAACTAACAAAAGCAATAAGAGTTTGGTCATGAGGGACAGGAGGCCAGATAGTCCCCATCACCGAATCATGTCCTGCTGAGGTGTGAACATTGAGGTTGGGCTCAGCCACATGTTCACCCTCATAGAGCCTTAAATTCATATCAACCGCAAGCTCATTGACTTGTGTTTTCACATAGACTCTCATCATCACATCAGCATAGATATCTGTACAAGACAATAACTCCCTGGACACTTTTGGGTTATGTTCCCTGGTCTTTCTGGGAAGCCAGAATCTCTGAGCAGCTGATCTAATAGAACCTAGACATGGGAGAGGCTGAGGCTCCTCCCATGCAGCTTCAATGGAGGCCCCGATAAATCCTGGCCTCATCCCTAGGGGAGGCTGAACCAGATGGAGGTGTTAGATGAATTTGTGTTCTCAAGTTTTAGTGCACATTGAGATAACCTAAAGGACTTATTAAAACATAAATTTCTGGACTCCACTTCAGAGTTTTTGATTCAGCAGGTCTAGGAGAGGCATAAAATTCTGCATTTATTACAGGGGCTGCAGTGGTGCTGACACCGCTTATCCAGATGCCACATATGGAGAATTCTTGTGTTAGGGGTGAGGTGACAGGAGCGTAAGCACATGGGCTTAGGTGAGACTGAGTAAACATGGGGAGACACATCCACCAGGTCCAGTACAGACATACCTCATTCATTCATATACCTCCTCCAGTGGATTTCACATGAACTGGGATGTCCAGAGGGGTGCTACAGAGAGTAATCTGAATAAAAGTTAACAAGATGGGCTTCCCTGATGGTGCAGCAGTTGAGAATCCGCCTGCCAATGCAGGGGACACGGGTTCGAGCCCTGGTCAGGGAAGATCCCACATGCCGCGGAGCCACTAAGCCCATGCGCCACAACTACTGAGCCTGCGCTCTAGGGCCCGTGAGCCACAACTACTGAGCCTGCATGCCACAACTACTGAAGCCCACATGCCTAGAGCCCGTGTTCTGCAACAGGAGAAGCCACCGCAAGGAGAAGCCTGTGCACTGCAACGAAGAGTAGGTCCCGCTCACTGCAACTAGAGAAAGCCTGCGCGCAGCAACAAAGATCCAACACAGCCAAAAATAAATAAATTAATTAATTAATTTTAAAAAAGCATTAAAGTGACTATCCTTTCATCCAAGGCACATTTGTTGTGTGCTTACTGTGTAGCAGATGCCGAGCTAGGCACTAGGCATTCAGAAATGAAACACGATCCCTGCCCTTTATAGAGCATTCTATTTGGAGATGTCGGAAACAATGTTTTTTTTCCATCTCCATAAATCATGTTGCCACTGGCTTCTGCTTTAATGACCTCATTTCTGGGGGAAGTCAGATGCTGCCTAGAAAAATCATTGTTCAGCTTTAAACTTCGAAAAAATTTTTTTCTTGAGTCCATAGCATGAGAGCAGCCTGGAAAAGCCCAGACTTTGTTTTAAGGCAAAATACTATGCTATATTCGAAAGCCTTGCTTTTACATATCAAGAGCAAAGCTTGGAGGTCTGAGCACAGAGTTTTACTCTACAGATCAGGCAGAATTGGAAAAATACAAATCCCCCTGGCCTCTGGGAGGACACAGTTAATTATAGAAAGAAATTTTGACAAGATAAGACCAGGGTAAATCGTTGTTTCTCTGGAACTCAGTGTCCTAACACCCTGAACATGGGCCCAGAAGGGCAATAGATTCCTGTTGATAGAAACTCAACAACAAAATCCCTTACAGCCCGAAGGAGAATCCAAGAAGTGTTCTGCTTCCTCTCTATCATGTCCAACATATTGTGAGAATGAGGCAGACAGAGTATTGTTCATGGGGTACTGTGACCAGAGCCAAATACATTTCATCTTTCTTAAGGAAGTAAATTGAATATTTAAAGAATGATTGCCACATGGTACTCATTAATAACTTAATTTCTGTGTTCTTAGATGAGATAAGAATGTCATGATTGATAGAACAGTGGGTTCTGGTTGTGTATGGCATTTTCCTGAAGTATCTAGATCATGGTCCAGAAATACTGCTTCCCTCTTTCCCTATGCTTGCTCAGAGCATGGTAAAGGTTCAGAAATACCCACATGACTGCAAGAAGGATGCAAGATGTAGGTGAAAATATGAGAATCAATGTGCCTACAGAAGGATAGCAGTGGTCCAGGGCAAGGGGTTCCTACAGTCCAGGCTCCTCGACAGCTTGAAACCAGGAGGGACATGAAGCACTTGAGTCACAAGAGGGTCCACAGCACCTGCTTAGGCTGGAGCCAGGCAGCGGGGGGAGATGACTAGGTTCCCCGGGGCACAGTCAGGGTGAACTTCAGGCGATGCGTTCATTCAGCCCCGAAATCTGAAGACACAGCAGGGTCAGATACCAACACCAAAAGACTCAGCTTAAATGACCTATACCTCAACCAAAGGCCATCCACAGCTGCCAACAAAGGGACCTAAGGCCCCCATGGCACACGGTGTGCAGTAGGGTAAGATCTCTCCTACACATTGACAACATAAGAGAAAAGAGAGAAAAGGGAGAGAGGAAAAGGTCGTGAAAGACTGAGATGTTATTCAAAAAGAAATTGTGTTTATAAATGGAGCCTCCTAAACGGAAAGAAACAGAGTGTATCCAAAAAGAAACAATTTTAAACTGGAAGACACTAATATACCTTTAATGAACAAGCTTAGAATGTATTGTTTTTGCTGTGGTGGCCTGTACTGTTGCATTTCTTGCTTATAAGCAGGGATGGGAGTTTCAGAAGAAATAGTAGAGAATATTTAAAAGCTGATATTTATTTTATTAGAGGAAAGGAGAGAGGGAGATTGCTGAGTTGCTCTGAATTTCAAACCTACCATGGTTACAAGAATTTCTAATGTATTTGGCTTGTGTCCATACACAGAGAGTTACCAAAAATTCACTCCTCTGTTGGTTAAGTTTGGGGAGTTCAGTCTCCAGCTGAGATTGAAACCTCTGGGTTTAACTGAACAAAGAAGTGGGGCTGAGTTGAGGACCAAAACGACAGTCAGATCTGAAGGAGCTAAATAGATATGGTAGATGCTGTTGGTGATGATGAGAGAGGCACGGAGGCAACAGGACAGTAGTGGGACAGGGATGCTATGGATGCCCTGGCACATAGTTGGTACCTATCAAATATGTTTAAAATAAATGACTACTAGGTAGGAAGTAGAGTGTGGAATTATTACCCGAGTTCTGGAATGAAAACACTTGGGGCTTTTATAAACTACCTGTAAGTTCCTGAAGAAGTTGACAGGGAACTCAGAGGGGTTATTAGCCCTGTCAGCCACCGTCCTTACCCACATCCATTTCCCAAGGGTGACATGCTTGGTGGAAACTGTGAGGTCCTACTGGTGAATGGAAAGTCGTCTCCCACAACCAGCCCTTTGAGGTTGTGTTTCCCACTAAATTTGAGCCTGAATCTTGGCCAGGAATCCAGCACCTTCTGTAACCTGTCTAGTTCCCAATTCTACATTCCTGGAGCAGTCACTGGTATGCACAGTCTGCATCTGGCTCTGGCAGTGAAGAAGGGGATAAATCCCCAAGGAGGAAGCAATAGCATTCCAAAGGTCTTTGGATTATGAACATTGTTACCTAGAAGAGCATCCTCCTGGTTTCGGCCCTGGCTGCAAGCGTGTATGTAGCTGGAAGAGAACTAGGAACATCCCCAGGCTCCCAAACTATATAAATCATCAGATAGGAAAGGGTGTCTTTATGTTACTCCCAGGCCAGAAATTACCTTCTTAGAGGTTTTCTGCTGTTATTGGCCCCAGAAATTGCAGAAGAGAAAGAAAGATATCAAGTACGGTGTGAGAGCTACATTTTTTTCTGCCCAATACCTCTTCCTCCCCCTCCATTTTAACTTGATGAACCCACAAAAAAATGAGTTAATTCCTCCATTGCATTATCCTGTTATAGAGAAAAACATTTCCCACTTTACTGATACAAACTGTAGCCCAGAGCTCAGACAGAGTGGTTGATTTCGGATTTGAATTTACATCTTCTCAATTCCAAAATCTTACATTGCCCATATATGTCAGGCTTTCTGCCACAATGTGTCTGAAAATTCAGAGTCTGCCTAGCATTAGTTATGTATGAAAAGAATCTGTGGGCTTTTATTTAAAGATTTCTTTGTGGGGTTTAGTTTTGGGGTTTGGGTTTGGGTTTTTTGTCCAAAAGGTGTTTAAATTAAGTCTTAGGTAAATGATTCTAGAGAAAGGAAAGTTTGTAATTAAAGTGACTGATTTGGAGTTGGAGACTCTCCGAGGAAGACAGTTCATGATGTCTGAGAACACTGAAGAATTGAGTTCCCTGCCCGGTCTCATCTTTCAAGTAGAATTGACTGTGTGTTGAGGCAATTAAAGCTTTGCCTCTGATAAGAAGCTGGGAAAAGGCTGAAACCAACAATAAGCAGCCAGAGCTACAGAAGTGTCCAAGGATGATGCTGTCAGCAGAGGGAAGTCAGCGTTAGATAAGAGCCCTTGAAGAGTGTGGCTGGGTGAGAAGGACGGCAGATGGGAATTCAATGGTCCAGGTTCAATTCCAGCCTCGGGCACCCATCCCTAGGATGACATTTCTCCTGCCTCAGGTTCCACATCCACAAAATGAGGGGATTGAATCACATAGCCCTTGAAGCCACATCAAGTTTCATCCGGTTCTGAATGCATAAACCCTGAGTGGTGAGTGTACCATGTTTCATCCAGGTGCTTTCTCATTGAGAAACCACAGCACTCTGAGTATCATTAATTAGAGATTTAATGAATAGCACTCATTTTTCCTAGAATTACATTTTCGTAAAAACAAAAGCATTTTGATTTTTCTCTAGTCTTAGTTACCCAAAGCTAAGAAAATAAGAGCTGCTAATGCCTTGTCTCTACCATCTGGGTTTTCTGGGACAATGCCTATTTTATGGATTATGTTGAATCATCCATTCCCATCACGATTGGAAATTTCTTGCATTTTGTCATCCAAACAACATGTCCCTGACTGCCATTTACTGCCTAAAGTGGCGCAACATTACAGTCAGAGATGTTTTCAGCTTTTTGCCTTGGAAAATATGTTCCCAGTACCTGTACTAGAGGTTCTGTCCACAGTGGTAACAGAAATCAAAAGACATGGGAGCAATAAATAATTTATTCCCATAGGAATGTGGAAAATGTAGCACGGTGGTTATTTCTTAAATAATCAAACTTAAATAAAATTTCAACCTTAAATAAAATAGATGTGACCGAATTGTCCCTTTGAACCCTCCAACGTATAGGTCCTAGGAAGTTTACTTTAATATTTTGTTTCCAAGTGAGCTGGATCAATGCTCCCTACCTGTGAACTCACAGGACCCTGACCGTTCCCCTTGTGGCGTGGTTTTGTGTGTCATAGGGAGGAGTACGTTTTACAGACAAGTCCAGCCCTGGACTGGCTCACCAGTGCTCTGGCCACCCATTATCTCCAAAGTCTGCAATGGCTCTGCCCATCTACTGCCCATCACACTACTGCAGCTCCACCCAAGCCAGGGAACCCGTTGCACCGACACACTTAGCTGGCAATACCTTTTAAATGTGTTGATACTTTCCACCACTGCAGATAGAGCTGCATCCTTATTTGTCTCTGAATTTCCACTGTCTCCTTCTCCAGGTGGAAAGTTAACACCCCTTCTCGTGGCCCATCTTTAGAAGTTATCCCATAGCAGAGCTGGGCGGTTCCTTTGTAACCCAGAGCCGTTCGTTTTGTCATTCAGTTTTGTTATTTGTATTAGTTTCCTAGGACTGCAGTAACCAGTTACCACAAACTGAGTCACTTACAACAGTCGAGAGGCCAGAAGTCCAGAATCAAGGAATGAGCAGGGCTATGCTCCATCTGACAGTGCTTGGGAAGAATCCTTCCTGGCCACTTCCTGCTTCCAGTGGCTCCAACTGTTCCTTGGCTTGTAAGAGTGTCTCTCCAATCACCACTATCATCTTCTCTCTAGGTCTCTCCCCTATATGTTACTTAGCAAAATATTTGTTATTGGGTTTACAGCCCATCTGGATAATCCAGGATGATTTCATCCCAAGATCTTTAACGTAACTACATCTGCAAAGACACTTTTTTCCACATAACGTCAGCTTCACAGGTTCCAGGACATGGTGGGCAGATCTTTGCGGGGGGGCAATATTCAACCCACTATAAACCTCTAATGGTGTCAGAGGGTTTCCCAGGGGAGCTTAGGCTTGTGATACACCTTTGTCATTGTATGTGCATCCTTCTTCCTAATAGAGAATGCAGGCATGTGGACCACACAGCCAGGGCTCCTTGGAAGCACTGCTCTTTCTTGACCTGAGGATAAACCATCATGCCAAATTTCCTTCTGACTAATGGTTAGGTTTTGCTAGCCATTGTATATGTGCATACACACACACACACACACACACACACACACGTATATATACTGTTACCAAACCACACATGCTGGCTTCTCCAAGTCTGTGCTCCAGCTCATCTATGATGCTCTATTATCTGCACAATTTATACACTTTAGAAGCTCAACAGGAAGCAGATGAGAGTTATGTTGATTTTCTTTAAAGGTCAAATAATGAGAGGTCAAGTCTCAGAATACCTGCTGAATTTCTGGCTCCCAAGATACAGAACTATGATAATTGATGTATAAGGGGATAAAACCTGAAGTCCTTTTTCTTTAAGCTGGTTGCTGTAACAATTTTATCCTATAAGTTTTCACAAAGTTATTTTGAGATCAGGTGAAGAAAAATATAGTTCCATATGTAATCTCTGATCTCCCTTAACCCAACCAATGACTTCAACTTAAAAAAATTGCTTTATGTCTCAGAAAAGATGATGGATTAGGTTTTAACTACCTTTTTTTCCTGACTATGTGGTTTAGTTGACAAGCAAATAAACAAACAAAAAAACCCTAAAGGGAGTATAGTATAATTAGAAACAACATAAAATGTTAACAGATTACATCCAATTTTTGTCCATTACTTAATTACAGAATGCTATGAAAATTACTTGGCCTCTCCTATAATCAGCTTCTTTATCTTAAAATGGGGGGTCATCCCCCTTCCTCATTGGATTAGTGTAAATGTTAAATGAGATAATCTCAATCAAAAGCACTTTATGAGCTATAAAGAAATATGTATATATATATACACACATATAATTCTTTTTTTTACATCTTTATTGAAGTATAATTGCTTTACAATGTTGTGTGAGTTTCTGCTGTATAACAAAGTGAATCAGCTATATGTATACGTACATCCCCATATCCCCTCCCTCTTGCATCTCCCTCCCACCTTCCCTATCCCACCCTTCTAGGTGGTCACAAAGCATTGAGTTTATCTCCCTGTGTGATGCAGCTGCTTCCCACTAGCTATCTATTTTACATTTGGGAATGTATATACGTCAATGCTACTCTCTGACTTTGTCCCAGCTTACCCTTCCCCCCCTTCCCGTGTCCTCAAGTCCATTCTCTACATCTGCATTTTTACTCCTGTCCTGCCCCTAGGTTCTTCAGAACCATTTTTTTTTTAGATTCAATATGTATGTGTTAGCATACAGTGTTTGTTTTTCTCGTTCTGACTTACTTCACTCTCTATGACTGACTCTAGGTCTATTCACCTCACTACAAATAACACAATTTCATTTCTTTTTATAGCTGAGTAATATTCCATCATATATATATGCCACACCTTCTTTATCCATTCATCTGTCAATGGACATGTAGGTTGTTTCCATGTCCTGGCTATTGTAAATAGTGCTGCAGTGAACATTGTGGTACATGTATCTTTTTGAATTATGGTTTTCTCAGGGTATCTGCCCAGTAGTGGGATTGCTGGGCCATATCGTAGTTCTATTTTTAGTTTTCTAAGGAACCTCCATACTGTTCTCTATAGTGGCTGTATCAATTTACATTCCCACCAACAGTGCAAGAGTGTTCCCTTTTCTCCACACCCTCTCCAGCATTTATTGTTTGTAGATTTTTTTGATGATGGCCATTCAGACCGGTGTGAGGTGATACCACAGTGTGGTTTTGATTTGCATTTTTCTAATCACTAGTGGTGTTGAGCATCCTTTCATCTGTTTTTTGGCAATCTGTATATCTTCTTTGGAGAAATATATGATTTTGCTTTATATACCATCTATCCTCAGTACTTAGAAGAGTGTAAAATAAAAATTTACTGTATGAATGAGTGTTTAGCTACTAGTCCACAGTCTGGCCTCTGAACTATTCCAGGAATTTTTGTTTGTTTGTTTTATTTTGTTTAGGTACAGAAATGCCTTCATAGAATTTTTGTCTTTTATATTTCTTCTTTGGAACATATTCCTAAAAGTAGCATTACCAAGGCAAATTGTGTCTTCTTTATGACTCTTATTTCGTATTGTCAGATTACCTTCTAAAACCACTGGGACCATTTATAGCACCTCCAGGAATACATGTTCAAGCCCACTTCCCTTGTCAACAGTGGAATGATTTTTATCATTTCACTAATACATTAGATGAAGTGATAATAACCAAATTTGGGAGAATAATTTCTAAGTGGACTTCTAGGGCAATTGGGACAGATTATTTACCCTCAGAATTGACCTGGCACATTAAAAGTACATTGGTATTTTATTGGTAGATTTAGTTGTTTTATAGCCATTTAAAACTTGAATTCCTTTTATTGCTAATATGCCTAGACATTTATCAAGGGTGTCCATATATCCACATAAAACATATGGACACTGGATTGTAAAGATATACATTAAGTACACTAAAATGGGAGCATGAGGTCTAAGTAAATATTTTCTTCCAAAGGTTGCCATAAGAAGTTAGCACAAACTAGTGGCTTGTACCAACAGAAATTTATTCTCTTACAATTCTGGGTGTCAGAAGTGTGAAACCAAGGTGTCAGCAGAGTCATGTTCTCTCCAAAGCCTCTAGAGGAGAATCCTTCCTTATCTCTACAGCTCCTGGTAGCACCAGGCATTCCTTGGCTTGTGGTTGCAGTACTCCAGTGTCTGTCTACTTCTTCACATGGCCCTCTCTGCTGCATCCGTCTTCTCCTCTCTATGTTTCTTTTAGAGACACCTGTCATTGGACAATCCAGGATGGTCGTATCTTGAGATTCCTAAGTACATCTGCAAAGACCCCTTTTCCAATTAAGATTATACTCACAGGTTCTGAGGACTAGGACATGGACATACTCTTTGAGGAACACTATTCAACATACTACAATAGACATCAATGATAAAGGAATCCTGTATGGACATGCACAAGAGAACTTGGTACCACAAATTTAACCAATTGTTTATGTTAATTTTTCTCTGTTAAAATAATTGGTATGGTTTCTGTCTCCATGACTGGTCAGTGACTGATGCAGCAATGAACTGGTCTTTTTCTCCCCCCCAGCTTTATTGAGGTATACACTTACACAGGTTATTTGTCAATTAAGGTATATAAAATGATGATTTGACATATGTATATACTGTGAAATAATTACCACAATAAAGTGAGTTAGCACATCTGTCACCTCACATAGTTGCCATTTAGTGTGTGTGTGTGTGTGTGTGTGTGTGGTGAAAACATTTAGAATCTACTCTTTTAGCAAATTTCAGGTATATATTTCAGTATTGTTAACTCTAGTCACCATGCTATAAATTAGATCCCTAGAACTTATTCATCTTATAACTGAAAGTTTTTACCCTTTGACCTACATCTCCCCATTTCCCCAATGCCCCAGCCCCTGGAAACCACTAGTCTATTGTGTTTTAATGATTTTTACTTTCGAAGATTCCACATATAAGTGAGACTGTATAGTATTTGTCTTTCTGTCATTTTTCACATAGCACAATGCCTTTAAGTTTCATTTATGTTGTCACAAATGACAGGAATTTCTTTTTGTGGCTGAATAATATTCCTCTGTGTGTGTGTGTGTGTGTGTGTGTGTGTGTGTATGAACATACATGTACCACATACCACATTTTCTTATTTATTCACCTGTTGGTGGATAATTAAATTGTTTCCATGTCTTGGCTATTGTGAATAATGCTGCAATGGGCATGGAGGAGTACAGATATCTCCTCAAGATAGTTATTCCACCTCCTTTGAATATATACCCAGAAGTAAGATTGCTGGATCATATGATAGCTCTCTTTTTAATTTTTTGAGGAAACACCATACTGTTCTTCACAGTGGCTGCACCAATTTACATTCCCACCAACAGTGTATGAGGGTTCCCTTTTCTCCACACCCTCACCAACACTTGTTACATCTTATCATTTTGATAACAGTCATCCTAACAGGTGTGAGGTGGTAGCTCATTGTCTATTTGACTGGCATTTCCCTGATGATTAGAGATGTTGAGCACCTTTTTATGTACCTGTTGGCCATGTATATGTCTTTTTTCAAAAAATGTTTATTCAGGTCCTTTTCCAATTTTAAAATCAGATTATTTGTTTTTTTGCTATTGAGTTGTATGAGTTCCTTATATATTTTGGATATTAATCCCTACACCTTGCACTTCTTTTTTCAATAAACATGAATGGAAGTCTTCTATTTATTTGTAACAACACAGGCACTATATATACAAAGATGAAAATAATAGTTCGTGAACCTGAAAGTCTCCTGGTGACCCACTGGAGGAGGGAATAAGACATAGCTGCTCTCGCTTGCGTGATGACAACAATGAAATATCCATGATATTCTCTCATATCACTTTAATGATCTTCCTTCCTTTACTTCAAAACAGTTTCAAAAACCTCTTTATTTTCTCAACATACTGATTAACATATGCTATTAACCACAATTGTACTCTGATCTTTACCTGTGTTTCTTTTGTTGACATTTAAGTCTTCTACTTTAAACCTGAAAGTTTGATCTGTTAGCTCATTTACCATCTTTTTTTCTTACTAGATGAAAAGAAATTCTACTAAGCGCCCACGGATACCTCTGGGAGGGTAGGCTCTGCAAATTCCAACTCTTCCAATTCCAGACTCTTCCAAAGACCTCTTAATGGGAGCCACAATCCATCACTGTATAGAAACCAGTACTTCAGAAATAAGCCCAGCTTTCAAACTGCTGCTTCCCAGACACTATGGACTCTTGCTGGAAAATAACCTAAGTTGGTGTCAATTATCCTAATCCCAAGTTGGGCACATTTCAAAAATTCTCCTTTATCAAAGTTAATGTTGGAATGGTGTCACAGAAATAATTTGCATTCACCTGTTTATAGAGCAAGAGGATATCTTCTAATTAACTATACAATGAAAATAAGAGAAGAGGTGGGACTTCCAGAATGGCAGAACAAGGAGCTCAGTGAAAACTCTACATAGAAAAACAAAAATTTAACTGAGGAAAAAATTTTTTTAACCATTTGAAGTCTCTAGAAAGTGTCCTAAGAGAATACATCAAATGGAGAAACATTCATTCATGAAAATCTACTAAATCTTGGTAAGAATTATGAGTCTCTGACTCACTCTCTTACGTACACTTCTTATCCAGCTCTGTGTACAGACCTCTCCACCAGACACTTTACTCCAGGCAGGTACAACCAAAGCCAAGTCACCAAACAAATAAATAAGCAAATAAAACAACAATTCCTGGGGGGTGGGGGGTGGACTGGTATCCAGAGCTGCTGCAGTATAGTATCTAAAATGTCTAGTTTTCAACCAAGAATTATGAGACTTGTAACGAAAAAGACAACTGTGACCCATATACATGGGGAAAAAATGCAGGCAGCAAGATCTGCATTTGAAGAGGCCCAGATGGTGGACTCAGCAAGCAGAGACCTCAAAGCAGCTATTAAAATGATGTTAAGGGAGAAAAATGAAACCATGCTTAAAGAAATAAAGGTATCATGACAATGTATCTTCAAATAAAGATGGTCAATGAAAAAATAAACATTACTAAAAAGAACCAGATAGAAAAATACAAAACCAAAATTAACAATTCACTGGATGGGCTCAGCAGTAAATACCAGCAGCTGGCAGAAGAATCAGCAAACCTGAAGACAGATCAACAGAGATGATGTGATCTGAAGAACAGAGAGAAAAAAGTTTGACGAAAAATCAAGAGTCTCAAAGGAGTACGGGACACCATACACACAAATCAACATATGTGTAATGGGAGAAGAGAAAGAAGGGAAAGAAAAAAAATATTGAAGTAAATAATAGCTAGGATCCATATTTACTGTACTACCATTAGGTGTCTAAACTATCTAGCCTCCTTAGAGACCCCCTTCACAGTCATTGGGTCCTGCTTCCATCCCGCCCCTGAGACCTACTCCAGCATCTCCCTTCCTGAACACATTCCCTCAATCCCGCCAGGCCAGACTGCTGGCTTTCTGCTCAGTCACTGCCTATCTGCCCTGTCACTTTGAGTTTCATGTCACCTACTCTCTTCCTAAGCCCATATTGACCTGGCAACCTACAAACACCAGTTTCCCCTTTGTTCTACATTTCCCTGTCTGCCAGAAGGAATTCTTTGCTCCTCAGTGGCACCAGGTGCCATCCCTGAATCCCAGCCTTGGTCAGAGTCAGGAAGAGAGTTCAGACGTTAAGAACTAAGCCCTGTATTATCTCTAATTTATAGCAAAAATCCTGAAAGGCGGGTATCTTCTGCCCATTCTGGAGATAACAAAATTGAAGTTTAGAGAGGCTAAGAACCTTGCCAGTAAATGGGAGAGCAGGGAAATGATCTGTACCTTCCTACTGTACAGACCACCTCCAGGTCTTATGGCACAACTCCTTTATTCTTTCTACTATACTCATGGGTTATGGAGTCTAACAGTTTTCTCTTACTACTGTAACAAATTATCCACAAACTTATTGGCTTAACACAACACAAATTTATCATCTTATAGTTCTGTCAGTCTCAGAACTCTGCTTCAGGTCACACTGGGTTCACTCAAGGTGTTGACAGGCTGCAATCCTTCTGGAGACTTAGAGGAGAATCCAGTCCCTTGCCTTTTCAGCTCCTAGAGACTGCATTGCATTCCTTGGCTTTCAGCCCCTTTCATGTTCATGGCTAGTTGAATCTTCCTTCCATACCATCCCTCTGATGCTGACTCCTCTTCTGCCTCCTTCTTCCACTTTTAAAGACCCATCTGAAGAGCCTGGGTGACCTGGAAAATTGAGGCTTAATCTCCCTACCTTAAGGTCAGTTTGTTAGCAAGCTTGATTCCACTGTTAACCTAATTCCTCCTTGCCTCGTAAGGTAGCATAGTCACAGGCTCTAGAGATTGGGATATGGACATCTTTGGGGCCATTATCCTTCCTACCACGTACAGTGATCTTAGCTAGTCACTATAACGGTGCAGTGGTCCCAGTTCCCTCCCCCCAGCCCTCCTTATTTTTCTATCCCATATCTTACCTACTCCCACACCCTCATCCTCCAGAAGGTTCTATCTTTCATGGATTCCTTCATGTTCCACCCCTTTTCTTGTCAGCACTCTCATCACAGTTCACATGCTGTCTCCCTCTTTCATTTTGGTTTCCATACATCCTAGCTCCATGGAAAGGCTGAGTTAAACTAAAATGCATGTATGGACATGTACACACGGCTGTATATAAAATAGATAACCAACACGGACCTACTGTATATCACAGGGTACTCTGCTCAATATTATGTAACAACCTAAATGGGAAAAGAATTTGGAAAAGCATAGATACATGTACATGTATAACTGAATCACTTTGCTGTACACCTGAAACCTACACAACATTGTTAATCAACTGTACTCCAATATAAAATAAAAAGTTTAAAAAATTAACTAAAAAAAGTAAAATGCATGTGATGATAATTGTTTAACTTGTTACTCCTGCCAGAAATTATTGACATTTTAATAGAGTCCCTACCCCTGACTTAAAGCAAAAGAAAAATTAGATTCAATCTGATTATGGGGTGTTTCAGGGGTTTATCTGTTTGTTTCTATACATTCTGGGAGCTCAGGTTTTTAATGAATCCAAGTTTTGTCCGTCAGAATGCTCATGGGCTGTATCAGCTAAGCTTTTTGTTCTTGTTGCAAGCAACACAACTGGGCTTGTCAGTCATCCTTTTGCTGTGGCCAAGCAAAAGAAAAATTTACTAAGAGAATACAATAGCTATGAACCAGGATTGGAAACAGAGCAAAAACAAAGTAAGAAGGAATGATTAGAGGGTCTTGTAAGGACAATTTCACTGAAAAGAAAAAAACTCTAAAGTGTCAGGGTTTTTGTTTGTCTTGGTTTTTTTTTTGTTTTTTCAGTACACGGGCCTCTCACTGTTGTGGCCTCTTCCGCTGCGGAGCACAGGCTCCGGACGCGCAGGCTCAGCAGCCATGGCTCACGGGCCTAGCCGCTCCGCGGCATGTGGGATCCTCCCAGACCAGGGCATGAACCCGTGTCCCCCGCATCGGCAGGCAGACTCCCAACCACTGCGCCACCAGAGAAGCCCGTTTGTCTTGTTTTTATTCCTTGTGTTATTCTCAAGGAAAAGACTGTGAAAGTTGCCACTGGCCAAGCTTAGCTTCATGTCCACCCTTGGCTCTACTATGGCAGTATGGTAGAAGGGAACTAAGAGCTACGGGGGCATCCCTTTAGTTTCATTTATGAGAAAGCAGATATGGAAAAGTGTATCAACCAGAGTTCAAGTAGAGAAGCAGAACCAACAGGAGATATATATTAAGAGATTTATTGCAAAGAATTGGCTTACATGATTGAGGGGGCTGGCTAAGTAAATCCAAATTCTTCAGGCCATCTGGAAGGGCAGGCTGAAACTCCTGGGCACAGTTCCAAGCTGCAGCCCACATGCAGAATTCTTTTCTTCCCCAAGGGAAGCCTCAGTTCCCTTTATAAGGCCTTTCCACAGATTGAATCTGGCCCACCCAGATTACTGAGGATAATCCTTATTTAAATTCAACTGATTCTGTACTTCTGTAACATCTATGAAATATATTCACAGCAACACCTAGGTTGGCATTTGGTTAAATAACTGAAGACAGTATGGTAGCCAAGTTGACACATCAAAAGACCATCACAGGAGGGGAGGAGCAGCACAGGGCAGTTTAAAGACTCACCAAATATTACCCACAATGTGGGAAAGATAATTTACCAAAAGACAATGATGGGACCATACTGGGGGAAAGTCCATGGATTCTGAACAGCCAAAAATAAACGCCCACTAAGAGGCTGGAGAGGATTGCATAGAGGAGTGGACAGCTCATGGCAGCAAGGGAGCTCTTTACCAGGCTGGATCTTTCTATCAAACCTCCCTTGACATAGGTCTATCCAATGAGCTACTATATATATCTATGAGGCATCATGGTCTTACTTATCATCTTTAATTCCTTAATGCAGAGAAACTTTTATGAAGTAAGTAACTTAAGATTATCAGGCACATGGTGAGTTTAGTTGTAGAAATTATTTTGAAGCCATAGATTCCTATGGGAACCCTCAAATTATAACATATTAGAAGTTACTGTTTCAGTCAAGTGCTTCCTTGAGTTAGAAAATCACTGAAGTGTATCAATCTTTCTATTAACAGCATATCCACAGGGACTGAGAGAAATTCACCATCCTCAAGGAGAACTACTCTGTGTTATCAGCACAGAACAAGTATGAGATAGACATGATAAACCTGAAGTCAAAACTTCAAGAGGTATGTCTGTCAAATAATAAATCCAGTTGATGTCTAAATTCCTCAGGATTTCAGAAAATAAAGCCGAGCTGGAGCCTCACCTTTGTCTGTTCTGTCACCTGAACTGTTAGGTTTTTTCCTCTCCTACCATTCGTTTTGCAAGTTTGGATAAACTCTCCCTTTCTTGGTTGCCTGTCATCTCTCCCGCTTTCATTCCCTCTAAACACCATTTCTGCTGCATCTTCAAAAGCTTATCTCCTCTCCACAGCTGTCTGTTCAAAGTTGAGAGCCTGACACTGATTTAAATAGCTTGAATTGCTCTGAAATAAATTCCTCAGGGCAGAGAACAATTTCTTATGCATTGTCAATAGCTAAATATGGTGTTCATGTTTCAAAAACACAGTATGAATATAAATAACAGAAAGTCCTAAAATAGGGTAGTAATTTCTGTATATTGTATAATTAAAATCTGATGCTTTGGAGTGAACTCTGAGTACTAAAAATTTATCAGAAGGTGAAGCTCTAGTCTACTGTGTGGTAGAGAGAGCCTTACAAACAGAAAATTGCACATCCTTTCAGCATAATATGAATGTCCAGGGAACTGACTTTGTATTCCACTATGCCTAGACTCTCCACGGTAGAGAATACTGACTGTTCATGATTATTCCTTTCCCCTGTGGTCTTTCTGTGGGTAGAATAGACTTCCTAGCTCTACTGACTTTGGGCTTACCCATGTGATTTGATTTAGCTAGTGGAATGTAACTGGACATGGCATGCATGTGCTTGCATGTTTTGCTTTAGCCTCCTGAATTTCACCATAAGTTCAGAACTCTCTCACAGTTCCAGAATGAGGAGACATGTGGGACATACCTGGATCCGCCCAAAGCCTGAGTCCTAATCCAGCTGACCCCAAATGATCTCAGCTAAGCCCAGCAGAGCCACAGCTGACTTATAGACAGGAGAGCAGGAAATAAACATTATTATAAGCCACTGAGATTAAGGGGTGGCTTTTAATATAGTGCAGTCAGAGCAGGGACCAAGGAATATATTCCCCAATCCTCAAATAATTTCAATGAGAAGAAATGAAACATTAGGAAATATTGACCCTAAAGAGGAGTCTGCTCCTTTTTATACTTCCCTCTGATCTCCCAAGCCAATCTCCTCCCCAAAACTCAGTCTGAGAAAATTTCAAGCCACTCCACGTGATGAGCCTGTAGTCCTTTTTTCAAGCATTTTGTTGTAATTAAACACCTTGGACACATGCCCAACTAATGAATAACCATTAGTCTGCACAGAGATATAAATGAATACTCCTGGAAGAAACACTATTATTCATTGTGGTAGCTTGTCTTCAATATGCAGCCCCCCACTCTGATGAATCATGCTTCCCAGTATTTATGCACTTGTGTAGTCCCCTTCCACATTGAATATGAGCTAGTCCAGTGAAACCAAAAGAATGCAGCACACGTGACACTTGGTGACTTCTGAAATTATGTTATAAGAAGCTTTGTAGCTCTTCTTTGGATTCTTAGAACACTCATTCTACAGTCCTGAGCTATTATGTAAGCAGCCTAATGCTCCTGCTGGAAAGACCATATTGGAGAGGCTGGAACTCATGGAGGACAGAGACTAAGCTGAGACCAGTCTTCCAGCTGTCCCTCCTAAGCTACCAGGCAAGTGAGACCCCAAACAAGTGAAGCCTTCTTGGACTATCCAAAACCATCCCAGCTACCAGCTGCAAATGACTGCGTGACACCAGGTGATGCCACACCCAGCCAAGTCCTGCTCAATTCTTGACCTATAGATTGTGAGCACAATAAAGTTGTTTTTGTTTTAAACCAGAAGGTTTGGGGTAGTTTGTTATACATAATTGATATGCAAAACTTTCATTTACATGCTTTACCAAAGTGACATAATAACTAGTTATAACTATTGTCAACATTTGTAACTGAGCAGAACCCTATGGGGCTTTCCCAAGAGAGAGCCCCCAGCCATGTCCTTCACCTGCCTCTTGTCTGTAGAAAATCTTTAGCCTCCTAGACCCGCCCTGAGTTCCAAAGAGCAAACTTGATCAGAGATGTGAGAAAATGCAGAAAGAAAGGAAACAGCCAAGCAAGATAAAATAATGGTGGTTTAGCCACTAAACAAAGTCAAGGACCTTTAGTTCCTCCTCAAGGGCTATAGAGAATATTCTGAGCCATGTCCTTTGAGCTGTTTTGCAGATACTGAAACCCCCACCAGGTGGGAGAAGTTAACTGTCTGCTGCCCACAAGCATGTAGACCCCAGACCAGTTGGACCCAGAAGGTTGATGATGCTGACTCCTGATGACCTCACCACCAACCAATCAGAAGAATGTCCACGAACTGACCACATCCCACAAACCACCCCTCCCTCACCCTGCCTTTAAAAACCTTTCCCTGAAAGCCACTGGGGAGAACAGGTCTTTTAAGCATGAGCTGCCCGTTCTCCTTGCTTGGTGCCCTGCAATAAACACTGCACTTTCCTTCACCACAACCTGGCGTCAGCAGATTGGCTTTACTGTGTGTGGGTGAGTGGACCCAAGTTTGGTTCAGTAACACATTTACTAAATGTTGTTATATGTATGCTATGCACCATGAATCATTGTTTAATTTCTTCCTCACATTAATATAAGCACCTATGAAATATGTAACATAATTATTGCCATTTGGTAAGTGACGAAGTCCTGACACACTGATATTAATTAAAGTACCCAAAGTCAGATGGGTAGTAAAGTAGTGGAAACAAGGTCTTATCTAGGAAGTATCACAAGTTCTGACCCCTAACCACAATAATTAAAAATTGGGGAAAACCCAGAGCTTTGATTTCCCAGGGCAGTGCTTTTTTCACTTAGCCAGTTCACAGTAACCAGGCAGCCAGTTTACAAGCCTTTTGATGAAAGTTACAATATTGGCGTTTGTGCAAAGAAACAGGCAGGAAATTAAATTACACTTATTAAAGGAAAGGCTGGTTTAGACCAGTTGAAGATCTGGCTCCAAGTCTTTGAGGTGTTGAAAGAAGGGAAGAAGGCCAAAAGAGTTTATGCAAAACAAAATGATATTGCCAGCTGGTCAGAAAAATTAGTATTCACAACAAAGACAACTACTACCTGCCAGTTCAAGAAAGAAACAGCAGAATTAAGAAGAATTATGAAGCAAAGTACTTTTCCTTTCTGGGTGGACTTGTCATGAGGGCCTGATTTAGCTGAGTGTAAAATTCAATTATGTGACTCACTGACTGAGGTTTTCACAAGACTGTTGCCTCAAATATAATTACCATTGTGGCCAATAAGTATGCAAAGTTTTTCTCGTTGTTTATAAACAATAAAGAATGTGAATCTAAGAAGAGTACAGGGAGTCTAAGATTTCCAGGTAATATGGAAATGATGGATTTTCTTCTTGACTGTGACTGATAGCAGGAGATCTTCTGATGGTTTTCCTCAGGTAGCCTTGAAAGGAAGATCCCTGACCCAGGGTTCCATCCATTTCTTCCATTGAGAGGGCTTGAATCAGTGTATAGGCCACTGCTAACTATAGAAAATAATACAACAATCAAAAGCATGGTTCAAAAAGATACATGCACACCAATGTTCACTGCAGCTCTATCTACAATAGCCAGGGCATGGAAACAACCTAAATGTCCATCAACAGACAAATATCCATCCAAAGAAGATGTGGTACATACATACAGTGGAATACTACTCAGCCATAAGAAAGAACAAAATAATGCCATTTGCAGCAACATGGATGGACCTAGAAATTATCATGCTAAGTGAAGTAAGTCAGACAGAGAAAGACAAATATCATATGATATCACTCATATGTGGAAACTAAAAATAAGGGTACAAATGAACTTATTTACAAAAACAGAAGTAGAGTCACAGATGTAGAAAGCAAACTTATGGTTACCAAGGGATAAGGGTGGGAGGAGGGATAAATTGAGAGATTGGGATTGACATATACACACTACTATATGTAAAATAGGTAACTAATAAGAATCTGCTGAATAGCACAAGAACTCTACTCAATGCTCTGTAATGACTGTATGGGAAAAAAAACTAAAAAAAAGAATGGATATGTGTATATATATAACTGATTCACTTTGCTGTACACCTGAAACTAACACAACATTGTAAGTCAACTATACTCCAAGAAATACTTGAAAAAAAAAGCATTGTTAAGGATGCCTTGAGTTACAGCAAGCAAAACAAACTGAGGGATGGACGACAAAATAACTGGTCTGTCCTCCTCAAAAACTTTGCAAAATTCAAAGAAAGACTGAGGAACTCTTCCAGTTTAAAGGAGAATAGAAAGACATGACAATCAAAGGCAACATGATATCCTGAAATGAATCCTGAACCAGAAAAGGAAATGACTATTCCTCTTTTGCTTAATAAGACATCAGTGGAACAACTGGTGATTATCTAATACTATAGATGAGATGACAATATGCTATCAAATGGAATTTCCTGATTTTTCGTTGTGATTTTGATTGTACTACAAATGTTTTTAGGAAATACATACTGAAGTGTTTAGGGGTAAAAAGACATTGACTTTCAAATTGTTCAGAAAAAAAGATCTTTACTCTATCTGGAATTTATTTTTGTACTTAATGTAGATGGGAGTCTAATATTATTTCCTCCATATGCATAGAACATCGAGTCAGCACAGTTTATTAAATAATTCATCCTTTCCCACTAAATGAAAATATTGTCTTTGTCATATATTCTCATATATAATTAAGATCTATTTCTGGAATGTGTATTTCATTCCATGCATCTACTTTCCATTCCAATGTCAACATCTTAGCAATGTGGCTTCATAGTATGATTCAGTATCTGGGAAGGAAAGACAGCTCACCTTCTTTTTCATATATTTTTCATATATATAAAATGTATGTATATATATATATATACATATATATCCTTAATACATGAAATATATATGTATGTACACTTGTATATTGCATACATATTAATGTGTATATACATGTGTGTCTATTCAAATGTGTATGTACTTATATGTGTATGTACGTTTATGTATATATTTTGTACATACATTTTTATATATAAATATATATAGCATTTGTGAAAATGTGTGTGCAAGTATGTTGCTATACTTGGGCATTTCCTCAAAATAACCTTGTAATTCTAATTTCAAATGGATTGAATTTATGTGTTCACTTTTGAATGAATTAAAATTTTCATGTTATTCTATTTTTATCATCCAAGAACATATAATACTTTACCATTTAGCTCTTGGTTTTATCCTTACATTAGTCTTTATAATTTTATTCTTTCTTTCTTTGTAAGTCCTGTGTCTGTCCTGCTAATTCCTAATATGATTTTGTCATTATTATAAAGATAATATTCCAAGTCCATTTCTAAATGCTAATTATTAGAATAGAGAAAATGTGCTTTTTGCCACCTTACCAAATTCACTTATTTTAGTAGTTTTTTACTCTTTGGTTTTCTAGACCTGCTGTCAAATCTTAGCAGATAAGATGGTGTTACAGCAATAAAACCTTAGCAAAAACATAACATTATCTTTTCTTTTTCAGTATTTGTATCAGTGTTCCTTCATTTCTTCTCTTACTTCATTTTCTTGGACCTCTAAATTAATATTGAATAAAAATAATAAAAGGTTTTTCTATCTAATCCTGACTTTAATGTTCAGTTTTATTGTTTCAGGATTTAGGATAATATTTACCATTGCTTTTTGGTAAATAGATTTTCATTACATTTGGTTTCTTTCTAATACTCTTTTACCTAATTTTGATAGGAGTGGCTCCTGGATATTAAATATTTTAGCAGCTTTTAATATCTAATAGGATTATAATAACTTTCCTAAAGTTATATACCACTATTTTTCTATATTAATCCCTACCTTGCTATGATGGTTTAAACTTTTGATCAATTACTGGATTCTACTCACTGATTTTATTTGGAAGTTTTGCTTTTATGTTTGTGAGTATGACATAAGTTTCCTTCTCTAGACTGTCGTTCTTTATCAGTTTTCACCATTAATATGATGTTATCTTCATGAATAAAGTGGGGTAATTTCTACCTCATACTAGGGGATTACCTTAAATAAAATTGGAATAATCTATTTTTTAATATTAGATACAACTTATTTTTGAAATCTATCAACAGGTGCCTTTTTCAAGGCTAAATTTAGCACCTTCTACCACCTTTAATCAACTATTCAGTTGCCTGCATTTTCTTGGAAAAATAATTTATAATTTTCTAAGAAAGTATCATATTTGTCTAGTTTTTCAAAATTGCTACCAAGGCCCTTCTTGTAGTCAGCTCTTCAGTTTTTTTTTTTTTCTATTGCATGGTTGTTCCTTTCCATTCCATATTTTTATAATTTTGCCTTTTCATTGTTTTCTATAGACTCCTTAGTGGTTTAACTAGTTTTGTTTTTTCAAAATCAGTAATTTTATTTATTCTCCCCCATATTGTGTTTTTGCCCCACTACTTTCATTGTTACCTTTATTAATTTCCTATGTCTTCTAATTTATTTTTTAAAATGGGTAATAAGTTAATTCCCTTTAATTTTCATCTTTCTTCTTTAATATTAAAAGTGTTCAAGGCTACACTCATTTGCTATGAGTACAGGTTTGGCTGTGCCATGTGTTTACAGTTTGCTCTGCTTCCTATTCTAGTTTGCAATTTTCTTTCAATTCCCAGTTTCCTTTAATAGTTATCTAGAAATGCATTCTTAGATGCCACACATTAAAATTTTGGGGTTAGTTTTATGTCATTTATTCTTAATAATTGTTTCATTCAATTTCTAATATCTGTTATATTATGATAGAAAAGGTGGCCTATAAAATCTATATATGCAGGGCTTCCCTGGTGGTGCAGTGGTTGAGAGCCCGCCTGCCGATTCAGGGGACACGGGTTCGTGCCCCGGTCCGGGAAGATCCCACATGCTGCAGAGCGGCTGGGCCCGTGAGCCATGGGCACTGAGTCTGTGCGTCTGGAGACTGTGCTCTGCAACGGGAGAGGCCACAACAGTGAGAGGCCCACGTACTGAAAAAAAAAAAAAATCTATATATGCAAAATTTCTTTGGGCCAAGTAAATGATAAATTTTTGTAAATATTTTATAGATGTGTAGAAGAAAGTATATTCTTTAGAAGGATGTTAAAAATCTTTATTACATTTATTTTCCTATGCTGTTGCTTATTTTGTGTGTACAAGATATGCATAATTCAAAATGAGGTATACTGAAGTAATCCAATATATTTATATTTTTATCAAGTTCTCATATTTTTAAGTTTTTCTTTTTCTCTCTTAAGAGCTATTGAGTTGTTCAGAGCATTCCAGTTCCTGGTTGGTATATATTTTTCATAAACTGTACCTTTAATTGTTACCTCTCATGACTTAGGGGTTTTTTTTTGTTTTGGGTTTTTTTTTTTGTGTGTGTGGTACGCGGGCCTCTCACTGTTGTGGCCTCTCCCATTGCGGAGCACACACTCTGGACGTGCAGGCTCAGTGGCCATGGCTCACGGGCCTAGCTGCTCCGCGGCATGTGGGATCTTCCCAGACCAGGGCACGAACCCATGTCCCCTGCATCAGCAGGCAGACTCTCAACCACTGTGCCACCAGGGAAGCCCATGACTTAGTTCTTTTAACCTTAAATTCTACACTGATATTCCTTTTGCCTCTTGTGCTTTCTTTTTTCTTTGCCTTTTCTTTATATGACTCTTTAAAATCATTCTGAGTATTTTTCTTGCAAATAACAGTTAACTATTTTTTTTAAGTCAGTTTGACACTTTTAATCAGAGAATTCAGTTCTCATATTTAGTGAAATCATTGACATACTTAATTTTATTCCTTCTCCTTTATTTTCAACATTCATTTTACTTACTTTTCTGTCTTATTTTTTTTTTTGGTTTGATGATTATTGCTATTTGCTCTTTTCCTATACTCATTTGGAAATTTTACCAATAGATTCCCCCCCAATTCTTTAATGATTACCTTATCAATATTTCTCTACAATTATTTGAAGTAAAAGTAAAAACCATTTCCCCCAATAAAATGCTCCATGTCCTATCATTTTCTCCTTCTCCATAGATTACACATTTAGCATACAGACATTTCTTTCTTTGACCCTTCCATCAAAATTGAAGAATTTGAATGATTTTACTTCCTCGATGTTTTCCCCCTCAGCTCAAGTCCTATGATTTACTGAGAATTTAATAATTTTAGTTTTAACTATTAGTTGAATCTCCATTGTAGTGTTTCTCTTTCTCTGTCATATTTATCATATTTGGCACTTATACCACATATTCTCAGTCTATCATTATCCATCTATGTCTAAGTAAACACACAAACACTTGCTCATTCTCAGATTTGTTGTTCACAATTTCTACTTCATTTCACATTTCCTTGGCTTGATTACTCATTTTTCCTTCACTTTTTCATTTAGAATCTCTTCTAGACCACTGTGGTTTCCTTAGAGATTATATTCTAAAAATTATTATAAAGTCTTAATTGAATTGTTTGGTCTGCCAGGTCAATTACAGTTTTCTGGGTAAGAGATTCTCATGTTGAATTCCTGAACCTTCTGTTGTCTCTAAGAACTATGCTACAGTTTCCTAGATTCCAGTATTGCAGATTGGAAATAGCATAACAGTCTTAATCTTTTTCCCCTATGTGTAACTTGATCTTTCCCATACGAAGGTTCTCAGAATTTCCAGGTGTGCTTATGCACCTGTCTTTTCTCATCCATACACCTGGACTTAAATATGCTTTTTCATTCTGTGACTTGGGTCTTTCAGAGACATTCCCTTCTTAAGTTCTATGTGCATTTAGATGTCCAGGGTCTATCTTCCATGTCACTTATCTTTTTCATCATAATTTCTCTTCATGTTTTTGCTCTATGTTTTAAGA
Source organism: Hyperoodon ampullatus (assembly GCF_949752795.1). Taxonomy (NCBI): domain Eukaryota; kingdom Metazoa; phylum Chordata; class Mammalia; order Artiodactyla; family Ziphiidae; genus Hyperoodon; species Hyperoodon ampullatus. The sequence goes on along the minus strand of NC_136918.1, from coordinate 24,802,673 downwards.
TATTTACTCTAATTGATTTCCTGGACTACCAAATCAATCTCAACTCTGACCATCCTCTCCTTCAATTAAACCAAAAACTTTTGCACAGAAATTGTTTTTAACTCCAGAAAATCTACTCTTCTATTGCCTTGAATGCTTTATTTTTTTTCAAGTTGTCATATGACTCCTCCAGTCTCTGTTTCACCAGATGTGCATTCTGGGTTGTTCTTACTGATCATCTTTCTAGTTTCCGGGCACCTTAAATTTTATTTTTCCATAGAGTCTAAAGTTTAATACCTGGAGTTTCTGAAGTCTGGGAAGCAGTGAAAAGCTAAATGCTCTCTACTCCATGAGTCTCTGAAGGCATCACAAGGAATCCTTTGCCCAATCCCTGGCTGCTTTCACTCACCCTCAGGGGCAAGGAGGACCATCCACCCAGTCAATTCTTCTTGGCCTCCTAAGCACCATGAGTCCAGCCCCCCCACACGGAGATGTTGACCTTCTATCAGTGGGCACACACTAAGGTGAGGTCATAGTTTTCTCAAGCCTTGGCAATTCTGCTCCTCACTTCAGTTCCCTCTGATACTGGTCTTTAGGATCGCATCCACCAATGAAGGCAAAAAGCTTCCTACTCCTTTGACCCACCATAACTCCTGCAGAACCAAAGCTTCACTTACAATGAGCTTCCTTCAGCCTCAGTAGTCATTTGGTCCATGTGGGAAAGACAGGTTAGAAATAGGATTGAAAGAAAAGGAGCTGTTGTCTTCCCAGAATATCCCTTTTCTTTACAGTTTTCAATATTTTCCCCAAATTTTATTTTGTTTGATCCTTACAACACTGTGAGATAGAAGTCTGAACCCTGAAATATAGGCTCATTGCTATTTTCACTTAAAAAATAGTGTAGTAAACAGAGAGAAAAAAAAATCAGATTGGCCCTTCTTAGGTGTGTGTGGTTACATTCCAACATCAACATATTCAGGTTCCAAGACCTGCAACCAGCTATTATATCTTTGCATATTTTGAGAATGCAATCTCCAAAGGGAGAAAAACCAGAGGTGTGGATAAGTGAACATGGAACAGCTCATACAGTTTGGGGCTGTGAGCTCAGTACCATTAAGATATGCTCTCCTGGCAGGACTGTACCAACACACGGTCACAGTTAACTCTCCTGGTCATCTCAAGTCTAGCACAGCTGGCAGTACAGATACAGGCACATGGGCTACTCTCTGGGTTATATGAGAATCAAGACAGGTACGGATATTGAGCTGCATGAGCTGTTTGTATATTTTGGAGAATAATCCCTTGTTAGTTGCATTGTTGGCAAATATTTTCTCCCATTCTGTAGGTTATCTTTTCATTTTGTTTATGGTTTCCTTTGCTATGTAAAAGCTTTTAAGCTTAATTAGGCCCCATTCGTTTGCTTATGTTTTTACTTCCATTACTCTGGGAGACGGATCCAAAAATATACTGCTGTGGTTTATGTCAAAAATCGTTCTGCCTATGTTTTCCTCTAGGAGTTTTATAGTATCCAGTTTTACATTTAGGTCTTTAATCCATTTGGGGTTTATTTTTGTTTGTGTGGTGTTAGAGAATGTTCTAATTTCAGTCTTTTACATGTTACTGTCCAGTTTTCCCAGCACCACTTATTGAAGAGACTGTCTTTTCTCCACTGTATAGTCTTGCCTGCTTTGTTGTAGATTAATTGGACCATAGGTGCATGGGTTTATTTCTGTGCTTTCTATCCTGTTCCATTGATCTATATTTCTGTTTTTGTGCCAGTACCATACTATTTTGATTACTGTAGCTAAACTGGTACAGCCACTTGGAGAACAGTATGGAGGTTCCTTATAAAACTAAAAATAGAGCTACCATATGATCTAGCAATCCCATTCGTGAGCATATATCTGGATAAAACCATAATTCAAAAAGACACATGCACCTCAATGTTCATTGCAGCACTATTTACAATAGCCAAGATATGGAAACAACCTATCCATTCAACAGATGAATGGATAAGGAAGATGTGGTATATATGTATATATATATATATATATATATATACACACACACACACACATACACACTGGAATATTACTCAGCCATAAAAAAAACAATGAAATCATGCCATTTGCAGCTACATGGATGGACCTAGAGATTATCATACTGAGTGAAGTAAGCCAGTCAGAGAAAGCCAAGTATCATATGATATCACTTATATGTGGAATCTAAAAAAAAATGATACAAATGAACTTATTTGCAGAACAGAAATAGACTCACAGACTTAGAAAACAAACTTAGGGTTACCAAAGGGGAAAGCAGGTAAGGGAGGGATAAATTACAGGTTTGGGATTAACAGGTACACAGTACTATATACAAAATAGATAAACAACAAGAACCTACTGTATAACGCAGGGGACTCTACTCAATATTTTGCAATAACCTATATGGGAAAAGAATATGAAAAATAGTGTAACATATATTATACACATATTATATATATATATATATATATATATATATTATGTATAACTGAATAACTTTGCTGTACACCTGAGACTAGCACAGTACTGTAAATCAACTATACTTGAATAGTGGGATTGCTGGGTCATATGGTAATTCTATTTTTAGTTTTTTAAGGAACTTCATACTGTTCTTCATAGTGGCTGTATCAATTTACATTCCCACCAACAGTGCAAAAGGATTTCATTCATTGCAGCACTATTTACAATAGCCAGGACATGAAAACAACCTAGATGTCCAATGACAGATGAATGGATAAAGATGTGGTACATATATACAATGGAATATTACTCAGCCATAAAAAGTAACGAAATTGGGCTCGTTTGTAGATGTGGATTGACCTAGAGTCTATCATACAGAGTGAAGTAAGCCAGAAAGAGAAAAACAAATATTGTATATTAACATATATATGTGGAATTTAGAAAAATGGTGCAGATGAACTTATTTGCAGGGCAGGAATAGAGATGCAGACATAGAGAACGGACATGTGGACACAGGGGAGGAAAGGGAAGGTGGGATGAATTGGGAGATTAGATTTGACATAAATACACTACCATGTGGAAAACAGATAGCTAGTGGGAACCTGCTGTATAGCACAGGGAGCTCAACTTGATGCTCGGTGATGACCTAGATGGGTGGGATGTGGGCAGGTGGGAGGGAGGTCCAAGAGGGAGGGGATATATGCATACATATAGCTGATTCACTTCACTGTACAGCAGAAACTAACACAACATTGTAAAGCAATTATACTCCAATTAAAAAAAAAACTATACTTGAATTAAAAAAAAGACAGGTATTGATAAAATCTCTTTCCTCTTGATATACATCCTTTTTCAAACTCTAAACAGCATCTAACAAATCTTTAATCAATACAGTGTACAAAAGGACAGGTGTTGGTTTTCAAGGCATTTATGTTTTAGTTAGGATCTATACATTAAAATTCAAACATGAAGGTGACTCGTGTACTCTCCACTTAAAAACAAGAGAAACTGCTTCTTCTGACACAATAAACCTTAGCTATTTTTGCCATGCTCCAATGTTTGAACAAGTAAGGGAAAGTATAGTGGATATCCTTTATTTTTGAGATATGCCTCTCACCATTGACTTGAATAGTGTAATAACTCTTGGTGAGCTTGCAAGTTTCTTTTACCCTCCCTTCTCTTTTCCTTATCTCCTGCTCAGACTTATCACCCTGGAGAACTGATGTTGCACACCCAGGATTATAACTTGGTTGCTGGTGACAGCTTAAAAGGGAATGCCTCTTAGCAATTTGTATTCTAAAGTGTTCTCCCCTTTGTTCTCATGGGAAACCTCCTTAAACAGTTTCCGGTCTGCAGAGTCTTGCAGAAAACACAACATCGTTCAGGTTTATGGACAGAATGGTACAGGCTGCTCCCTTCATAAAGCAGTCCTCTCTAACCACTTTTTTTTTTTTTTTGGCCACACCCCATGGCATGTGAGATCTTAGTGCCCCCACCAGGGATCAAACCTGCGCCCCCTGTAGTGGAGGTGCAGTCTTAACCACTGGACAACCAGGGAAGTCCCTAATCACTTTTATAACTTACTGTCTCAAAAACACCACAGGAACAATTAGTCCAAGAAAGAGAAATATAAACACTAATAATAAGAAGTAGGGACTTCCCTAGTGGTCCAGTGGCTAAGGCTCTGCACTCCCAATGCAGGGGGCCTGGGTTGGATCCCTGGCCAGTGAACCAGATCCCGCATGCCGCAACTAAGGCCCAGCATAGCCAAATAAATAATAAATAAATATTTTTTTAAATAGTAATATTTTTTAAAAATAGTAATAGTAATAAATAAATATTTTTTTAAAATAGTAAGTAATATAATAGTAAGTAGTATTTATATTAAGTAATAGTACTACTACTACTAATAACAGTACAACATGCAACTAAAATTTATTGCATACTTAATATCTGGCAGTAACTTTCATAATTCCTTTACTTCAGAAAACACTTTTACTTTATACTTTCTTATGGTTGAAGAAGTAGAAGTGCAGAGAGAATTAAGTAGCTTGCCCAAAGTATCCAGCTAGAGAGCATGGAATTCGAAACTAAATCAGTCTGACAATGGGGCCCATCCTCATCTTTGTCATACCATAATTCTGTAGTCATCACAACTTATCAGTCTACAGCTTCTTAACGCTCTGACAGCTTTCACTAGAAATAAGCAATATGATTTGTATTGCTAGTAATAGCTAACTTGAATTTTTCTTCTGCTTCTACTGGTCATCAACTAGCTCCAGGCCAAAACACAGCTTCTGAGACTAGATGATCTCCAAAGCTCCCTTCTACCTTACATACCTGTCACCAAGGGTCAATGTGGTAAGTCTATGTTGAGGAATCATGATGTTAAAATACAATTTTGACCATAAACAAGAAGAAATAATATGAAAATATATTACATGAATAAAAAGCTTTCTTTCTCAAGAAATGGGAACCCTATACATGACGGACTGTACATATATTTCCTAGGTTTTAACTATTCTTGCTTCACTTTACTGATGAGCCATAATGCTGTAATCCCCAAGGGAAGAATGAAACCCTCACAGTGAAGCTCAATGTGGTATTTAAACTCTTAAAATCAGATGCCAGTTTTTTTTCTCAGCCACTCCACGTGACATGAGGGATTTTAGTTCCCCAATCAGGGATGCAACCCGCACCCCCTGCAGTAGAAGTGTGGAGTCCTACCCACTGGACCACCAGGGTATTCCCTCAGATGCCATTTTGCCATCATAACGGGGCACACAATGTTCAAATAATTCTCTGCTGCTGTCCCACCTTCTTACAGATGTCAAGATACCAATGGAGAGAGCTACACTATTCAACACTTAGAGAAAAGGAAGAGAAAAAAATATTAAAATAAATGCACACACACATAGTTTTAATGTATATTTGACAAGAAGAGAATTTCTAGAACTATGTCTCAAGCTGTCATCACTATGAAATTATCCATCAGGTAATGGAAAAGGCAGAGACTGCCAAATTTCCCCATTTCAGGTATTTTCTTCAGATGTCAGCTTTGTAACCTAGAGCTTCCACATAACTGTAAATTAAGACATGGCAGTAGCACCCAAAACAAATATGAAATATTTGCTTTTGAGATTTCTCTTCCCATTTCAAGAAAAAAACGTCGAAGCCCTTTCTCTGTGTTGTCTCACTGCTGCAATAAGACAAGGGAAGAATCCCCTGTGGAGAAAAACTAGTAACAGTGTTATTATTCATTTAGGAATAACAACATTCATTTTCTTTTATGGGACTGATGCCAGCAGGGGTTAGCTCAGAATGAGTAAGAAATAAGTTCTGAGGGCAAGAGGCAGAAAGCACAACAGAAGGTCAATCTGGGACCTTAAATATTTAAAGTTATATGATTGAAAACACTACAAGGTATTTTCAATCCTAAATACATGTCTTCAAGAAGCAAGTGTATCCAAATATACTGATCTGTTTTTCTTTCCCTGATGAATCATTTTTATCTGATTAACTAAGTACATTCATATTTTTAGCCATTCAGCAGACATGACTTGGGAATCCACAACACTGATCAAAAATACAGGTATGATAAACCAAACATAGATTTTCTCCTACAGAATTCACATACAAGGGGCGGGTACAAAATATAGCTAACCACATAATAAAAACAGTAACAGCTAATGTGTAATGAGTGCTTATGTCAAGCAAATAGGTTTTATTATTATCTCGATTTTCAAGATGAGGAAACTGGGACTAAGAGAAAGTAACTGTTCCCAAATTTATGTATCTACTAAAAAATTGGCATACAAAATTTAACCTTTAACCCCTACTTTTATCTGCTCTGCTACAATCTATTAGTGTAAAGGATTTGTATCATAAGAGAACAATCCAGCATTAAATGGTTTTCATAGAGAAATTTACAGCTGGAAGGATCAGAAAAGACTGCATGGAAGAAGTAGCATTTGGCCAGGTAAGGTTTGATTCTTTGAAGAATGGGCTCCATGTCAATCATTTCGAGTGAAGCAATTACATCTGCCTGTTTCAGTTAGAAATACTGTAGTCTGCTGGTACAGGAATTCCTATCATTTCATCCCAGGGGTGTGTATCAGAACCCTCTATACAATGTAGATGCATTTAGAAATGATACTCCACCCTCCCACCATCCTCCAGTACGTACTGTTTTCCTCACAACACATGAGCTAATGCAGATTCTAAAATAGTAAGTAACTTTCCCAGGCTTACCCAGAGAGCAAGAAGATTTGAATCAGGATCATTCTGATATGAACACCCAGGGCTGGTACCTCACCCAAGCTGGGGCCTCCATCAGGTCTTACAACAAGGGCAAGGGAAAAGTAAACACAAGTTGGCTGCTGGCAAGAGTGTGTCTGTCTTCCTTGAATGGTTTGGTAGAATTTTTTATCAAAAATACCCTACCTATCTCCAGGTTTAAAACCATTGTAAGATAATAATGAAAATGAAACTAAAGGGCACTCAAAGACAGAGTAGGCAATAATGAGCTAGAGGAGAAAAGGAGGGATACAGTCAGTGGAAGAGATGCTTGGTAGTGAACGCTGAGGTCTCATCTAAGAAACCCTCATTCCCTTCTGGACTTTATCCTTTAAGGACGGCACCATCGGGAAAGCACTATAAGTGCAATGAAATAAGAGGCTTATTCTAAGAGTGAGATCTTAGGTCTTAGTTGGAAGAGCTGGAGAAGGAAAATTACAAAGAAAGGAGAAACACTCTCCCCAGCGATGGGGCAGATGAACAAGTTTCCAGTTTCAGAGACACCTGGAAGCTTTGTGTTTGGTTCCATGGGAAGTGTCGGTTGTTGGTGCTTTCACAGCAAAGTGTCTCAGAGTGGGCAGGGTCATAGCTGGACAAATCCCTGTCCATAAGGAGAAGAGCTGGACGCTCAGCAGGATGAACTGGACCCTCTCCCCATCTCCACCCACCAAAGCCCTTCACAGCTTGATGGATGCTGCTTCACTTTTGCCTCCCAAATCTCCAACCAATTCTAGCCTAACACCGCCCTGGGATGGGGTTGTGAGAAATGGAGTTCTTGCCAAAGCCAAGTTGACAGTGGAACAGAGGTCAGCAAAGTATGGCCTGCAGGTTAAATCCAGCCCATTCCTCTTTTTGTAAATAAAGTTTCCTGGCACACAGTCAAGCTCACTCATTTATGGGTCTTTGGCTTCTTGGGTGCTACACTGGCAGAGTAAGTAGCAGCAACAAGATCATGAGGCCCACAGAGCCTCAAATCTTTACTCTCTGGCCATTTAGAAAAAACACAAAAGACCCTGAATAGCCAAAGCAATTTTGAGAAAGAAAAACAGACCTGGAGGAATCAGGATCCCTGACCTCAGAATATACTAGAAAGCTACAGTAATCAAGACAGTATGGTACTAGCACAAAAACAGAAATATAGATCAATGGAACAGGATAGAAAGCCCAGAGACAAACCCACACACCTATTGTCACCTTATCTTTGACAAAGGAGGCAAGAATACACAATGGAGAAAAGACAGTCTCTTCAATAAGTGGTGCTGGGAAAACTGGACAGCTACACGTAAAAGAATGAAATTAGAACACTCCCTAACACCATACACACACACAAAAACTCAAAATGGATTAAAGGCCTAAATGTAAGGCTAGACACTGTAAAACTCTTAGAGGAAAACATAGGCAGAACACTCTACGACATAAATCACAGCAAGATCCATTTTGACCCACCTCCTAGAGTAATGGAAATAAAAAGAAAAATAAACAAATGGGACCTAATAAAACTTAAAGGCTTCTGCACAGCAAAGGAAACCATAAACAAGATGAAAAGACAACCCTCAGAATGGGAGAGAATATTTGTAGACAAAGCAACTGACAAAGGATTAATCTCCAAAATATACAAGCAGCTCATGCAGTTCAATATCAAAAAAACTAACAACCCTGGCTTCCCTGGTGGCGCAGTGGTTGAGAGTCCGCCTGCCGATGCAGGGGACACAGGCTCGTGCCCCAGTCCAGGAAGATCCCACATGCCACGGAGCGGCTGGGCCCGTGAGCCATGGCCGCTGAGCCTGTGCGTCCAGAGCCTGTGCTCTGCAATGGGAGAGGCCACAACAGTGAGAGGCCTGCGTACCGCACAAAAAAAACACAAAAAACAAAACAAAAAAACTAACAGCCCAATCCACAAATGGGCATAAGACCTAAACAGACATTTCTCCAAAGAAGACATACAGATAGACAACAAACCCATGAAAAGATGCTCAACTCACTAATCATTAGAGAAATGCAAATCAAAACCACAATGAGCTATCACGTCAGAATGGCCATCTTCAAGAAATCTAGAAACAATAACTGCGGGAGAGGGTGTGCAGAAAAGGGAACCCTTCTGCACTGTTGGTGGGAATGTAAATTGATAGAGCCAATATGGAGAACAGTATGGAGGTCCCCTAAAAAACTAAATATAGAACTACCATATGACCCAGAAATCCCACTACTGGGCATATACCCAAAGAACACCATAACTCAAAAAGACACTTGCAGGGCTTCCCTCGTGGCACAATGGTTGAGAGTCCATCTGCCGATGCAGGGAACACGGGTTCGTGTCCCGGTCCGGGAGGATCCCACATGCCGTGGAGCGGCTGGGCCCGTGAGCCATGGCCGCTGAGCCTGCGCGTCTGGAGCCTCTGCTCTGCAGCGGGAGAGGCCACAACAGTGAGAGGCCCACGTACCGCAAAAAAAAAAAAAACTATTTCAATCGAGTGAAAGCAACTATAACAGATATATGTATATACACATGTTATATGCATAAAGAAACATACAATCACTGCAAGTTTTCTGTTCACTAAAATAACATGTCATCAAGATAATATTTTGCTTTGGAAACTTCCTTGTAGGGGATGGGTTTTCTTCTATGAATGAAAAAGGGGTTTGAGCTAAATTTAAGTAGATCTTAAAGGACAGCTATCCTTAGCTGGCATCGAGATTATACTGGTAAAAGGAAAGAGGACTCTGGGACCTCTATTGTATTACTATTTTTCATAAAACAAATAAAACCTTATCTGCAATAGCATCTTTGAAAAGAAAAAAAATCTGAAATAATAGTTCTCACCTGCCAGCGATGTTTTGAAGATAACCTGAGATAATGCTTCCTCTGTAATCAGAACAAATTAAAATATTAGGCTCTCAATAAATGGTCATTCACTAATTTGTACCTTTATTCAAATATTTATTGGAGCCCAGGTACTGAACTGAGTCCTGGGAATTCAAATTATATAAAGTCCCTGTCCTCACTGAAGCTTCCATTCTAATGGGAAGAGACCCAAAATAAACACCTAAACAAGTAAACACCTGACATTTTGGAAAACTGTAAGTGCCTTGGCAGAAAATAAAGCCAGGTTAAAGATACAGGGAGTGCCTCCATGTGAGTGTGTATGTGTGTGTGTGTGGAAGGGTTACCCTTTTATATAACATGGGTGGAAGAGTTCTTATAGATAAAGTGACACTTGACCAGAGACCCAAAGGCACCATGCAAATGCCTAGAGATGAGTATTCTCAGCAGAGGGACCAGCACATGCAAATAACATGAGGGATCACTTGTTTGGCAAGTTCAAAAGTGCTATTTTTTAATGTTGATGGTAAGCCTTAGCTTTGAGATATATGTACTTGATCCACTTCCTAACTTTAGAATTATGCCTAGAATTGGGAGGAAGGGTGAGGGGATGTTAGTCAAATGGTTACAAGCTTGGGAAGCTGGCAATGACCAATACGCGGAAACTATAACTTATTTACTTGGAATTTCTAAAATAAAAATTGCTTATTTACCTAAAATATCAATGCTAGCTACCTTATCACTTATTTTAAAACAATTATTTATTGAGTGCTTATAATAGGTCAAGCATTTTCCAGCTGCAAAGTCAGAGGATGGTTGTGCTAAGCTCCTTAAAGGCAAGAAGCCTCAGACCCAGGAATACTTCCGGGTGAGGAAATGCACATTTTCCATTAAAGTTAAAATACTCCCTTTCTTACAGTCCCTAGGCCTGTGCATATAAACTAATCTCATCTATTTAGTATGTGGTTAGGAAAACCTCTCACAAGAATTTTTGTTTTTTTAACTTTGGCCCCAGAATATTGCCCCTTGACTGTTAAACTAATGTTTGCAGATTCTTTTGATGCAAAATATGCATCCTGGCAGTCTGATCCGAATTTACGGCCTCCTTTACTTTGATGATCCATTAAATTAAATCACTCTCGGTCAAAGCAGCACTACAAACTCCTCTAGCAATGCTCATGAGTCCTATCCTGTCCTTGGGGAGCTCTTGAAGATTCTAGAATCTTTTGATACACTGTCACCAAGTGGTCAATGGCACTTCCAATAACTCTGACCTACCCCATAATGTACAATGGACTACAGATTGTCATTTGTCACTCCAAAAATCCAAAGGAAACAAAGGAATACCCTCAAAACTTTGCAATTTAAATTTTAAAATGTCATTGCCATCTCTAGCCTAAATTGCTCATACTATATTTGATCTACTCAGTAAACACAGAGAGCATCTAAAATAAGCTAGGCTTTAAGTGCTTTAAAATATTAACTTATTTGATCTGTAAAATTAATAAACAGAAACCTCACTTAAATAGAGCTGGGAGACCAGAAGGGGGAGCTCTCATGCCCTGTGATGATAACAGAGCCCAACAGGAAAAAGGAAGACTGCTCTTCTTTCTGAGCAAAGACTCAGCCAATGAAAAGCCATGGACTCTTTGTTTATTACAGTCCTTCCAACTTTTCCTCTTTATTAAAGCTTTCTCATCCTCTTGCCCTGCAGGGACTTGCCTTATGACTCATTGTGGTTGCGGATGCTGGACGACAATTCTCTGCTGATCCCAAATGACCCCTTCTTTGCTGGAGAAATATCTAGCAGTCTCTTTGTTTCTGGTCAGGAAATCCTTACAACAACCCTATGATATAAGTATTGTCACACAGACATTTTACAGGTGGGGAAACTAAGGTATGGAAAAGCTAAGTACTTGCTGAAGCTCATAAAACCAAAAATTCTATGATCAGGAACTTGAACTCAAGCATCCTGGCTCTTGTTTTTGTTTGTTTGTTTTTTGCGGTACGTGGGCCTCTCACTATTGTGGCCTCTCCCGTTGCAGAGCACAGGCTCCGGACGCGCAGGCTCAGCGGCCATGGCTCACGGGCCAAGCCGCTCCGCGACATGTGGGATCTTCCCGGACCCGGGGCACAAACCCGTGTCCACTGCATCGGCAGGCGGACTCTCAACCAATGCGCCACCAGGGAAGCCCCCTGGCTCTTGTTTAAGATGCCCTAATATTAATCACTTGGTGACTATTTTGACCTTTTTTTTTTTAATAGATCTTTATTGGAGTATAATTGCTTCACAATACTGTGTTAGTTTCTGCTTTATAACAAAGTGAATCAGCCCTATGCATACACATGTCCCCATATCCCCTCCCTCTTGAGCCTCCCTCCCATCCTCCTTATCCCACCCATCTAGGTGGTCCCAAAGCACCGAGCTGACCTCCCTGTGCTGTGCTGCTGCTTCTCACCAGCCAACTATTTAACATTCTGTAGAGTATATATGTCGATGCTACTCTCGCTTCGCCTCAGCTTTGCCCTCCCACCCCATGTCCTCAAGTCCATTTTCTATGTCTACCTCTTTATTCCCACCCTGCAACTAGGTTCATCAGTACCCCCCCTCCTTTTTTTTAAAGATTCCATATATATGCATTAGCATATTGTATTTGTTTTTCTCTTTCTGACTTCACTCTGTATGACAGACTCTAGGTCCATTCACCTCACTACAAATAACTCAGTTTTGTTTCTTTTTATGGCTGAGTAATATTCCATTGTATATATGTGCCACATCTTTATCCATTCATCTGTCGATGGACATTTAGGCTGGTTCCATGTCCTGGCTATTGTAAATAGTGCTGCAATGAACATTGGGGTACATGTCTCTTTTTGAATTCGACCTTTTTTATTCTTTCTCTTTACTCCAGTTGTTGAAGGTCATGGAGGGGAGGGGGTGGTATCTGGAGGAATAGCTAAAAGAGGAATAGGAAGAAAGAATTTTAAAATAAACTGTATTATTTTTCCTGCTTACAAAAATTACTTATTTGTGGTAAAACTTGCAAATTATAGAAAAGAGAAAAAATAAAAGTCACTGTTTTAGTTACTATTAATATTTTGTTATGAAATCACTCCATTTTTTTTCCTGTATATGTGCAAACAAATGTGAGTTTCAGAGTTGGAAACTCTGGACAAAGGCAGTACTTTCTGAGAGTACTGCTTTTGTCCATTTTACAATATATTATAGACATTTATCCCATCACCAACTGTTCTTTTAAACATTATTTTCAGTGGCTGCATAGCTTCAACTCGTAAGAATATGCCATGATTTATTCTAATTTTAAAATAGAGACACAATCTATTTATTTTTTGCAATTATTAATGCAATCACAATATGTGGGTGAGCCCATCTCTGCTTATTCCTTCAAAATATGTTTCCAGGAATGAAATTACAGGGTTAAAGGATATATAAGCTTTTAAGGCTTTCTATAAAGTCTTTAATAAATTGCCCTCCAGAAAGACTGTAGCAATTTGGAAGAGAAAGATAATTAATAATTATTTTCTCCTGCTGCAAGCTTCTTTAGATGGGGTCATATCCCATCTACAAGATATCCCAAGACAGAGAGCCACAGGAAGCGTCCTTCCACACAATTCTCTTTTCCACAACTCCTCTCAAGAATGAGTCACATTAACTACAGCTCGATGGCAGAAAACTGCAAACAGAATTAAAGGGAACAAAGTGGGAAATAGGAGAACACTGTGAGGCTTGACTCTGCATTTTTAGGGCTTAGTGTTTAGAAAAACATTAACTGATTCTGATTAGCCATCTCCAATTTACAAAAAGATTTACATTCATTAATGTAGGGTTCTCAACTCAAATTTCTAGAGGATCCAAGCAGGTAAAACAGACCAGCAATGCTGACTAGAAGTAAGAAAAAACCAACATGGGGAAATTTTGCCCTGGTCAAGGCTTAACCCTCCTGAAGAGCATCCCTCCTTGGCAACAGCTGGTTGGGGCCATATGAGGATGCATCTCCCCAGCAACAGTTTTCCAATTTTTTTTGGTACTTTAAAGGAAATTGAAGTATAGTTGACTTACCATGTTTCAGCTGTACAGCAAAATGATTCAATTATACATATATATACTTTTTCAGATTATTTTCCATTATAGGTTATTACAAGATATTGAGTATAGTTCCCTGTGCTATACAGTAGGTCCTTGTTGTTTATCTTTTCTTTTTTTCTTTTCTCAGTACGCGGGCCTCTCACTGTTGTGGCCTCTCCCGTTGCAGAGCACAGGCTCCGGACACGCAGGCTCATTGACCATGGCTCACGGGCCCAGCCACTCCGCGGCATATGGGATCTTCCTGGACCGGGTCATGAACCCATGTCCCCTGCATTGGCAGGCGAACTCTCAACCACTGCACCACCAGGGAAGCCCTATCTATTTTATATATAGTAGTTTGTATCTACTAATCCCAAATTCCCAATTTATCACTCCCTTCCCCTTTCCCCTTTGCTAACCTAATTTTTTTTCTATGTTTGTGAGTCTATATCTGTTTTGTGAATAAGTTCATTTGTGTCATTTTTTTAGATTCCCCATATAAGTGATATCATATGATATGTCTTTCTGTTTGACTTACTTCACTTAGTGTTATCATCTCTAGGTCCATCCATGTTGTTGCAAATGGAATGATTTCATTCTTTTTTATGGCTGAGTAATATTCCATTGTGTATATGTACCACATCTACTTTATCCATTCATTGATAGTCATTTAGGTTGCTTCTGTGTCTTGGGTATTGTACATAGTGCTCCTTTGAACATTGGGGTGCGTGTATCTATTCAAATTAGAGTTTTTATCTTTTCCGGTTATATGCCCAGGAGTCAATTCTCCAATTCTTAAAGGGACATTGGGAATCTGGGATTTGTGTGTGTGTGTGTGTGTATGTGTATGTGTATCAATATAATCTTCCAATTTAAAAATATTGGCAACCAATTTGAGTTTTAAAAATACTGCACTAGATAGAGAACATATTGTCTCTAATTTAATCTTTTAGGTTCATTCCATTTTACTGTACTCAATTTTGTTCCAGAATTTTCAACATAGCTAAGGTAGTAACTATAGAAGAGCAGCTTTCGTAACCAGCACTCTGTCAAGGAAGCAACTGGTGTAGGTACTTAAGAGGTGTGACCACCTGTCTTCCTCCCAAGAGTTGATTATTAAGATGAAATGGGCTATAAAGAAGGTGGCAAACTAGACTGAGTGAAAGGAGAAACAGACTGACAAGAACTCCATTACCACCTATGGGTTTATGAATGACTGCCACTTTGAACCTATCTAGTTATAGCTGAAACTTCCTAGGAAGAAAACCCATATTCTCTATGACATGCTGCTGCTGGCTTATCCGTGACAGTCACTGGAACAGCCTCACCATGATCTATTTTAATATATCTCTTGACCTATTTTTATATTCTAACACTGAAAAGTTAAAGTGCTAACTTACAGAGCCTAAGCATGTTATTTTCCAATAAAACACATTTTTACCAGTAGCTTTCTATCCCGGTTTCCTTTTTATGGGATACTTTCCATTGTACAGAGGAACTCATTGATCTTCAGAAACTTTGAGAGATGGAAAAAGTCTTTAATGCATTGTAGCCCAGAGGTGATCCTTAACTTCTGTCAGCTTGGAAATCACCTACACTCACAGTGCATGCATGGTCTCTGATCTTAATTTGTTCCCTTTTGTGGGAATAGTATTATGTCTGTTATAAAAACAAATAACACTGAACAAAGCTACCAACGTTTGCACTCAGGAAAAAGTGAGCACATTGATTTCAATTCTTTACCACAGGAATTCTTTCCTTAGCACCCGCCCAGGTTACTATTAACTCCACTTGCAGCTCCATTACACGAATACTGTTCAGATAATTGAGCTGTCTAGCTTCCAGAAAATGTAGGGTAGTAGGCTTTTCACTGTCCCAATTACTACTTCAGCTCACTCACATTTATCTAGGCTTGCCTAAAAGCCTCAAAATCCTGATTGAGGAAGAGAGTACAATTGATCTAATGTAACACAAAATGAGCTGACCAAAATGGAAAAGCTACTGAATTCAAATTCTCTGGTGCCAGTTCTTTTACACAAAATGGTTTGACTTCTTAAAAGGCTATGGTTTATACATTTTTTATTTTTTGATAATAAAAATCAAAGAAATCTAGAATAATTCAAGCCTTGCTTGAGGTTTTAACCTGACTCTGCTTTGCAGAAACTCAAAATGGTTTATATAGCCTGTTCAAGACCAGTCCAAGTTCTGGAGAAAAAATCATTAGTGATGGTAAAAGGGAGGAAGAACCCCTCCAGCAAAACCCTAGCACATCATAAGAGTCATCAGAATCATCATGAAATTGCAAAACAGCCAACTGGCCACCAAATGAATTTCCAAAGCGAAGGGAACATTTAAGAAAGGTTTTACCCATTTTAGGTAGCAGTAAAACGTCTAATGATTAAACCATAAGCTGTTTCCACTGTGTCCATAAAAGGCAGAAGGAGCACTGGAACTGTTATATATTCTCTGTTTCCTCTTCCTCTAACAGTAAGACTCATGAAAAAATCATCAACAGTGAAATAGGCAACGGTCAGAGGGGTGAGGAAACCAGGTTGCCTATTTTTAGATCATTCAATGCTTGGACCAACCACGTGGTCTTCAGTCCAGTGAAATGTACAGGGGCCCACAAAAATGAAGCTGCTGAGTGGGTGTACAATGTTCTTAGGCCCCATTTAGGAAGAATCCATTTCATTGCCTTCCATCTGGATCTTCAAACTTCCTCCCTGACCCCACAATTATTTCATCCCCAAGAAATGAGATTTTCACTACTACCACATTATCCCAAGTCACCATCATCTCTTGCCTGAACTGGTGCAATATGCTCCTAACTGGATTTCCTTCTTGATTTCAATTCTTTGTCATAGGAATGCTTCCCTTAACACCCATCCAGGTCAGTATTCACTTGACCTGCAGTCCATTCACAAAGAAACCAGAAAGATCATGTAACATAAAATTAATCATCTTATGCTGGAGAGGGTGTGGAGAAAAGGGAACCTACACTGTTGGTGGAACTGTACAACCACTATGGAGAACAGTATGGTGGTTCCTTAAAAAACTAAAAATAGAATTATCATATGACCCAGCAATCCCACTCCTAGGCATATATCTGGAGAAAACCATAATTTGAAAGGATGCATGCACCCCAATGTTCATTGCAGTACTGTTTACAATAGCCAGGACATGGAAGCAACCTACATGTCCATCGACAAAGGAATGGATAAAGAAGATGTGGTACATATATACAGTGGAATATTACTCAGCCATAAAAAGGAACAAAATAGTGCCATTTGCAGAGACGTGGATGGATCTAGAGATTGTTATACAGGTGAAGTAAGTCAGAAAGAGAATAAGAAATATGGTATAATATCACTTATATGTGGAATCAAGAAGAATGGTACAGATTAACTTATCTGCAAAGCAGAAACAGAGTCACAGATGTAGAGAACAAACTTATGGTTAGCAAGGGGAGAAGGGGAGTGGGACAAACTGGGGGATTGGGATTAACCTATATAGACCACTATATATAAAACAGATATCTAATGAGAACCTACTGTTTAGCACAGGGAACCCTACTCAATGATCTGTGGTGACCTAAATGGGATGGAAATCCAAAAAAAAATGGATATACAATACGTATACGTATAACTGATTCACTTTACTGTACAGAAGAAACTAACACAACATTGTAAAGTAACTATACTCTAATAAAAGTTAATTAAATTAAATTAAATTAAAATGTTAAAAAAACAAAAGAAAGGAAAACTATTCTGGTTAAAAAAAAATTTAACTACTTCCAAACCTAATAAAACTTGAGTCTGTCAGCAATATCAAAAAAAATTGTTTTAATTAAAAAAATAAAATTAATCATTTCAAAGCATACAGTTCAGCAGCACTTAGTACATTTACATGTTGTACAACCATCAGTTCCAAAACATTTTCCTCACACCAAAAGGAAGCTCTGCACCCATTAGCAGTTACTCTGCATTCCTGTTCTCCCCAGCCCCTGACAACCACTAATCTGCCTCCTGTCTCTATGGATTTACCTATTCTGGATATTTCTGTAAATGGAATCATAAAAGAGATTACCTTTGGGGTCTGGTTTTTTTCACTTAGCATGTTTTCAAGATTCATCCATGTTATAGCATGTATCACAACTTCATTCCTTCATATGGCTGAATAATATCCCCATATGTGCATATACCATATTTAGTTTATCCATTCTTCAGTTGATGGATATTTGGGTTGTTTTCACCTTTGACAATTTTGAATAGTTCTGTTGTTAACATTTGTGTAAAAGTTTTTTTGAACACCTATTTCCAATTCTCTGGGCTATATTCGTAGGAGTAGAATTGCTGGGTCATATGGTTAACTTTGTGAAGAATTACCAAATTGGTTTACAGAGCAGCTGAATCATTTTACATTCTCACCAACAACCTACAAGGGTACAAGTAGGTACCCTTGGGATGATGAATAAAAGAAAACATATGCCAGGAGAGTGTGTTATTCAGCCAATCACGGTTTCTCCAAAAAAAGAAAAAAAAATACAAACCATAACTTGGTCTTACAGCGTTTCCAGAAGGGCTCTGTGAAATTACTGAGTCACCTAACAGTCTGTCACTAGAGGGGTCAGGGAGAGAAAGAACGAGTCATTTATCTTCGAGCTCTTTCCAATTGCCTGTCTGTCATTATTTAAAGTCTACTTTATAAAGTTTTGTTTTGTTTTAATTGTGTTAAATACACATGACATAAAATTTATCGTCTTAACCATTTTTAGCCACACAGTTCAGCACTGCTAAGTACACTCACATAGTTTGTAACCAATCTCACCAGAACTCTTGTCTTCTTGCAAAACTGAAACGCTATACCCATGAAACAACAACTCCTCAGCTCATCCTCCCCCAGCCTCTAGCCACTACCTTTCTACTCTCTGTCTCTAGGAATTTAAGTCCTCTAGGTACCTCATATAAGTGGTATCCTGCAGTATTTATCTTTTTGTGTCTGGCTTATTTCACTTAGTATAACGTCTTCAAGTCCCTCCTTGTTGCAGCATGTGACAGGATTTCCTTCCTTGTTAATGCTGAGTAATAGTCCACTGTATTTATAACCACATTTTGTTTATCCATTTCTCCAGAACTGGCCTTTTAGGTTGCTTCCACCTCTTGGCTATTGTGAATAATGATGCTGGGCTTCAAGACCCCACTTCAGTTTTTTTGGATATATACCCAGAAGTGAAATTGCTGGATCATATGGAAATTCTATTTTTAATTTTGAGTAACTGCCATACTGTTTTCCATTGCCACTGTGCCATTTTATATTGCTACCTACCATGCACGAGGATTCCAATTTCTCCACATCCACACCAACACTTGTTATTCTCTGAGGTTTCTGTGGGGTTTTTTTGTTTGTATTTTGTTTTTTTGCGGTACACGGGCCTCTCACTGTTGTGGCCTCTCCCGTTGCGGAGCACAGGCTCCGGATGAGCGGGCTCAGCAGCCATGGCTCACAGGCCTAGCCGCTCTGCGGCATGTGGGATCTTCCCAGACCGGGGCATGAACCCGTTTCCCCTGCATCGGCAGGCAGACTCTCAACCACTGCGCCACCAGGGAAGCCCTGTTTTTATTTAAATAAATTTATTTATTTTATTTATTTTTGGCTGTGTTGGGTCTTTGTTGCTGCACGCGGGCTTTCTCTAGTTGCGGTGGGCAGGGGCTACTCTTCGTTGCGGTGAGCGGGCTTCTCATTGAGGTGGCTTCTCGTTTTGGAACATGGGCTCTAGGCACGTGGGCTTCAGTAGTTGTGGCATGCAGACTCAGTAGTTGTGGCTCACGGGCTCTAGAGCGCAGGCTCAATAGTTGTGGCACACAGGCTTAGTTGCTTCATGATGTGGGATCTTCCAGGACCAGGGCTCGAACCCGTGTCCCCTGCATTGGCAGGTGGATTCTTGACCATTGTGCCACTAGGGAAGCCCTCTCTTTTTTTTTAATAGTAGCCATCTTAATGGGTTGAGGTCCCACAGGGTTTTAACTTTTCCACACTTGGAGGTTGTGTGGTGCAGCTCTTTCAGGAAACTTCTGAACAAGCCAGAGGATTCTTTCTTTTTTTGGCTACACCATGCATCTTGCAGGATCTTAGTTCACTGACTGAGGATCCAACCCAGGGCCCCAGCAGTGAGAGCACTGAGTCCTAACCACTGGACTGCCAGGGAATCCCCAAAAGCCAGAGGATTCAAACAACCATTCCAGGTAGGGAATAGACAAGGGCCTTGGTACTATGTGTAGTGTCTCTTTGGATTGTGATGGTGGCTGTGGTAGCTTTATGACTCCAAGTTGGCATAAGCAATTGTTAGATCCAATCCAGCCAATGAAGTAAACAGCCAGAATGGGTACACCATTAGGTAAGGTTAAGCAAACCCAAGATGGTGCATAAACTGGGTTTAATATATCCATTTACCCTGCTTCATTTCCCCCAATATATTTGTCATTAACTAAAATTAAATGTTTAGCATATTTATTTTCTTTTTTGTCCACCCCTCCTAAAATATGTAAGTTTCACATTTGTCGTCTTCATCTCTGTATTTCCAGGGCCTAGAACAATCCCTGACTTACATTAGGGAGATGCAAAACCATAGAATGAAAAATTAATAATTTGTCGACCTTCTTTTTGGCTTAAATCAAAATTCATCTAAGTCTTTTCCTACCAGTTATGATGTCTCAGATTTGGTTGCAAGATGGCCATTTCTGGTCAGCGTGTAGAAAACCACAAGAGAGAGTATCCCTTTTACCCTAAAACAAGAACAAACCAGAAAGCCTACAAAAGCATAAAGTTTCAGAGAACTGAGGATGCAGAGAATGAAAAGGGAACTCCATTTAATGAGTTGTAAATCCCTTCTGAGGAGAGAAGAGTGTCACTGCTTTTACCCCAGAGAAGCAGTGGGAGAAGAAATCCACGATAAATAGGAGGAAGGAGACACCAGTGGAATCTGTCATGGCTGCATGTGAACGAGCATGACAGATCAGAATAGTGGATGCCCTGCAACAGAGCAAAGCTCTTCCATCCACTGGTTCCCCACCTTGGCTCTTCACCAAGTGCACAAAATCAAGGGCAGAATTGCTGAGAGATCTCCCTGAGGTGCACAGGGCCTTCTACAAGTGCAAGACAAAGAAACGCCTGCTGAAGCCTTGGCATGGCAAATCTGCTTGAGCACAATAGGACTTCACGTGGGTCAGAAAACAGCTGCCAAAGGCTGGAGTTGAGGCAGGAGAGCTAAGACACCTTTGTCCGAGGCATGGAGCCGTCTCTTGGAAGGCGTGGGGCAGATCATCAGGGCAGAGAGAGATTTTCTGAGATGCAAAAGTTGGAGGCAGGACTGGCGAGTTAAAAGAATGGACCAGCTCCCCAAAAAGCTACCAGCCTGGCTATAAAACAGAAGGATTATATGCAGGGTTTTACTGGGGATCAGATCCCAAAATCTGCTGAAGGAAAAGTCTTGATTCACCCTCACAATTGAAGCTAATGGTGGGCTGTTTCTAACCAAAACTTCAACAAAGCTGTAACTCAAGTCAACTATAGGTTAGATTAACTCAGCATGTCGGAAACATGACAGAAGAGGAGTGCCCTTTTATAACGGTGATATTTTATTCTCTACCGTACTTTATACTAGATATGCAGCATACTATAAAATATTACAAGATATGTAAAGAAGTGAGATCATGTGACCCATGGCCAACACAGGAAACAGTCAATAGAAGAAGACCCAAAAGTTGGCCCAAGTAAGTATGTTAAAGGATAGAGTGGAAAAGATGACGAATGTGCATAAATAAATGCAGAATTTCAGCAAAGAGAAGGAAACTATAAAAAAAAATGAAATGAAAACAAATATAATTAATTCCATGGGCTTATAAAGCAGGTTAGACACAGCAGAGAAAGTGATCAGTGAACTTGGGGTCTTTGCACTTGCCCTTCCCTGTGTCCAGATGCTCTCCTCTGTACCATGTGATTCACTCACTTCCTTTAGTTCATGTCTCAAAAGCAATTTCAGCACTGAGGCATAGCCCTTTATTTTTAAATAAACCTACTCCTTTATTTTTCTCGATAACATTTTATTATATCTGAGGTTATAGATGTAGATGCACAAAAAATGCACACGAATGTGTGTGTATATGTCTACTGATATATAGTTATTTTAAGACTTTTTGTTGGCTTTTTCATGTCAGAATATAAGCCTTGGAGTTAAGACACTTTGTCTCTATTGTTCATTGCTTTACCCCTAGAACCTAAATTCTCTATTGAGAATTGAGAATGCAGTAGCTATTCAATTGATATGTGAATTATTGAATTAACAAATATATGAATGGAGCCAGACATCATGGCTAACTGCTGTCTACTGTAATTGGGTGTTTACAGTACAGTGCACTTGAAGGGTGGAAAGAAAAACACAAAATCGTACTACAACAGTTTGCAGTGGTCAAACTTTGAAAACCAATAAGTGCAGTCTTTAAGTAGAGGGTCAAATGAGGAATTCTATGTTATAAAAGGATAATTCTGGTGGCAGAGTAGTAGAATGGAATTGACAGGCAGGGAACTAAGATGAAGAAAATCAATTAAGAGTTTATCTGCACAGCAAAGGAAACCATGAACAAAATGAAAAGGCAACCTATGGAATAGGAAAAAATATTTGCAAATCATGTGTTTCATAAGAGATTAATATCCAAAATATATAAAGAACTCATACAACTCAGTAGCAAAACCCCCCAAACAATCCAATTAAAAAATGGACAGAGAACCTGAATAGGCATTTTTTCCAAAGAGGACATTGTCAGATGGCCAACAGGCACGTGAGAAGGTGCTCAGCATCACTAATAATCAG